>NC_090937.1:1505707392-1506010423 GCF_040938575.1 Ambystoma mexicanum | reverse complement strand
ATAGAGATTGAAGGACAGAACTAAGGAGCATTTAAAGATAATTGAATCATGTATAATGAGTAAATAGTTAGGATTTGGATCTTCACAAGAGATAGATTTGCTCTGCACAATGTACTTGGTCCTGATTAACGAGTGATGCCTGATACCCAGGATCTGCTTTTTACTCCTGGTGGACAACTCCTAATTTCAACTCCTGGACTGGCTGCAGCTTACAGTTGGGTCACATTGGCATTGGTATTATTCCATGTCGTGTTTCTTGCAATGTGTTTGTTGCCACATATCAATGTGCCGTGTTGACGTGTGCATTTGTCATTATTGCGACTCATCGTTGTCCCTAGATTTGTGTGTCAGTATTCATGCCAATTGCATGGGCGTGTGTGTGCATGTGTGGCAGTTGCTGGTTGACCAGTGATGACTTAATGGTATTGTTTATGTTGTGTATGCCACACGTGCTTTGTCACTGTTGACTGATTTCAATGTTCTTTGGCCACTTTCCCACAGTTGTTGCAGCTGGTGAAGAGGGCTGAAGCAGTGCTGTGGAGAGAAGACACAGGGAGATGGCCTCCAGGCCAATGTGCAGTACCTAGCAACTCACTGTAAACACCTTCTCTTTTAAGAGCGATCTGGTTAGGGCCATTCCTGTACCTTTGGGAGAGGCTGCTGGGGGCAAGTCCCAGGAGGTGATTGTGGTGAGGGACACCTCAGCAGCAGTGGGATGGGGTGCTAGCACACAGGGGCCCTCAGTGAGGGAGGCCACAGTGGAGTTGTTGGGGGAATGGAGTTGGAGGTAGAGGAAGGTCCCTTTGTAGCCAAGCCCACTTGGTTAGAGGGGTGCATCGACAAACGTGTTCAGGCTGCACCCTTATTCCAGAGACAAGTGGGTGTGTGGTCATTTGTCAAGGGTTCTGCACTACCTCCTGTCCCTGCACCATCTGTTGCAGCAGTGACAACTTTCTTGGATGTCTTCTTCCAGACTGATAGCCCGCTTGGGGCCGATGAGGCCATCCGAGTTTGGTGCAGCCCCTGCTGGCAGATATCGCAAGGTGGGTGGCAGCTTTTTGTGGTGCTGTCATGGCTTCTTGCAAGGACCTTGTACAGCATCACAGGCAGGCGTTTGTCTACCTGGGCCAGTTATCACATGCACTGCTCTCGGGTGGTCTATCTGGACCTCCTCCATTTCCTCCTTGAGCCATGTTTTCCTCCATGCATGCCACCCTGACACCTGCCACCACTGCCCCCTGTGCACCAGTCCCACCACCACCACTCGTTACGCTGTACCTTCATCCCTGCTCGGGGTGGGTGTCCCTGAGACAGCACATGAGGCGGTCAGTGAGCCTGCACAGGTTTCTACACATGAACAGGCAGTGGAGGGACAGCAGGCATTGCTACTCCCCTGATGACTGTCATCAGGTCGAAGGGTATACCTCCGGAGCATACATTATGCCCGGCAGCAGCAGATGGTGACCATGAGGAGGCAGTCATTACAGGTCGATATTGCTCAGAGGAGGCAATCTGGAAGGCAGTTGGCCAATGTCAGGCAGCAGGAACCAAGGGGACAGCTACAGGCCATTGCATCTTTGTTTGGACGCTATGAGAGGCAGCTGGTGCCAGAGAGGCAGTGGGCTAGAGAGACAGCACTGACGTTGGTCAGGGCTGAGGAGGCACATAAGCGTGCAAAGTGGTGGGCTAGAATCCTGGCGGAAGCTTGTATTGCAGCAGATGAGGGAGAGAGCCAGTTGTTGGCCAGGCTGCAAGCTCTGCAGGCAATAACGGAGGTCCCCATACCTGCAGATGACATAGATTATGATTCAGCACTGATGCAGGCATTGGTGAACATTAGAGATGAGTAGCCTGCTGACTCTGTGAATAGCTCTGTAGGATTAGGTTTTCTTTTTGTTTTGTTTCTTCATGGACATTTTCACCCTTCCACTCATTTTAGTGTAAATAGTTCATTTTAAATACAGGTTTTCATTGTCTTCATTCCAAGCCTCATGCAGTGTTATTCTCTCTGTGCACATTCTCTTTTTCCATGTTCTCACAGTGCATATGTTCTATGGCGCTAAAGTGGATTGGGGGCTCACTGTGTATGCCATATTGTTACTGTGTTGTTTATCGGGAGACGTTTGCACATGCACAATGTGTGTGGTAGTTGTGGCATCCATTCTCAATGACCATGGTTGAGAACTTGGAGGTATGGGGAGGTTATGTCATTTTGGATTTAAATTTCGGGAAGCTTAGTCAAGCACATGTGTTGATTACCTACATGCATGCTTTGCAATACAGGACTGTTGTTGAATTGTATATATGGTTTGAATGCGTATCTGTGAGTTGTATGCTGTGGTTGAGTCTGTACTCCACTGCTGGATGTGTTTTTGTGTGTTGGTTGATGTTGTGTGTTGGTGTTTGACATGGTTCCATTCTTTGGAATGTCTTGGACATGTGCACATGTATTTCACAAGTAGGACTGGGGCCATCAGACGGCTGTAGTTGATAATGGCTCTTTCTCGGATGCCATATCTTGTGTAGGGGCACTGAATGCTTGTTGTCAGTGTGTTGATGTTGGTGGAGTGACATTTTCGGTGTGCATACATTGATGTGTGAGATGCATGACGATGCTGTTTGGTGTCTATGATTGGGGATGTGTCCTCACTCATTCATGAGTATTTCAAAGTACTTGACATGTTTTACTTGCTTGTTCTATGTGATGACATCTAATCCACCTCTGGCATTTTGCTACCGGGGGTTGATGTTTGTGTATGTTGCGTTCCTTACTTCTCAAGTGATGTTTAGATATTCCTTTGGCACTTCCTTGTCAATGTGTAAGTGCCCACACGTCAATCACTTTTATGGGTGTTTGGCACTATAGGTGTTGCGTTGAAATTTGGCCTCACTCTGGATGGGTAGGGTAAACACATCATGTGTGCAGTAGATGGTAGATTGCTGTGTCACTCCCACATTATGGACACCCACCTGCACACCTTTGCAATCACCCAGTACCTCCTCCCATAGCATTCATCACCTCTGCTACTGGAATGCACCTGAGTCTCATTATGTCTAGTCTAGCAGCAGAAATTGTCTATCTCATTTAGTCGTACACTCTCTGACAGGCTTCACATAACCCATACAAAGGCATGTTTTTGGTTTGGTCACTGGCAGGGACTTTGCCACCCCCACCTACCTGCCAACTTTAGCAGAGGCTGAAATGCAGCCAGGCATTCTTTGTAATGATGCCCAATCTGTGATTCATTGGACTTCCGTCCTACAAGGGCATTCACTTACAGTGCTTTGAGGCCATTGCAATGGCACAAAGGCACAATAGATATGCCATATTGCATTGCATTGCCATGTCACATGTACATGTAGTGGTCACAATTAAGGTAGTGAAAAAGTGTGTTGTGTTGATGTGCAGCAGGATGTGGTCTACTAGGGAGTAATGGACGATGCTCCAGTCCTGGAATCAACAGCAGTGCTCCCAGTTGATTGTGTTGGTGGAGGATATGTGGCAGATTTACTTCATGGTGGGGGCAGGCCAGAGGAATTTTTAGAAGTTGTAGCTCCACATTGGACGGGTAGTGGTGCGGTCTAGCAGGGGCTTCCTTGGGTGTGGGGCAGAGGTCAGTCGGGTTGGTGGCAGGTGTCAGGACTTATAGTGGGCTTCCTGCAGAAAGGAGTGGATGTGTCATGATGCCTACCTCCAAGGAGCCAGGTCCGACCCAGCAACCTCAGAGGCAGGCATCATTTCCCCCAGGGGAGTGCCAGCGGGCCCAAGCTGGGGCCCTTTGGACGCAGTCCTGGCCCCTTAGGCGCCAGGCTCATGTTGGACCTCTGTCCTGGCGCCTTAGGCGCCAGGCTCATAAAGCTAGACATGTGTTCAAGTGTTTTAATGTGCACTTACCTGATGCAGACCATGCTGCCACATCCAGGCCCTCTTGAGGCCTGAATGGAACTACTTTACATGTGGGACTACTTTCCACCCGGGTGTGGTCGTGGAAGGATACATACCAGATCGGAGGAAGGATACACACTTGGGACTTCTTTCAAAGCTATTTAAACCACACCCGATCAGCAACTCACTCTTCGCGTTGTTCTGCTCCTCGCAGCTGGACGCTCACCGTGTCAGCTCCTGCATCTGGACTTCAGCCACGCCTGTCAGCATCCTGGGTCACCTGCAAAGGGAGACAAGAGACCTTACCAGCTAAATCTGCACCACGGAGACATCACCAACGATCCTGAAAGGGAAGACATCATTTTTTAAAAGCATTTCGTTACGATCGCTGCAGCGCTGCATTTCACTCACCTTTCCTGGGTTCCTTCATCTTCAGCATCGATCATCCGGATACACAGCCGCTTCCCAGAGCCTAGAGAAAAAGACAAGAATAAGAGGTGAGAGAAAGAAGGGAATAAGACTTACCTGTTGGGTCATTCCCATTCCATTTCGGGTCTTGCCGCTTCCAGGCATTTTCCGGACCCCGGCCCCTATGGGGAAAAAAGACAAAGACATTGAATGAGCGTATGCAAAGACAGGTCCCGAGCGCTCATCCAGAACTAACCTGCCATTTACTGGAACTGGAACTGCACGTTTCACTTCGGGTCGGCGCCATATCTCCGGCATTCCGAACCCCGGCCCCTAAGGGGAAAAAAGACATAAGCATTAGCGCTTGCTGCAAAAAGACAATGAACATTATTATTAAGCTTGGACTTTTGAACTTGCAGCAGAACTTTTACAGAGCCTTACCTGAATAGTCAAGCTTACCTGAACTCCCAACAATCCTCAATCCAGTGAAGTAACTGGGTTTCAACGCGCCCCTGCATCAGAAGCAGGATGGAGAGCTCATCCTTCCTAACCCTAAGGTGAGACTTCACGGGGAATCGTGGAAGGGTATCGTGGAGGGTTGGAAGAGAGTGGGGGGCTTGAGCATAACTCAGTCAGTAGGTAATACTCCCTTTTCACGCACAGGGGAATATTCCAGCGAGCCGGAGAAGCCAGAGAAGAGGGCCCTTCCTGTCCATCTTCAGAGTCCTGCGCTTCACCATTGAAGAAGCATCAGCACTCGAAGCCAGACCTGCGCCTCTGTGGGAATCAGGTGAGCGTTACAGGATGGGAGTGGGGGTAGTGGGAGGTGTCAAGACTTGAGGGGGCTTCCTGTGGAAGTGGGAGCTGTCATGACTTGAGGTGTCTGCCTGGGGCTGGGCAAAAGGTCAATGGGAGAAGTTGGAGGACAGCGGACTAGCAGGGGGCTTGAAAGGGTTGGGTGCTGAGGTAAGTGGGTGTAGTGGGAAATGTAAGTATTTGAGAGGGCTTGCTGGAGTTTGGGGCATATGTGGGTGTATTGGGAGGTGTCAGGACTTGAGGGCGATGCTATGATTTAGGGGTAATGGCGCCAGTTCCGCTGGGGTGACGATACGTAGTTTGGGTGGCTCTTGAACTTAGGGTTGTCGGCCCATAGGTTGGGTGCTGCTTGAACTTTGGGGTGATGTTCCCCAGTTTCACCGGGGTGCTGCCTTAGGTTACAGGGATTGGTCTGCAGTTTCACTGGCGTGCTACCTTAAATTACGGGAGTCTGTGCACAGTTTAGCTGTGTTGCTGCCTTGAGTTATGGGGGATGGGCTGCAGTTCCACTGGGTTTGCTGTCTTGAGTTACGGGGGATGGGCCGTAGTTTTGCCGGGGTGCTGGATGGTGGGGCAAAGTCTGACGAAAAAGTTGTTGGTGCTAGTTTCTGCTTGCGTTGGGGACGTGTTGTGGGATTCTGGGCGCAACTCATCGTTCTTTTCAGTGCAGGTTACTTTGCACTTTAGAATCCATGAATCAGCCAACAGCACTAAACCTTTTCTGCACGCAACTATGTGCAATTTTCTTTATGGCCTAAAATAGTTAGCGTGGACTTTGCGATTTTTCTACGAAACTATCCCATCCTCTATAAATTAGCATGTGCAGAAACATTTCCATGTGCAGGTTTAGTTTTTTTGCATTTCCTCACAAATAAAGTGTGTTTTCGTGTTTTTCAAGGTCAGTCTAAGAAAATGGCACATATGTGAATGTACTCGTTTAGTTTTCTTATTGGTTCGCCCAGGTGTTTCCGTGCATTTGCATCTTCAGGTTGCTTTTTCGGTCTGTATTAGCTTTGCAACATCTATTGCATTGCAAACGGTTCACCGGCTTGCTTTATATGAATTCCCATCCAGTATGCATGTATGTATGTATTTATTTAAATCCATGACTGTCTCGCAGTGAATTTCATCATAAATAAGATATTTTACCTTTCAATAATTAAGAATTTTGTATAACCTGAATGAAACTTAAGGACAACTTTTCAAAATGTCTCCACAACTTGAACGCGACTGGATACAACTTAATAATACACACAGGCATTTTTGTATGCATAAACATTACAATGCTGACATAGATAATTTTATTTGATTTGGGGCAAAATGGAAATAACTTATTTGCTACTTGTTATCCCCCGTCTGCATCTAATTCCAATTATATCCACATAATACTTTGCAATCCAGTTTTTTCTCACTGTCCTATCATGAAATTGCATCTGCTGCAATAGCAGCCTGTATCTTATACAGATACACGGTTTGGAAAGGTAGTTCTTTGGAATCCCTGATATTCCGTTAGCAACTGCACTGCACTTAGAGATCAAGCTCAAGATGTTGGTATTATGCCAAGACTCAGAATTGAAGAAACGCCTAAACTTGTTACAGAGATTATATTGTAAATACACATTTTTGATTCACCAATTATGACAAAGTGTGAGCTTGTGACATTTTCAAATATACGCAGCATGTGGGTGCACAATTCAGTGTGCTACAGTGTTGTTCTATTTAAGCGATATGCCCCGAGCTACGTATTGCTATTAGTAGCCCAGCCCAAGACTGGGGTACTAAAAGCGTTTTTTCTGTCCTGAAACGCTGCAGTGTTTCGGGCCAGAAAAAAGAAATTTCACTAAAAATGGCCGCCGCGAGGGGAAAACAGAGTCCATTTTACCTTTCCATGGCAGCCTTCGGGAGCGGACGCATTGGCAACAGAAGTGTTCCCAGCGCGTTAGCTCCCAAAAGACGACAGAAAAGAAGGTAAGTGGGGTTGGGGGGGAGGAGGGAGGGAGGAGGGAATTATTTCATTTTTTAAACGTGCCTCCAGCCATGTGGAGGCTCGCAGCGGGAAATGCCCCACTTCGAGCCTCCTCATTGGCTGAGGGCCTGCCACGCCCTCCGTCGTAGACAAAGCGGCTGGAAACCCGGCCAAGAATCAAGGGATTCTCAGCCGGGTAACGACCTGGCAAGAGCCAATCAGAATGTGTGTAACATTCTGCTTGACTCTTGCCGGGTACTAATATGGGATAATATTGTTTTTCCTATATTTTGGATCATCTATCAGTGTGTGGTAATTGACTTTGATTTTTTTTTACCTAAACAGCATCACAATTTTTGCGAGCTTACTTAATATTATTTAATTCTGAAACATTCAGAAATGTGATTACCAGATATAACGAAACACTGGTAGAGGTTTGCTGTTAGAAGTGGTCTTGGAAATATTCTGTTGTTAGAGATTCTGTAAAATTTGTTTTTTGGTTGGTGTCATTGACCCGAGAAATGAAATCAAATTAAATTATATTTTATTTATATTGTGCTCATACACAAGTGTTTCAAAAGGCTACCAGGCAAAGGAAAGGGAAAAAGGGAGAACAAAGACAGCAATCTTACTAGGCCCACTGATATTAAGAATACAAAAGTGTGTAGAAAAGGGAAAAAGCGAGAGCGTGCTTGGAAGTGGGGAACAGTGGAAAGTGCACAACACAGGAAAGAACAGAATAAATAGTAAAACACAGGAAAGAACAGAATAAATAGTAAGTAAAATAAATAAATAAATAAATAAATAAATAATGGTGATAAGTAGTGGGGGTGCAGCCAGCCAGTGGTAAGTGCTAGATTTAGTCAGATACGGTAAATCTGATAAGTGCAGAAAAAAAGGGGGAGTGGGACTGTATGGGTACAGATACAGACCCCAGTGCAAAGGGTGGTCCAGAGACAATGCAGGAGGCGGGCAGGGTGAGCAGGTACCTGGGCACGAATGACAGAGAGGGGCTAGGTGCACAGTGCCGAAAGAGAAACAGATCAGCAGGGGAGAAGGTAAGCAAAGTCGGAAGCGTAGAGGAAGGTAGTGAGGTGCTTCCAGAACCGGAGATGGTACTCCTCAAGTTTTAAGGTGGCTGGAAGGCTATTTCAAAGGGAGGACCCAGCCGAAGACAGAGATCTACCCCACGCTTGTTTCTTTGAAAAGCGACTGAGCCTGAAGGAGTTAGAAGTAGAGGAGTGAAGGGCTCGAGAGGGGAGGTATTTATGGAGGTATAGTTGAAGGTATTTTGGACCCATGACCCAGAAAGCCTTGTGGACAATGCATAGTGTTTTAAATGTAATCCTTGTGTCCACTGGCAGCCAATGAAGGGATTTCAGAGCTGGAGAGCTATGATCCCAGGGCTTCAGGCCAAGGACAAGTCTTGCAGTCCTGTTCTGGATTAGTTGTAAGGGGTGGAGAGTGGAGGCAGGTAGATTTAGAAAGAGGCTGTTAGAGTAGTCCAAACTACAGAGAACCAGATCTTAGGAGAAAGTGAGCTTCTGGGGGAAGGAGAGGAAAGACAAAGTACCTCTAAGGAATTGCAGTAAAAATATTTACTTTTTTGAGATGTCAGAGATGTGTGCGGAGAGGGAAAGTGTGGAATCAAAATTGACACCAGGGTTCTTAGCTGCGCAGGTAGGAATAGGAGGACGGCCAATGGAGGCCGGCCAGAGAGTGAGTGGTAAGGATGGTGAAGGTGTACCAATGAGGAGGATCTCAGTGGTGTTGGCATTTAGACAGAGATTGTTAGCGGCACACCAATTTTGAATGGTGATTAGGAAATCAGAGATGAGGGTAGGAAAAGAGTTGGGTGTCATTAGCATAGTATTTTTTTACTTTTGGTGAGTAGTACCAGTCTGTGCGCTCTAACCGTGGTTTATTCTGTTTGGGCTCCTTTCTGTTGGTACCTCTATCTATTAACTGACTAGTCCAAAATTAGTTGGAGCTCAGTGTATCTGGGAGGGTCGATCAGAAAGGAAAGAGATCAGCCAGGCCAGAGCCTGATCAGTGATACCCAGGTTGTCAAGGAGACAATTGAGCAGAGTGTTAAAAGAAGAGGAAAGATCAACTACGATGAGAACAGAGGGAATGTTAGAGGGAATGTTAGAGTCAAGGTTGGAGAGCAGGTCTCCACGGATGATTAGGAGAGCAGTTTCCGTGCTTCTGGCAGCTCTGAAACCAGATTGGTGGGCATGGAGAGAGACAACAGAATTAGAGTGAAGGTTTAGCTGAGAAATGGCCAGCTTTTCAGGTCGCTTACCCAAAAAGGGAGTAGTGAAAATTGGGCGATAGTTAGCCGTACAAGAGGGATCAGCTGGGGGTTTCTTGAGGAGAGGATACACAAGGGAGTGCTCCAGAGGGGCGGGGAAAGATCCAGAGGCAAAGGAGAGTTTGCAGAAATCAGCTGGGCCCGAGTAAGGGGGAGGGAGGGTGTAGCTGAGGGAGGGTCAACACACCCAGAAGAAGACAAGAGGAGAGGGATCAGAATAGAGGGTGGACAAGAAGTCCTGGGTTTTAGAAATAAAGTCAGAGGCAAGGGCATTGCAAAGAGCATGGCAGGCGAGAGGAGGGGTGGAGGGGTGGAGACTGTAGCAGGGTTGGCCAGCTCCTTGCAGATTTCAAAGAATTTGGCTGGGTTGTTAGATGCCGCAGAGACGCGGTCTTGAATGTGGACTCTCTTCTTGATGCTGACAGTATTGCCTTTGGAGCAAGCGGCAGGCCAGTTTGTCAGAAGATGATCAAGAAGCCCTCCATTTCCTCTCAGCCACCCTACACTTAAGTTTAAGTGTAACTTGGGGTAATTTCCAAGGGGCCCCAACTCCTCCCGTGTCCCAAAGGAGTATGAGACACACACAAGAGCAAAGAGTTACTGCTCTTTATTGCACAAAACAGACAGGGACAAGCTCTCAGGTCACAGGCATCCGGGAGACAACTCGCTCATGGTGGGCTCTCAGGCCCTACATGATGCGGCTACGTGCATCACTTGGGAAACCAGCCCCAAAACCAAATGCCATCTCGGATAGGCTCCCCAAGTGGTAGGGTCAGTATAGATACATATAGGGAAGATTATTAATGGTGGAGGAAGGGTCAGGTGGTATGCTTGGGCCATCCCTAATAACTGCTACTAGAGAATTGTTACAAGGGGACAATTAGTGTTTGGCTAGACTATAATGGCGTCAATGGTGAGCCCCTTGTATTCTGATTGGTCCACCCACGAACCCCCAAGCCTGGGACCATTGCTGTTGCCACCTCGCAGTGTACCTGATGTTGGCAACAAAGTATGACTATGTGTCATTGGTGGTCAATGGACAGGTCTGACTATTAGCTGTTGTGCATGTCTTTCCCATCGCTGTCGGTATCAATTTTTTCACTTCATTGTTGCAGTCTGTGTCCTAGACGTGAGACCCCAGCACTTCTCTGGTCCATGGGGCTTGGCATCGTATCAGGTCGGCCTGGTCACGTGTTGTGAGACCATGACTGGAGCAGAATTATGAGCATTTGATTTGTATTTTGGCTCAGAGGAGCATTTAGCAGTGGCAGGTGTAACCTTGGCGCGGGGAGCGCAGCATGTAGATTGCAACATTGCGGCCTTGGCTGTGGGCTCTTGTCGGGGCTCGTTCTGCATGATCAGCACCTTGCAGCTTTGTCTGAGCTGCTCTGACCTGGGGACTCTGGCTTTGCAGCCTACCTTGGCCTGGCTTATGGGTGGCGGCCAGTGCTTAATTTGTAAAAAAATAAGTGCCAGTGCCCAAACAATATTGGCCCCATAATGCTGGGTGCAGCGCCGCCCCGCAGTGCGGACGCGTGTCCCGTGCCAGTTCAGTGCTAGACCTACCTAGATCGGCCCACCAGCAGCCCATCACACTGCTGCTGCTCCATGTCACATGTTTGGCGCTGCAGCAACTGCTGGCACAGGCTAGTAGTGGGATGGATGGGAAAGACCACACATGGGTTGAGAAAGTATAATGCTTTAAAGTTTTAAAGTTTACCCAAGCTCTAACTTAAAATTAACGGGGGCAGGGGTGAGGGGGTTGGGGAAAGGCAGCCAATGTTGTGCGGTGCTATACAACCATTCTCCATTGCAAATTGTAACGGGGTGGCTCTCCCTGCTCACATGGTAATTTTTCTGTTTTATTGTTTTCCCCACTACAGTGTTTGCTGGCATTTTTTGTAACCAAGCCCAACCACTCGTCAAATAGTTAATTACGTTCACCCTTGCAAACTGGAGGAAAGACATGTTCTCCATGTGGGTGGAAATACCAACCAACTTCGATTTGCAGATGCCAGTGCTAAACCCGCTGAGCTATCTTGCTAGCCCAACACACCTGGTCCCTCAGTAAACCTGCCCGATCTCTTAATTTGCCTGGAGCTATGCACCAACACAGCCGCCTAACTGCTACACACAATCAGTCGCAAACACGTTTGGAGCCAGATGCACACATCTTTATTCTTAAAGTGCTAGATCGTAACTGCTGTTACTTCCCCAAAAGCAACAGTGGATGTGGGCAGCATATTAGATTGCTAATATCTAATTAAAAAAAGATATGTGCCGTGGGGTGGGCTTGCTTGCAAAACACTTCAATTGAGCCTGGTCTGTCCTGTCACAGCCCAGGTGTGGGGAACACACGCAACAGGCAAGTTCCATTTCAAACTACTGCTAGCCTTAAAGTGACAATACTAGAAATCATGGGTGAGCGTTTCTATTCATATTTTCCATTCCTAGTATGGACATAGGGGTGGGAATACAACATGGCTGTTCAAGTGACCCACTCTTTACAGTGCTTTACTCAAGGTGATTAACCGTGTGGTGGTGTGCTGGCCCTATTCCTCCACCCTTCACCAAAATGGCTGAGGGGTGGAGTCAGTATTTATTTGGATATCAATATAATATCACATTTTTGACCAAAATTCAGATATTGGGGATCGGGGGCAGTGTTTTAACCTTCCATCTGCAAGCAGGTCCACTTTGTGAATCAAGAGTCCCGCATGGTGGTCCGGTTGGTCCCAGGATTCGATGAGCAGTATGATCATTGAATTGAGTGTTTGGCTGCAGTTTTCATAAAATATGCCCTTCCAATTCTACTACATTTATGGACCGAAAATAAAGCAACAATACCACTTGATTTAGAACCTTCATGAGATAATTGGCAGTTTACCAATTACAGTCTTGATGGTCTGATAAATACCTGCTGCCAGATATTTCTTAAGGTATAAACAGATTTAAACACAGTTCTCCAAACTCTAGTACTAAAACACCATCTGGATTCATCAAAATATACAAATGGAAGCGCACATCTACATTAATAACTAAGGGCTGGAAGACCACTGATGCTATGGCATAATAATCACAAACAGTTGCACAATGACTCCACATGTATTTTCCCAAAGTGATATTTAATACATTTTCTGGACCCATATTAGGTAAACATATAATATATGTACTCTGACAACTCTAAGGGTACAACATTGAAGTTTGTGCTGGATGGAAATGTAAGTCCGCCTCACAACGGTGGAGGTGTGGTAATAGGAGGGTGGTGCAGCCTCCACCTATACATATTGCTTCATATCCCAATGTTACCCATATAGCACCAGCTTGACTGTGCATTTGGTTGGACTGCTGATCAGATGGCTCTGCTGAGCCTCACAAAGTCGAGCACACTTGTTTAAAGCATTGCAGTTTCCCAAGAGGGGAAAGACCAAGGCTGCCGCAGGGGCGGGGCGCTTTCCGCACTTCTTCACGCTCGGCTTGGTATTGCAGGCAGCGGCTGGTGGCCTCGCTGGCTATGGGATCATCTGCATCATCAATATTGATGCATGCAGATCATGATCCCATTAGCCAGTGCCGCCGGCCCGCTCGCATTCTCCTCGCAGGCTGCGGCCTGCAAGAATTTGCCTCGCAGGCCGCGGCCTGCTGCTGAGTCGGACTCCGGCGCTTGGGCCAGGTGCCAGCCCGGCTCCGGAGCAGGCAGGGCGGGCCGCAGCCGCAGTGGCACACACACTACTGCGCCTGCAATGCATGCAGCATGCTGCATTGTATTTCACGACAACGGTGGCCAGGCTCAAAGTTGGAGGGGCGGGTGTGCGGGGGGGTCGCACTGAACTCCCCGTCATATGGATGGTGGATGCGTGCGCGCAGGGCCTGCCGCCGTGGATGTCACAGAACTGAGCATCATGTAAATTCACGGCGGCGGGCGGAGACGTGGCGGCACTGCAGGCCCGAACAGATAGAAAAAAAAGTCTGAGTCAACAAGTTAACTTTCTTCACTTACCTTACCGCCGGCGGCGCTGTGTTGTTCAGCAAGCACAGCACAGCCTGGCCTGCCCCTGAGGAACTCAAGTAGCCCTGGAAACGGAGGCGGAGCACAAACAGAACACGAGTCTCACCCTCACCACGCCTTAACGAGTGTGCTCCTGCCTCTGCTCAACAACAGACCCACGTGACACCCACCCCCACACACTCACGTCATCATGTCATTTCACTGGCTGGAGCCTGGAGTCAACAAGTTAACAACACAGCCAATGAAAACTGTGCATTCTGTGTAACTAAACAGAATGTATCAGATACTGCATAGTAACAACAGAATGTTGGTTTTCATTGGCTGTTGTTGTTGTTGTACTCTGTAGGTCCAGCCAGCAAGGAGCCAGCCATGTCTCTGCAAGGAGAGCACCAGCAGAATGATTACACATTACACATATTGTGTCAGGGTGTGAGTCAGCCTGAGGTGGAGGAGGGGGGAAAAGGTGGCAGCAAAAGCCTCAACTGACACAGGCTTCATGGGCCGGATGTCCAAGAGAGTGTGTGGCAATCTTGGGGAAGGCTTGGCTTGAGTTGAGGGGAGGAGATGGACAGATGAGAGGAGAGGAGGCAGTGATCACTCCAGGATAGAGGAGTGGTGAGGGGAATAGAGAGGGGAGGCCAGAGGAGATCAAGACATCAAGTGTATGACAAGCAGAGTGAGTTGGGCCGAATGGGAGGATAGAGAGGGAGAGTGAATCGCAGAGGTCGCAAAAGAACGCAGATGAGGAACAGGGAGAATCAAGATGGATGTTGAGGTCACCAAAGAGGAGGAGTTGAGTGGTTGAGGCCAGGAGGAAGGAGAAGAGATCTGCCCACTCAGAGAGAAAAGAGGTAATTTGACCAGGGGGCCGAGTAGCAACAGTAAGAGAGTGTCTGGGTAAGAGAGAGAGCCTGCTGACAAGGCAATTGAAAGAGGAATAAGTCTGAGTGGGGATGATAGAGGTAGGAATCCACTCAGGGAAAATCAGGGCTGCACCCCCTCCGGACTGGTTGGACCTAGGGGCGGAGATGATATTGTAGCCGTCAGGGAGGAGAGTGTCAAAACTTGTGACAGAGCTGGGCATGAACCACATTACGGTAAGACCGAGGACATCAAGATCAAGTTCTTCTAGGAGGTGGCAGATGTCAGCGAGAGTTGAGAGCCTTAAAGACCTTCCGGGGGGGGGGTAGAAATCAGAGGCACGCCCTGCAGAGGTGTGGACGGATCAATAGATGAAGCAGAGGAGGAAGGAAAGGACGGCAAGGTAGCCAAGGGAGGAGAGTAGGGGACAGCTGGTGAAGAGAGGAAGGTGATGAGGCGAGGGAACACCTATCAGAGGTGAGGAGATTAGCCTGAGGGCTTTGCACCATGACAGTGCCATTTAGGGTCAAGCCAGGCTGCTCCCTTGACCAGGAGGTCAAGGCTCAGCTGTTGCCTCAAGGGACATTTACCTCTAGAGAGCTATGTGTCTTGGTCTTATTTGGGATCGCCATGAAGAAGTTCAAGCTATGGAATACAAAAAACTACTTTAACCACTTAGGAAAGGGGTGTATGGATGGCATGCTGTTGTAACAAAGTCGATTGATTTGATGTACTTTACTTCATTGTAGTTACTTCGAATTACTTCTTGGGGAAGAATGTGTGTAGATGTGATTAGGCAGAGGGGCTATAATGAAGGTGGGAAGGGTTGTAGTGAAGGGGAAAGGGTGAACTGGCGGAGGAACCCTCCATAAAAAAAAAGCAATTACACTAAAGTAAATTCGTTATTTTAACGTAGAACTTTTTTATGTGTCCCAGTGGGGTATGTATAATGCTGTGTTCACCAAAAAACATAGTTCTCTCAATCAATGCATAGTGGCTCACTATGAAAAGCTGAGAACTTGTTTACAGATACACGTATGCAGTTGCAGTTCCTATGTATGTGGGATTAAGTTCAAAACCCTCTGCGTTGTCCAAAAGGCATTCTGGGGCCTGGGGCCTAAATACCTTCAACTCTCTCTTCCTAAATATTTTCCTTCCCGAGCCCTTCGCTCATCCGTCTCCAACTCCCTCAGGGTCAGCCGCTTCTCGAAGCCACGAGCTGGGGGTAGATCTCTCTCCGCGGCAGGTGCCTCCCTCTGGAACAGCCTTCCTGCCTCCATGAAACTTGAGGAGAACCATCTCCGGTTCCGGTACCTTCCTCTTTGCTTCTGCTTTCTCTCTCCCTCTCCCCTGCTAAATTCTTCACTGAAACTGCACTGAATCTGCAACTGGGCCACTCTCTCCGACCTCGGTCCTTGGCCCAGCCACTCTCCACTTGCACTGCCTCCCTGGCAACCCCTGCACGGCGGGACTGTCTCTGTATCCCTACAGGCCCCCCTCCCCAGCACTTGTCTGCACTTACCTTGCACTTGCCACCAGCTGGCCCTATTATTTATTTTTTATTCTACTTACCCTGTACTGCACTTCCCCCCTCCCCATCCCCTTGCACTTTTCCCTCCCCCCCTACCCCTGCGCAATCTAAATGACACCTGGCCTAGTAGGATCGTTGTCTGTCTTCCCCTTGTTTCCCCCTCGCTGCCTCGTCGCGCCTTGAAACACTTGTGTATAGGCGCGTTACAAATGCCATATCATATCATATCATAGGGGCACTTCACCCCTTGCCAGGTTAAAGATGTACGTTTTGATTGAAAGGCACCTGTATCTTTCAGCTCGCTCTTACTTCAGCATATCCACCTATGCGCAGACATCACGCAGAAGCAGGGTGTGTCCTTGCGCAATGAACACATATGGTGTGATGGTATAGGTTGGATATGGCCTGTGTGTGCAGGGCGTGTCCGTGTTAAGCAGACTCTCTCTGCCTCTGCAGAAATGACGTTCAGTTCAACTTTGGTGTGTGGTGGGGCATAGGAAGACTGGCCCTTACACCCCTGAACATAGGTAAATAGCCCAAGTTGAGACACAGACTGTGACAGCTGACTTGGAGCCAAATTAAGTCCACTCCGTTGGCTGTTTTTTAAGCAAATGGAATTTCAATGTGGCTTGAGTGTGGAGCGGACTGCCTGGCCTGTCATACGTAGCAGCAGCATGGTTGGGCCTGGCAGGTGCAGACTGCGTCAATTTACCAGACTGCCTGGCCATGGGCGTAAGTCACCCAGTTTCCCGAAAGACTGGGTCTCGCAAAAATTGAAGCGTAGTGGAACCTCGCATTGTTTGTCTGATCAGGCTCTCTGGCTGTCAGACCTGGACGCTGTATGGAGGTAGCCCCCGGACCCTCCATCCATCACTCAATAGTTAACTGTGTTACTGCATAGCACCTCTGGGTTGCATAGTATACCACCTTTGAGGAAGTAATTATGAACTTCCTCTGCCGTGTCCCCTACCTCATTTAATGAATTGCACACCTGAGTTAATTCTGCGGTGGCGAATCTTATACAACAGAGGGACCCATAAAATTAAATGAAATTATATTTTATTTATAACGCGCTCGTACATAAGTGTTTCAGAAGGGACACTGGATCATGTCTTTTTTTGCACTGTGTGGGCTAATTTAATCCTTTTATTCATTCATGCCCACACAAAATAAACACTACGTTGGTCTGAATAAATAAACCATTGGATAATGTACGCAGCGTGCTCTCACAGCCCCCTTCACAAAACGTACCACTGGCCCCAAGCACTCCTCTGCAGCTCAAGTGTGGTGTGTACAAATCCACCAGCCAAGCACATCACTTGAGGGTATCGTGATGTTTTAGTGGCAGGTTCTGAAGCCAGATATCTGTGTTCGGATGATAAATGGAATTAAGACGGTGCTCCCCATGGTGGTGAAGCACAGTGGGGCATCAACCAACATGTAAATACAATGTAACGCCCCCCTCTGATTGCTCACAGCATTATGTTATGCTACTTATCTATCAGCCGTTATACTATTTCAGTGATGCAGAAATGCAGTACAATGAAGACGTACTAGATCTGTTATCAAAACGTGTGTTGCATGCAAGCACGGCACACTATGGTAAAGTGTTTGTGAAAAAACAAGGAATTGCCTGTTCATTTTAACTGAAGGTAGAGAAGGTGAAGGAACAGTCAGATATTATATGGTATGCATCATTTCTAACGCGCTTGTACACAAGTGTTGCTAGGCGCTCCAAGACAAGGTAGGGAAGACAGAGGGAGGAAAAAACAAACCATCTTGTTAGGCCTTGCGTCATTCAGATCGTGCAAGTGCAGGGGGAGAGGGAGATGAGCAGTGCCATGGAGCGGGAAGGGGGAAATGCAATCAGGGAAGCATTTCTCTAAGTAAGTGCAGCCAGGACAGCACGGCGCTGGGTAAGTGCAAGGCGACAGAGCCTACAGGGGATACTGGTTGTGGTGGATCCTGGTGCCCATTGATATTCTGAGGGTAGCCAGTCAATTATACAGTACAGCAGACAGGTAGATCAGCAGGGGAGAGAGAGAGAGGTGAGAAAGCAGAAGTGAAAAGGAAGGACTTGAGCTGTTTCTGGAACCTCAAGTGGTCTGGCTCAAGTTTGAGAGGGGCAGGGAGGTCATTTCAGAGGGAGGCAACTGAAGACGAGAGAGATCTACCACCCACACTCTGCCTGGAGAAGTATCAGACCATCAGAGAGTTGGAGGTGGCTGAGAGAAGGCGCTCGAGAAGGGAGCAGTTTAGGAAGAGAGAGTTGGATGTAGTGCCAGCCCTGTCCCCAGAGAGCCTTGTGGATGATATAGAGGGTCTTGTACTTGATCCTTGCAGCCACCGGGAGCCAGTGGAGATATTTCAGTGCTCGAGAGATACGATCCATAGGCTTGAGGCAGTCTTGCAGTCCTGTTCTGGATTAATTGCAGAAGGTGGAGAGTAGAGGAAGGCAGATTGATAAAGAGGCTGTTGCAGTAGTCTAGCCTAGAAAGAACCAGGGCTCTAGAGACAGAGAGCTTCTGGAGGAAAGTGAGAAAAGGAAGAATACCTCTGAGGAATTGCAGCTGGTAGTGGGGCCTCTTAATGATGTGAGGGGAGAAGGAGAGAGTGGAGTCGAAGATGACACCAACATTGTATGCCTCATAGGAAGGCACAGGAAGAGGTCCCAAGGAGGGTGGCAAGAGTAAAAGAGGGAAAGCAGGAGCAGGGGTCCTAATGAGAAGGAGTTCAGTCTTACTGGCATTAAGGACAGAGATCTTTGGAGATGCACTTCTCCTGAATCATGGTTAGATGGTCAGGAATGTGCGAGAGAGGAGAGGAGGCTGAGGGGAGCCTGAAGGAAAGCTTAGTGTCATCCACATAACACTGAAATATAGAGGAGAAGGTAGAGATCAGTTGGGCCAAACGGGCCAAGTAGATGATGAAAAGCCAGGGTGAGAGGTTAGAGCCCTGGGGAACACCACATGTGGAGAGAGAGAGGTGTTGGAGAGAAAGGACCCGAGATTGACCAGGGAGGGTCTGTCCAGGAGGTAGGAGGTCAACCGAGCCAGGGCCTGATCCATGATGCCCAGGTGCTCACAGAGACAATAGATCAGGATGGCATGATTAACCCTGTCAAAAGCAAAGTAAAGATCAAGGATGATGAGAACAGAAGAAAGGCTAGAGTTATGATTAGTGAGCAGATCTTCACGGGTGTTCAGGAGATCAGTTTATGTGCCTTTGGCTGCTCTGAAGCCAGATTGATGGTCATGGAGACAACCAACAGATTCAGTGTGGAGAGTAAGCTGGGAAATGGACAGTTTTTCCAGGAGTTTGCCCAGTAAAGTAGTGATAGAGGTTGGGTGGTAGTTTGCTTGACCGGAAGGATTGACATGTTTGGATGGTTCCCCTGTATGCCAGAGGTTGTCTGGGGGCTCGTCTGACTCCCAAGGGCCCAACCCGCTTCCCCAGAATGAACGGAGGACTTAGCTAACAGCAAGTTAGTACTGTTTTTTTAACAAAAAATAAACATCTGGGATCAAACAAGACAATCAGGATTCTCCAGTACATCTCAACTTTACACTGCATGATCCCAAGATTTGTTGTTGACATGGCGTCATCACCTGGGCCCTTTCCCAAAAACCTATGCCCGGTACCAGTTGGGTGCTGAGAGTGGTAACCTGTATAGACATACCCTATAGAGGTTATTCTCCTCGCATGTCAGGTGGATGACCTGCCCCGTCTCCAAGAAACTATCTATTAAATTGTTGCAGAGTAGTGGGCTTACCATTGGTTCTTGCTTCTTGCTATCCACCTCTGATTTTCTATCTCATGATTGCCTGGAGCTGGCCTCCCCAAGCCTGGGATCCAATTCGGTTCTTAGCTCTCTGTGCACCTCTTGAATGTAATGTGAAAAGATTATGTGTCTGTATTGTGTCTGGTATTTTACAACCTTTTCCTATGAGAGTGCGTATCCACATTGCAACACTTGTTTCACTCTTTGCCTGGGTTACTGTGATCAGCTCTGCGTCCTACCATGGGTGAATGCCAATTGTCTAGCTCGGCTGCATCACATGCTTGTAGACCAGCTTGTTTAGCTCTCCGTGAAGCCTGAGCCAGCTCCTCTCTTTCGTGTTTATTTATTTATTTATTTATTTAAATTTATATAGCGCGCAAGCAGCCCAGGGGCATTGAGGCGCTGTTACTTGCAATAACTTAGTTACATGGTACATATGATAGCGATTGTTGACACATTATGAGTAGTACAGGTTCTGTGGCTTATACTTTGATTTCTACATGCTCTTACTGTTCTATGTAACCTATAATTTAGTCATTCTCCCCTTGCAGCAGGAGAGGGCAGGAGCCCCCGCCCTCCTCCAGCAACCAGTATCCTGCAAGCACCTATGCCCACAGAAGCCACTGACTACCAGGAAGCACCGCCGTACATGATCCACAGATTGGGATCTGCAGCACGAGTGACTCGCTGCCCATCCAAGCAGAATTTGCCTGAATTAATCTGCATGCACGTGGTAACAATCGTGCTGGTATCATAATATTGATCTAAGATGGCCGCCGCCCATAATATCCAGCTAGCATCCTGTTGCCAAGCAACGCAGTGCATATAAAACACCCAACGCACATCTGCCGGCAAGGCGGAAGGCGGCCCTCCACCGTGATGGCCACAGCGTAAAGGTCCTGTTTTGCCCCTGTTCTGCTCATGGTCGCTCATTCCCGTGTCTATTCTCACTCAAGCTCTGAAGGTATTATTTTTGACATTTGGTTATACAATTGACAACCTTTTATCAAGTATACACGATAAAAAGAAAGGAATAAAAAAGTCAATTGACGTAAGTTTCATTTGGCGTTCAGAATCAAGGTCACAGTTCTTCAAATGTTGATAGCTGCTTCTGGATGGCAATAGAGAATTTTACTACCGCCAAGGATATTGATTTTCCACCATAACTCCCTTGATTTGTATCCATACTTTGAGATGATCGGGTTCATGAAAATGTTCCTTTGTGATGATAAAATTGGACAGACCATCATCAAGTGATACAGATTTTCTATTGACTCTGCATTCTGACATAGTCTGCAATTCAAGGGAGCAGCATGATTTCATGTCCATGAAGTTTTCCTTGTTTTGATCAGGTTAAGTCGAAATCGGAGAAATTGATCTCTGAAATACCAATATGGAAATAACTTCAGGTAGTTAGGTAGGGAATTTGGTTTCTTGCGGTCTTCCCATGGTTTCCCATAAGTTTTGCATGTTAACCATACATTCTCGGTCCTGAACCACTCACAGGAATATAGCTTTTTTGTTTACTCTATCCGGGTTGTTGATCAGAATGTCCACTTGCTCTCTTGTGATGTTTAGAAGACTCTGACATTCAGCTTTCCATGTCGTGAGAAGTGGGTCATGTCCTTCCAAAAGGGCTTTTTTTAGACATTTAAAACCCCCTTTGGGGTTTTCCTCAATGCATTTTCTGTAAAAGGACAATGTTTTCCACTCTACGATGGCTAGCAAAGCGGTTAAACCCAGTTCTCTATGAATCGCCTGTATTGGCGTGCCTTTCAGAAGGCGAAGGGTGTTTTTCCAAAAGTGGCCTTCGAGAATTTCCTATTTTTAGCTTTGAAATTGAAATAAGTTTCAGCACCATAGGTGAGAATCGGAATCACCTTGGCTATATAAAACTTAATCAATTGAATTAGACTAAAGCCACAATAGCGCTTCAAAATGATTTTTCTTAGACCTGTGAGGTTCATCACTTTCTTTCTTAATGTTTTCAAACGTGGAGCGTCGATCTTGCTTGTGTTGATGCAGACTCCTAGATATAGAAAGGATTGTACTAGAGGGATTTCTGTTTGCAGTAGCGACCATCGCATCGTTTTTGTTTGCAACTGGCTGTTTTGAACCGCAAAGGGTAAAATGGCAGATTTGTGCAGATTGATTATAAGTCCATTGGGTTCAACGTACAGTTGTAAAGTATTTAATTGTCTTTGAAGACCAATTGGGGTCTGGTCTATAAGAACCACGTAATCTACAGAGACTAGGTGGCTAACTTGGATGTTTGCTGGTGGAAAGTATCTTATATTATTAACTGTGCAGAGTCTATGCCAGAGATGAAGATGTTAAATATTTCAGAGGCCATTGGGAAGCCTTGTTTAACGCCTTTATTGGTTGGAATTGGCTCAGTTAGTAAGCCTGTTTTATTCAGCCGGACTCTTACAGTGGTATGATGGTGAAATTCTTTAATGGGATCTGTGATGGAAGCAGGACAGCCCCATTGTTCTAATTTAGTCCATAGCTTGGGGCGCGAGATGCTGTCAAACGCCTGAGTTAAATCAATAAAAGCTATGTATATTTTTGAACCTTTACTAGTCTCCGTACGGCTTTTCAACAGGTTTAAGATTGATATATTGAGCACTGTCCCAATACCTTGAACAAATCCTCATTGCCATGGGTCAAAATGGCCAGATGATGTTGCCCAATTTCGTAGTGCTCGAAGAACCAAATTGTTGAATACTTTACCCATGGAACAATGCTATAGGGTGATAGTTGGCTGGAATTTGACGGTTATACCCTTTTTGTGAATGGGTATAATTATCGATTCTTTCCATGAAGTTGGTATCATTTGGATTGATGTGATGTAATTAAACAGAATTGACAAAAGTTTCGCCCATTCCTGTGGATTTTCTTTGAAAATGGCATTGCTTATCCCATCTGGGCCATATGCATTTGATTTGGGCAGTTTCTTGATGACATGCTCGATGGTGTCTATTGAAGTGTCTATTAAGTGTCATTTTTTGTGACATTGCTATATCATCCTGTTCTTTATAGAAGATTGCCTTGAAATGAGGGGTCCAGGCTCCCAGAAGAATTGGTGTTGACGTCAAGGAATTTTGATCTACCTGTAGTTGGTTTATCAGTCTCCACATATCTGCGGTATTAGATGATCTGATGGTATATAGCATTTTCTCCGCGTCATTGCGGTCTAGTGTCTTTTTATAAAGCTGCAACCAATTCCGATATTGCTGTCATAATTGTTTTTTTTTTGCCTAAGGCTAGTGCTGATTTGTCACCTTTTAGCTTGTTTAATCCTTTCCTCAATGCTTTCTTTTCGTAGAATCACATGATGGTCAAAGGCGTGCCGGTGTGTAATGGAACTCAAATGGGAGGATTTCGATTTTTCTCATATGTTCTGAACAATCCAAGATAGTTCAGAGGTTCTTTGGCTCCGGTTGAGATCAGCTGATTTACAAGAATAGTGGAATCTTCAGTCAATAGAGGGAGCCGAGTGGGCAGGACTTTAATTTGTTTTTTCCCATGTTGACTTCTACCAACTTCATGTTTGTGAAAGTTATGTTATTCTTAGTTGGTAATAATTTGGCTGATAGTAAATTGTGATCACTGTTGTCCATTCGTATGACCACCATTTTGTTTTCTGCAGTGATCAGTTCGGCTGAGATGTAAACATAATCGATGACATGCCCGCTGGTTCCGTGTTTTCTGGTTTCTGGTAATGTTAGCTGGAATGTCTCTGGTAGTATTACCATTAAGTAGGTTCAATTTGTTTGCATTCATGACGATGTTCCACTGATAGCCTCTCTTCTCTGTTGGTGTTAGTGAAAAGCTATTGAGTGTTATTAGGCCTCTACACTCATCCCAGCATTTTGAGTTCAAATCACCGCAGATAATGAACCATGGATCCACCCATGTTTGTTTACAATGCACTAGCCATTTTTCAATCTGCTCCAGAAAATGTATGCTTGCAACAGAGGCTGGATTCCAATACACATTCAGAACTATGAGTGTTTTCCTTTTTCGTTGTGTCGCAGTTTGAATGGTTCCAATTATGATTTGAATTAAAGAGGATGGCATTATTTCTGTAGTTACTGTAAGTAAATCTGACGTTGGTCTGCCATGTTTCTTGGTAGCAAAAAATGTCATGATTTTCGATTCGATCCGATTCTTCCTGAAACAAATGACTGAAACCCCTTGTATTCCATGATGCTATTGTTCGGGGCGTCAGTGTTGGTGGGAGTTTATCCTATGGCATCTTGATTTTATCAGCCACCAGCCCCATAAACCATGTCCAGTTCTCTTCTGTGCCAACCACTGGGAGCCTTGTTTCGTGTTTATTAGAAGCTCTTTCTTGGCTGTGGCCAGTCCTCGGGTGTGGCGATGGTGATCTTCTGCGTTTATAGGAGTTTCCCTGCTATCCCTCCTTCCATGTTTGCTGGCCGGCCATTTATTTGAATGCCCATAAGTGTTTTTTTGTTCAGTATTTGGATTCAGTTCCGAAGAGGAATGGATGTTTTTCGAGACCTAGTGATCTTAGTTGGGATATTTCTGTTTAAGGATTGTGAAATTAGAGGAGTCATTGGGTAAATGAGCACTCAATCCAATGTGTTCTCTTCCAGAAATTCAACTCTCGCTATGTCATTAGATGTTAATGGCCAAAGGGATGGATATGGTGCAATAATCTAATGACATTGGCTCGATTCATGATCAGCCCATCTTCTTCTGTGTTCATCCTTTCAAGTAGAAGTCCATCTTTGAGGTAGTTGGAGTTTAATCCAAGACTTTGTGATTTGTGTGCCACTTGCATTGTTGAGCGAAATGGTAATTTTAGAGGCGAGATTTGGTAGCAGTCTTCAGTAGAATCAGCCTCAGAATCATTGTGCATATTGTTATGTTTGCTGGGGACAGGATTCAAAACAGCTTTGTTTGTTGCAGAATTGTTTTGCCCCTTATTTGAGCCTTTTTCTTTTTGTATATTAGAGGCCGATTTACTTATTTTCAAAGTCTTTTGAATGATTGAAGTATTTATCTCCTCACATTTGTCACAAGCCTCAATAGGTGTGGGATTTGGCAAGGGCTCTTCTATATGCAATCGAAATGGTCATTTCGGAGCTCTTTTTTTATCAGAATTATTTTGCGGGTTTAATTGACAATCATCTATGTTTAGTTGGTTTGTAGGGGCATTCACATTGCCTTCCTCTTCGTCTTCAAGGTCTTCACTTGACAATGTACAGTCGTCCACAGAATAAGTTGACAAGTTCATCATGTCAGATGTTGAATCATCAGATTCATTGATAGTATCTTCCAGCACACTTATGTTTTCCATCTCAACGAATTGCCAAGGCATTTCTTGTGAACTCTGTTGTTTGCCAATTGTGTCCTTGGATGGTTGTATGTCATCACTGATTTCCTCTATTTCACAACGCTTTTGGATGTTTATTGATTGTGTCTGTATTTCAGATCGGTTTTGTTTGATACAGAATCATGCTTGTTGTATAAGGATTCAACATTAATTATTTTTAGTGCTATTATATTCTTTGGATTTGACTGTATCATTTTTCCAGAAAGCTTGTGGGAATCACTCTAATGTTTGTTTTGCTTTCGCGAGTGTATTGGATTAGTCTATGGCAAAGTGATGCTTGATACTTGTGCCTTTAGATTTGGCATGGTGAGCACTTTTTTTGCATCTTCGGCTTTGATTGTGACATTTGTCTTGCTTTTAGATTTTTTGGTTGTCGGTTTTAAATTGGTTGACTTTGCCCCATTAACAAAAATGGACAAATTTGTTGAGACAAATTGTCACTCGAAGTTTGCGCCAGACCTATGCCAGGTTCTGAGGTTGATCCCATTACAACTTCCTTGCTATGGAACCTGTTGATTTCAGGCATGCCATTAAATTCAGAAGGGGGTGGCATGGCACTAATCGTGGGATCTTTGATTTTGTGGTGTGACTTAGTCCCTGCTGGAGTTTGATCTGAAATTTCAAATGGATTCGTTGGCTGTTGACCAGTTTTGTGAATGCTTGATTCAGCATCATTTGATTCAAAACATCTTGATAGCCGGCGGTTTTCTTTATCTTTGATGATTGGATCAAGGATAGTATGAAGGAGAGTTGCCACTTTTGCTTGGCTCATTTCAAGGTCCTTTTGTATGGCTGTAATGAAGGCTTCAACAAATATAATTTCTGAGGTCATCATGGCTATGACCGTCGTCTGGTCTTACAATTGACCTGCCATTTGTTCGCATAACTCCGTAAATGGCGCCATGACAGCAGACATAGTTGCTATTATGGTAAAGTTGTTTTCTGTGGATACTTGTGAGGGGGACTTATCATGTGTATAATTTTCCATTGCACATGCAGTTTGCGTGGCATTGTCTTTTAAATTTCTTTTGAGTTCTGGTACCTCAGGTGAGGTCTGACTCGAGGCATCCCTTAGCAGGATGATTGGTTTCCCCAAAAGACTCTCTTGTGAGGTTATTGTTGCATAAGCAGGTGCCTTACTTCGTTTCGAATTAAGGCCAAAGAAGCTTGAGCTCTGTGGATGCATTGAATAGGAAGCACCCACTGGTTAATTTTTTAAACAGCTTTCTAAGGCTTCCAATTTTGAAGCCGAGTCTAGCAGTTGTTGATCCGAGACTTCTGGGTCACCAAATGGTGAGGCGTGCAAACAAGTAGTGTAGAAGTGTTTGTTACTTTGTGGTGGCCTCTCCTGGTATGGCAGGTGCCCTAGCTCACGTCGTCCTGTATGCCATATGAATTTTTCAGGAAGATGGTAGGGCATGGACAACTGTTTCCTGGGCATGACAACACATTGTTTTGCCTTTCCGCCTCCTAACATTGGATCATTAACGCATCTTTGAGCTTGACCTTCTAATTGCTGCAGCATTATGTCAAAGTGAAACGATTGGTGATTTTCACCAACAACAGCAAGAGGAGCGGGTGTGGAAGTATTTAGATCAGCCACTCTGAAACATTGAAGATAAACACACTCGCTGACACTTGACTGGGTAAGGAAGAGGCAGATTTGTTTCAGTTTTAGAAGCATTATGTTCAACTCTAATGCGTTCAGCAATGGCCGGCAACACATCATTTTGTGTCGTAACTGAGTTTTGATTGAGTGCTAACGAACTTTCAGTTGCCTTACATAAATCATTAGACTGCGGTGCAATTGCCGGAAAGTCTAAGGGCACTAATGACAGGGTATTCGTTTGTGGCCCATGTTGCCAAGATCTACGTTCGCTATTTTTGGTGTCATTGCCATCTGTACCGTTAGCGTTTTCAGGCATCTTTTTTGATTGCATATGCAATGAGGTCACTGCGATGCGCGCAACAGAGGGGACAGTTGGTGTGATTTGCATGCCGCTCATGTTCCTTGAATTCATTTCATTATAGCCGGGGCATGAGGCCGTAAGTGTTTCATTTGTGCAATTGGGGGACCTGCAAGGTTGGGAGGGCACTGTCGGTTGCACGGTCATGTGTGGTGAGGTGGTTTGAGCCGCAATATTAATATGCAAGTTGTTTAGCGGGCATACAGACAGTTTGGAATTTGTATTGCATATATCGCTCACCTTGAGTGCCTCACTCGTATCGCCCATCACACTTGCTATGGAAGAGGCCTCTGGCGTTGATTCCGTTGGGGGGACTTCCGACGTGATTTCCATGTTTTTTGTGCCACACGGACGGCTGAATCTGCAGGGGGGCTCCTACGAGCTCCAACGAGCTCCACTCGAGCCGAACACTCAGCCACGCTCCACTAGTGGCAAGTTTTTTGTTGAGATGGCTCCTTGCATTCATGGCCACACTCGGCCAAACACAGGTACGTTATTCGCAAGCTTCAGAAGTTATATTTTGCACCTGTATTCGCTCGATCACTGTCTCTATTACACGACCATTGCAATGAGGCTGTAATGTACGTCTGAACACATTACATATTGCCACATTGCTCTATACCCTTACCAGAGCCACCCCTAGTGCCCTCCTTAGTTTTATGAGCTACATGAATCACAACTAACTGCACTGCAATGACGAGGCCGGCACATGGCTTCCAACAACGCCCCTTATGAACTACGCACCTAAAAAACTTCCTTTCTTGATCTGATTACTGCTAGTCTATTATTGACGAACTAACAGTGACTTATTACACTACTACACGTCAATATCGATTTAGCTACCACACACAACCTGATTTAGCAAAATAAGCTATCTAAAAGCGAAAAATTGGATTGTCATTTGACATGTGGTAAGAACTGAGCTGGAATTGCAATATTGAACCAAAATGTTATTTGGCCTAACCACCCGCAATTAGCAGTCCAACTCCTATCTTAACTTTATCACCCATATTATTCCTGCAACAGTTATTCTGAAAGCCTTGTTCTCTTATAGCTCTAATCTTATATACATACCCCTACATGCCTATGTATGACATACTTGCTCTCCTCATGATAGACTTATCATTCGAATGCTGAATCAGCCTGTTCAACTGTATATGATTAGTTTATGCCATGACTTTGTATGCCATACTCGCTCTCCTATAATATACCTACCATACAAATGATGATTCAGCCTGTTCGATTTTATACGTTTAGATCTGTTCAGCCTGTTAGAACATACTCTCTCATCCTGAACTAGTCCGCTTGATTCTACATGTTTTATCCTGCCTGAACATTCATATGCCTGTTTATCCCTGACTCAACGGTATGTATGCCCCATGTTAGATCTGATAATTTGTACCCATATATGTCTGACTCCAACAGACCAATCCTGCCTGTATTCACACAGGCCTGCTTATGCCGTACTAGCCTACTGCTTATATTAGATTAATTGACTTACCTTCACCAGCCCATACTATACTGCTTCTTACATGACATGCCTATAATAGACTAGCTTACCTTGGTCCTACCTGTTCCCATAAACTGACCAGCAGAAGCCCTCTATAGTGCCTAGATGGCCACATAGCCTATGATCAGATTCATAAGTGCACCTCCCACAGGACCGTATCTACCCTAAATACCACTATATTAATTTACCCGTGCCACACTTAACCAAAACACACAATGCCCTACCTTGGAGAGGAACACTAGACTCCAAGCTAGATTACCATGTCTTTATGAACCTAGAACCTTTAGCTACAAGAATTCTAATGCCCAACCTAAAATAAACACCCCACACTGAAAGTCAGTCTTTAGACGACCTACAGTCCATGATAACAATAATCTCCCTGAACTGAACTTGATCTAACTTCACAAAACATCTACACAACTCTGATAACTGGAGCCTAAATCAATGCCAGATCTCTAGTAGCCCTGGCTACTGAAATAGCTGACATTTTATCATCTAACAAGCCAGACTTACTTGCGGACACAGAGTCGTGGCTGCATGAAGCCGCAGGCACAGCACTCGCCATATCAAAAAACTTTCCAATTAATCAGAGTAGAAAGACGGAGCGCTAGAGGTGCTGGGATTTCCATTATAGCCAAAGCTAACCTTGCATTAAGACCCACATCTCTACCCCATTTCAAATCTTGTGAACTACTCTCCGCCAAAATGCCTATTTCTAATTGTCGCACCTTAACTATTCACCTAATTTTTAGGCTTCCTGACCCTATCGGCACCTTTGAAGAGGACCTATCTAGTCTACTAGCAAGCAATAAAGATTCTTCTCAACTATTAATATTAGGTGACTTCAACATAGGATTTAACGATCCTGAAGACAAACAAGCCCAATCTATAGCAACTATGCTTGCTGAACACGCCTTAATGCAAAAAGTCCTCACTCCAACCCACAACAAAGGAAGAACCCTTGACTGGATCGCCACATTGAATTGCCCTACAACTATCATTAAAATCACCGCTCAACAATAGACAGACCACCACCTAATTGACTTCACCCTAACACTAGATAAAGAGATTACTAAAAACAAAATGATGGCATCCCATCTCCCTACCAGAGCCAAAAAAGATATCACACCCAGCAATCTTTTGCCACTCCTCCTCCCTACCCTTAATGCACTCCCAAATGAATGATCTGGAACCAGATCTCCTTGTGGAGTCCTACAATAACACAATGACCAAGCCCTTAGACGGTATTGCCCCTTTTAAATTACACAAGAGTAAACAACAGACTCACCTTAATGCCTGGTTCACCCCCCACCTCAAAGAACTAAGGCAACAAAAAGGAAAACTGGAATCCTTACGGCAACATTCCCCCTCCGCTGAAAATGAAGTGCAACTTAAACTCTTTGCTAATAACTACAAAAAAGACATATTACGAACAAAAAAATAACTTTTCAATGAGAGAATTTTCAATGCCAGTTCTAATACTAAGGAACTGTTTGTTATGCTCAGGGAATTGGAATCCCCAAAACCTCCCCCGGACAACACCCCCAAAGACAAACAATGGTGCACTAGCATCCAGTGGCCCTAGCTAATAAAATAACAACACTCCATTTTAAAATTGCCAAAAAAAAAACATCCCTGCCCCCTCATGAAATTACACCCACCAGCCCCACGAAAATCATGCAACATCCAGCCCCTTTTAAATTTGCCAAAATTTCTATCCAAGAAACCAAAAAAATGATTGTATCTCTAAAACCTTCCAACTGTAAGGGTGACAACTGGACCTATCCCCCTTCATTACTAAACTAATCAACTCCTCCTTTTCCACACTGTCCCAAGTAACTTAAAGGAGTCCTGGGTTTTACCTCTCCTCAAGAAACAAACCTTACACCCCTCCACCCCTACTAATTACAGGTCCATCACTACGGTACCATTCCTTCTCAAGATCATAGATAGAGTGGCTTTCTTACAAATTCAGCATTATCTTGAAACAAACCAACTTTTAGGATCCAGCCAATCTGATTTTAGACCACATGGCACTGAGACAGCACTAATTGATCTCAAAACACAAATTTATGAGCTTAATGATAAGGGAAATACTGCCATGCTGCTCTTCCTTGACCTGTTGGCAGCCTTCATGCAGTACTGTGTGGGTTTGGTCACCTGGCATCGGCCGCCCACATCTCAGGAGAGGCTATACCCTGGGTCCAGTAATTTTTAGACAATAGAACAGTGAGAGTGTTCTCCACATCAGCTTCAGTAGACCCTATTAAAACAACTTGTGGTGTGCTCCAGTGCTTGTGTATCTCGCCAACTATCTATAATATATTTACCAAGCCTTTATTCGACAAATTGGACAGACTGGATGTCACCTACACGAATTATGCAGACGACACCCAGATCCTCATCTCCTTTTGGGCCGTTCTGTCATTGATACAGCCTTGGTAAACAAGATATACATCATCATTCATGCCTGGATGCCAACACATGGCCTCTGCCTGAATGATGATAAAACAGAGATCCTGCTCCTTGGTTCCACCATCAACCTAAAAGAACTTGACCCCTGCTACTCTGTGTTCAACATTTACGGTGATATAATAACCGTAGCAATAGCAGTGAAAACCCTAGGCTTTTACCTTGACTCTGCCTTAACACTGAAAAAACAGGTAAATACGCTAGCATCATCTACAGGCTACACTTGTAAGCCTATTAGCGTATGCCGTGCTTTCCTAACTCAAGTCAGCTGAATCATACTAGCTAATGCCCTAATACTTTCAAAATCGGACTGTTGTAATGCTCTGTACTCAGGAGCTAACAAATACATTACTGACAAACTGCAGATACTGCAACATTACGCCTTAAGAACTGCCCTGAACATCCATCCTAAAGAACATATATCAGACATGAGAAAAAAATACGACTGGATAAAAAGTAGAGATAGGATCTCTCTCAAAAAAGCCTCACTAACGTTTAAATGCCTCGATAATGCAGCCCCACCATACCTCACGGAAAGAATAGTGAGAAAAACTTCGACCCGCCCCACCAGAGTGGCTTACTCCTACTGTCAAAGGATTGCAAAACAAATGAATCAATTAGAGTGCTCACACTCAACACACATGAAAAGGGGGGAGGGGGGAGGACCACCCGTACCTGACCCTAAGGAAGAACACCCTGAACCTGGCGGGGGTGCCTGTCCCTGGGTGGCGTGTGGTGTATCGCCTACTAAAAAGATATAGAGGAGAGTACTATCCCTCAGCCTTCTATACTAATGGCAATGTCTGGAAACAGACACGGGTCGTCCAACAAAAGCATTTAAAACAGTGGTAGACTCCAGAGGGTTAAGCAGCATGCAACAAGGCAATGAATTGGGAGCAACCAAAGAGTCAATGGGACCTATGTGTGTTGGGCAAGGAGAAGGCAGGGACAGTGATGGTGGATGTGGGTGTGAAAGAAAGGTGTACATAGGTGGGCTAGATAAAAAGAAAGCATGGGGTATAGGACTCATGAAGAGGGATGAGCAAGTGTTGGGCATTTGGTTTGGTGCAGGTGAGAAGAAGGCAAGGCATGAGGTACAAGGTGGGTGAGCAGAAGTGGGGGGACATTTCAGGAGAAGGCATGGGGTACAGGGGTGTGGGCCTGTGAGTATAAGGCAGAGGTTTAAAGGGTTGGGACTCCAACATGATCCTTCTGATCTTAGTATTAGGAAAAGGAAGATGTGAAGAATTTGCAATACATATAAACAATGTATGGAAAATACAAAAAGGTAGGGCTCCCTTTCAAGATGGTGCCCACAGATCACACATTAAGAGATTGGGACCTTCTAGAGTTAATGTTGTTTCCAAGTGAACTGGTATTGTTGCTCAATAAACCATTAGAATTCCAACATAGTGACGATACAACAGATGTCTTCAATATGCCAAAGCTCTTTCAGTTGCTTTTTGTTCAATTACTTATTGGACTCGATCATTTTTAAATATTGTGTTCCCCTATTGGTCTGCAGTCATAATCTACATTTTTGGTTCAGTTTTGCAGAGGTGTGTTCTTTTCCATTCATGAATTTCTCCACTCTCTGATCTGGCTACCTGGCCTATGCCCATGCCGCCCTTCCAATCCCTGTACATCATTACCCCAGTTATCATAGAGTTTCTCTTGCATTTATTGTTTTCCTTTCTTACACTCTTTGCCTTCATATTACATCTATTGTTCCTGTCACTCCATATTTTTTGGGATCCTTCATATGTTTTATTACTTTTACTTTTTCTTTTCATATTAGGTCTAAAGAGGTCAGCATCCTAGTCCATATCTACTGCATATCTACTGCACACTTACCATCTCTTGTAATATGTGAAAACCTGTCATTGTCCTTTCTCAGATTGTTTTCCATCTCCCAGAATCTCCAAGCTCCATTCTTGCCATGTTTGGCAGGTCTACCAAGCAGTTTATGATTCAGCTGTATACAGTTTGGTTTCCAGTGTGCTTAGTATTGTTTGGATCTAGCTTTGCCATAAACGGTTTTCACACATTTCATTCACACCCCTTTGGGAGAGTTTATTTTTTGCCCCACTGCCTTTTGCCAATACACTGTACTGGGAGAGGTGACAGGCAACTTTGAATTCGGTAAGTCTCATCATGTATTTGTACGTGAAAGATTTATGTCTAAAAGAGGACTATGTGATATATTATTATAGTGTTTTGTCTTTACTTGTGTATATATGTACAGAATTTGTTTCTATTTATTTATTTTATTTATTTAAATGTATAAAGCGGGCAAAATGCCCTTGGGCATCGTGGCGCTGTTACAGCAGGCTTACTTAGTTGCGAAGAGGGTACAAGGTAGAAAAGCAGGCAAAATTAACAGTTCCTTGGTTACAGTGGAATAATATCACATAATGAGTCCGTCGTTAGTGGGGCCAAGTGAGCTGCAGAGGCATTTGTTAGCAGAGAACTGATTAACATTATCACTGCTTTATGGAAGACTTTTTAAGAATCTACCATTCTGAGTGATGTGGGCAAGGCTTTCCAATTTTTGGATGCTAGATGTAGGAAGCTAGAGCCTCCAGCTTTAGCTTTTTGAAGGAGGGGACCCAGATCTGGTTGGAAAGGTGTGATCAAATGGGTCTGGTGGATGTGATGGGGATGATTATTTTCAGATAGGTAAGGGTGGGTGGTGTGGGAGAGGCACTTGTGTGTGATGGTCAAAGTTTTGAAGACAATGCACTCTTTGACTGGGAGCAGTGTGCATTCTTTCTTGCCTGCGAGATGTGTTTCCTTTTGGGGATGCTCAATGTGGCTCTGAGGGAGTTGTCTTGCGTGACTTGTAACCTGTGGAGGTTTTTGGAGGAAGTTCCCAGGAGCAGGACATTGCATTAGTCGAGTTTTGCCACGACTCTAGCCCTGGCTATAGCGAGGCGGTTTTTGGTTGACAGGTATGGTTTGACCGCATTGATGATTTTAGTTGTGGGTGCTGCCGAGGATGCAATGGCACTGACTTGGTGCATCGTGGACAGTGAGGAATCCAGGAAAAAACCTAGTGTGTTGACTGCTGATGATAAGGAGATAAGTGTATTGTAAACATTGAAGTTCTTGTATTGGGTGTCGCGTTTAGTGAGCTTGTCTTTGGTGCCTACCAAGAGGATCTCTGTTTTTTCTCCATTGAGACCATTTGCTATCATCCACGCCTAGATGGCTGCATAGATGCTGGCTAGGGCGGTTGCGTCCTGTTTATAGGAGCCGGTTAAAGGTAGTAAGACTTGGGTGTCATCGGCATAGTTGGTGTAGGCTATGCCACGATCGGGTGGGTGCAGTGCATGGAGCCTGCGGGACGCCACAATGTATGGTGGTGGGTGCTGCACATGCATTATCCAAGAAGACCCTCATAAGACTCCCTGAGGGACAAGATCCATACTGTGGCTTTAGGGGAGAAGTGTGCAGAATTGTTGAGTTGTTTACCTAGGGTCTCATGGTTGACGAGATCAAAGGCAGTCGACCGATCTAGCAGGAGGAGAAGTTATGGCTTGCCTTTGTCTATAATGTCAGTGAGTTGGACCTTGAGATTCAATAGAGCATATTCTGTCCAATGGCCTGGGTGGAAGTCTGATTTCTTCTTGCCCAGGATGCTGTTTGTTTCCAAAAACTGCTGTATTTCGGTATAAGCAACTTTGTCCAGAATTTTCGGTCTGTAGTTGATGGCTATCTCAGGGTCTATTGTAGGTTTTTTATAGAAGTGCCTCTTTCAGGCATGCAGGGACTCTGCTAGAATTGAAGGAGGCATTAATGAAAGTTGTCAGGAATGGGGATAAGGTGTCCGCACATTCTTTGAAAAGCTTTGCTGGGCAGGCATCACCTTTACAATTGGACGGTTTGATTTTCCGGATGATGTCCAACACCTTGGTCTCAGTTACTTCCCTAAAAGAGAAGATCGTTTTCTTTTTTATGTTGGTGCTAGTTGTATCGGATGCCTTCAGGCTGTATTTGGAGAGGTCCATGAGGTGATCATTGATCTTCTCCAGTAGGAGTTTGATTTTATTAATCATGGCAGTTGTTTTTAACGACTTCATGAGAGTTGGTGACCGACTGTTCTTTGAAAATGGCAAACAGCTCTCTCAATTCAAAGGTAACGTTAGTGATTCTATCGTTGTAAGAAGAGGATTTAGCTAGGACTATAGCTTTTTTGTATTGTGTTGCTAGAGTTCTATAGGTGGTTAGCGTGGAGGCTTTGCCAATTGTTCAGGGATTTGCGCTTGAGGGTGCATAGTTCTTTCAGTTCGGTGGAGAACCAGGAATTAGAGTGCTTCTTTTTTTCTTTCTTTCTTGTTCTCTAGTGGTGCAATGGTGGCAACTGCTGTTTGTAGTGTGGTGTTGTAGATTTTGTGAGATATCTATGAGATATTGTGGGAAGCCAGGACAAATAAATCTAGTCAATACCCGAATCATCTGATTATTTTTCTTATTCACATCACTCAGGTTCGGACAAACCTTTAAGGGATTGGAGGGTGGGGGCAGATTTGGGTTAAGCTTATGACAATTCATGCTGCTGTAATATTTCTGTAAAACAATGGTTTGAAGACTTCAGACAACTTTCTGCCAGTACATGTTTAATGTAAACAAGTATACCGTTAATGAAATAGGCCAAAAGGTCAGAACCGTTCATGCCACTAATGCTACACACATTTCTACATATCTTCACTTTCCGTCAAAATGTGCATTTCACAATGTAGCATTTGATGTACTCATTGCCCAAAATAAATAATCCAGAGAGTCAACATGTACATATTACCTCAAATCATTACGTATGGGATTTATTTAGCCACGAGAACAGTGTATACCAATTGGATGTCTGACAAACGTTAACCAGTTATGAGCATGCAAATATAATTTTAAAGGATGAGACCCCTATGAATCACAATCAAAATTAATATTTTGAGAAAGCCTCAAAGCATAAGTAACATCCTTTTGAATTTGTTCCCATGGCTTATGTGTGAAAGGCTTCTCTGAAAACAAGTTTCAGTTATTATCTGCTGGTTGGCGGTTGACTTTATTCATGGGTTCAGATAAAACATCAGTTTTCCGTGTTCTCAGTCTCCACAGATGAAACCAGTTGTATATCCACATCAGGATTAAAACAAGTCTGGGCTTCTGTTTGAATAGTGCCGAACTTTGTGCATTGTGATGTTACTCTTTATATGCTGAGCCACTGACTCCCAATGAAGAGTTCTAAGTGTAGGTGTGATGTGGTCTTAATTGTTTAAAACTTAGACAAAGCCTGGTCAACTCTGGTTCAGATTGATAAAGCTTTTAGAAGCCCTTCTTTTTGAATGCCCACGTGTATTATGTTGAAGTAGTTTAAGTGAGTTCAGTATTATGGTTTGCTTGGCAGAATCCTAATTATATGTCTTGTTCTTACAGTTTAGAGGACATTACACTTGGCGGATACAATACATTCACTACATGGTATCCGGGATCACAATATTAGCAAGGTTTAAAAGGGTAGGGTATCACTGTGACATTTCCAGTAACTGAGCACATTACATCGAGTGCATGGTTGGAAGTATTAAAGCATCACAGACAATAGATAATGCCATGCACAAAATATGAAATGTGGTTGTATATCACACGCTTCTGACATCACCAGAACATGCAAGATAATACGGCGAGAATAGTGGAGAGACATGTGAATCTTGCAGTGTTGAAGCTTGAGAGCCAGACATATCTAAGTACTAGTGCAATTTTACTTGGGGATTGACTGGGGAGTGTGTATTTCATTTAGAAGGGAGAGCCCGAAGTTGTTCAATGCTCTGAGAACCTAGTTATCTGCTATTGGATAGGTTGTGTTAGTGCTTGGGAAGGTATGAGTAGTTTTGCTCTGTTGGTGTGTTCTGTTTACAGGCAGCCGCTGCCTTTTGTGAATGTTGGTTGTGTGAGCATTGTTAAGTGGTGAGATATGAATATTTGTTAGGGTAGTGGGTAGGCAGGAGGGATCTTTTTGCTTCCGGTACATCGGTTGGGTGTTGTTAGAGTCTTTAGTTATCTCCATTAGTAATGGTTATTGATGCTTTGGTTTGGTTAAACGAGCAAGCTTATTCCACTCAGAATCAGTAAAAACTGTTGTTAGTCTCAGATATCACCGTGCGTGCTGCTGCATTGTACATCCACAAGAGTGCCTGTTAATTCTATTGTATGTTTCCAAGGACACAGACCCAATATAGTTCAATCTCTCATTTTCCTTGGCTTGAAAATTATGTGGGCACTTATGGACTGTTCTTGACCATTTGAGCTGAGGGGGTTCTGTTTGCTCAATGTTAATGAGAGTGGGTGTTTGCCAGCCAAGGCTTTTGTGTTTTTCTCATGCTGTCAATTCAAGGAGTTATCCTCTATGTCATATGTTTGGCTATGAAATATCCACGTTGGTGTTTCTGGATAAAACATTGCACGTAACTTGGCCATTGTTACTGGATTGAAGGCTTCACAGTGGCTTGTAATGGTCGTTCCTTGTGGCGGATGTTACACCCTTGCATTGTTCATGTGATGAACAATTGACTGATGATTTGTGATGAGTCATCCTTTTAATCAAGATTCTGTGGAGTGTTTAGAAGACTGGAGGGATGTGCTGCAATATTTGAAGAATCAGAAGAAACCCAGTAGCTGTGTTTTGGACATTTCTTTAACCTGTTTGGAAGGTAACCTTGGGGGCCTAGGTAGAGGTTGTTGATGTGGTCTGGTCTTGTTTGTACTAGAGCAATCAACAGCCCAGATCTGTGGGTAAAAGACAGGTAAGGCATGACGTGTTGACTTATTCAGAGTTAAACGAAGCAGCTCTCTGTGCTGTATTTAAACCGTGGTTCAAGTGTGATGTCGTTGACCATTAAGAGTTCAGGTTTTCTGATCATTATAATAGGAACAGTGAGAAAATAAATGTGTTTAGTCAGGAGTTTATTGTAGGGTTCAGTAAAATGGTACTACAAATCACCAGCTTGGTTTTGGTAGGTTTACATGTTAGTCTAGTCGTAGGAGTTGTTTTCCTCCAGGAGTAAATGTGCGAGGGGTGTGTCAATTTAGCTAAAGCATGTGACACCTGTTTTACTTATAAGCTCCAGGAGGTTTATCAAACACATGTTAAAAAGGAATGGGGATAGAATGGATCCTTGGAGTACCTCACCCAAGAATGTGCAGGGGCAGGACATGCAAAGGACCATGTGAGTTTTTTGTGGTCCTGTCAGTAAGTAATAAAGTAATCAACATAAAGCAGTTCCTTTTAATCCCACATCTTTCTTTGTACTTGTATGTATTGATGTTTAAAGCACGTTTGCCAAAGCGCTGAGCAACATCATACAATGGTACAAAAAAAGAGCAAGCAAAAGAGAATCAATAATCATGTAGCTTGTCTTGTTGACCCCTACGGTGTTTGGGATCACAGTGACTTTTGGGCACAGCTGCAGGTGATCAGTGTAGCACCGATGCAAGTGTGCAGGCAGAAAGTGTGAGCAGTCGAGTCACAGGAGCCTTTGTGATTGCCTGTCTTTGTGATTTACTGTGTAGTGAACAAGGCACATTTAAGGCGGAAGGAGGAGCTGCTATGCGCTGCCCCAAATCCAAGGGACAGCGCATAGCACCAACGTGAAAATGTGGGGAGCAACTGTGAGCATTGAGTAGCAGGTGCTTTGTGATTGCCTTTCTTTGTAAATTACGGTATGGTAAAAAGGGCGCCTTTAAGGCAGAAGAGGAGCTGCACCTAAAATCTGAGGCATGGGTGTAGGGTCGGCTCGAAAGTGTAGAAAGTAAGTGTGGCGCAGTAAGTGTGAGCAATGGAGCGGCAGTCTGGTAGCAGTCAAGCTGGGAATGTTTGTAGAGTTTCCATGCTCTTGATTGACAATTACTGTGAAAACACAAGAAATGTATGCATTAAGAAGTAAGAATATGATACCAGAGTGATGACGTAAATGAATATGTCAATACCAACTTCTGCCCTAGCCCTGCACCATTAACTTTTACATTGTCTACACCATGGAACCTACCCACATGCCAAATTTCAGGTTTGTAGCATGTTGGTAAGTATGCTGAAGATTCCAAACAGACACACACACATATCCACAAACAAATCCCCCCAAATATATTAGGCAACGGTGTATTCATATTTTCAATCTTTTGCATTGTATACACTTTGGAATCTACCGCCACATGCCAAATATCAGGTTTGTAGCATATTGGGAAGTATGCTGTACAACAGACACACACAAACATCCAAGCATTGCAGACCACTTAAACAGGCGGGCGGTACAATCTCAGATACAGCAAGCACACATATATCCAAAAGTACCACAGACTGCAAAAAATATTGCTGCAAGCACCACCAACACTAAGAGTAGGAGGTGTGACAGTAATAGGAGGTAATCCCTTTACTGGAATAGGACTGCACATGTATCCACAATAGGACAGCTTACAGAGCAACTTGATGTATCCATTTCTATTGATTACACCAGCCCCACAAGAGAAACTTAGGGTCGGGGTGGCTATAGGTGACAAGAATTTTTTCTTCTTGGTTGATGGGGGGGCAAGATCCTGGGTTAGAGAGGGACATATTTCCAATGTCAGGAATATCAATGGACACACATGAATTTTCGGAGCCTATGACAAGGGTTCTTTTTACAGACAAATTGCACATAACCATAGGAGAACATGAGATGGCTATGCCATTGTAATGCTCTCGAAAGACAACAGTCAACATATTGGGGAGAGACTTGATGAGTAAGCTATGCATGACGATTTCCTTCTCTGAGGCGGGAATACTTTGTTCACACCAGTCATTTATTATATCAATGCTTACGAGTTCATCAGAGCATTTTGTAGTCAGAAAGCACAGAGAGGGGTGCCACTAAACCCATAGGTATTCCTTTATGGAGTACATATATTATTGGCATGGCTTCAACAAATACAGGACAGATTGTTGAGATTACCCACCGAATTATTGTTCAGACCAGAGATACCCATGGATGTGGAGGAAGGGTAAATAATTACAATTGAATTAGAAGCAGCAATAGTAAAAGAGGGTAGAGTTATATTACACAGAGTTGATGGTGAAGGGGTAATCAAGAGCACTTTAGTAGGGCTTGACTCATCATACAACTAACTGACTTGACTGATGAAGACCTTTTTGAAGATGACGATGAGGTGATTTTTGATTTGTGTTTTACATATAATCTGTAAATAGAGTACAGAGAGATTCCCCAATAGACATTATTTCAGGAAAATTTGGTGAATGTACCATGGTCATTGTGGACTAAGAAAAGTGTCTAAATTTAAAGACATTCCTGTCCCCTGCACACCATTAAAGCTGAAATAAATCAGTCAGAACAACACTTAGATATTCAAAAATATATAATTAAATATTAGGTTAATAAATCAGAATTGAAAATATAAATGTTTTTGATTTAACATTCAGATTTACATAAATAATAATAATTTTCACATATGGCCATCATAAAAAAAACAAAGGAAAAAAAGGCAAACACAATGTTCTTATGTTGCAATGTGGTTTCCAACTCTACGCTTTTCGGGGAAACTCCCCTTCTTCAGGAGAAAAAGAAATCTGCAATTACATATATACATACAGTTAATGGTCACCTCTACATAGGGTAAACACAAAATTACCTTGAACCAATCATTTGTAGTAATCACTTCAAACCTAATCCATGGTCATTGTGGACCAGCAGTCCAATGAAATTGGCTTATCAAAAGCAGTAGGAGCAGTAAAAATAAAACTGAAGAAGAATGACATTTTATTACAGGTAATACAATGTCCCATGTTCAAGGAAGCATGACGATGATGTCTATGAAAACATTGCTGCCTTGGTTGGCACGGTATATCAGTGCCTTGAGAATTGTCATGCCACACAACAGAGTACCCCATAAAAAAGGAAAAAGGGGGTTCTTGTAGATTTATACAGGATTTTACACTCCTTGAACAACATTGTTAAAGCTGAATGCCCATTAGTGCCAAATCCAGCAACAATACTATGTAATATACTCTCTACAGCCCAATATTTTACATTGATTGATTTGAAGAATGCCTTATTTTCCATTTGCCTGCATGAAGAATCAAAATATTTTACCAAATGTACCTATCACATAAACATATTGCAGCATAACCACTTTACACAGGGGTACTTTGTGTCCGCCAGTGTCTTCAACTGAGTGCTGAAAATGGATTTAGGAAATGTCAAAACTAACAGCAAGTTCATACAATATGTGGATGACTTATTAGTTTGCAATGCAACACAGGAAGGTTGCAGGAACAACTCTTTTAAATTATTGATAGTTTTGGTTGATAAAAGAGTACAAGGTGGACAAAGACACATTGCAATATTTTCAGGAAGAGCTATTGTAGATAGGACAGATAATAACAAAGGAGGGGAAAACACCTGAAACATCAGAAGTCATTAGCAACACGGCCAGGCCAAATACCATAAAGGAGATGCAGCAGTTTTTGGGACTGTGCAATTATTGCAAAAAATGAGTCTTTGATTATAGCACATATGTTAGTTCACTTTTGGAAGGTCTGAAAGAAGCACAGAAAGACGGGAAAGATATGGCATGGACAGGTGAGATGATAGATGCATTTGATTAATTGAAAAAAGCAATCAGCACAGCTCCCGTGTTAGGGATCCCAGATTACAATGAAGACGTTTTACTGTTCTCCCATTCAAATGGAGTGATAATGATGGCTGTTCTCATACAGACAACTTCAATAGGACAAAACACAGTGGCATATTACAGCAGGCTTTTAGATCCGGTAATGAGAAGCCATTACCCACGTGAACAAGCATTGGGAGCAGAAGCCATTGCAATTGAGAAGTCAGCAAATATCGCAATGGGCTGTTCAGTTACATCATATGTCGAACATGCTCGTTTTTCCCTTCTTGAGAAGCCCAAAAGCACATTGACTACACAGAGAGCACCAGGCTATGAGGTCATAATCTCAATTCCATCTTTCAAAATTGTTAGGGGTTGTAAATTAAACCCGGAAAGGTTCATAGCAGAACCAATGGAAGAGGCAGATTATGCACATGACTGCATTACCTTATGTTTATGATGATGTGCCTTACGTCAAGGAAAATGCCATAGGAAGGTGTGTAATCCTCTTTGTCTGTGTTATCAAAGATAGATCAAAACAGTGGATTATGACATAGTGGCACAGCAGTAGTGAAGGCAATAGACAACGGAAAGTTTGAAGTTGTGAAAAGTGCAAGATTACCAGCATGTTTTTTCACCACAAGAGTTGATATCCATGTATTTAGTGCTTGAGCAGTATGAAGATGAGTCAGTGAGAGTGTACTCTGACTTCATTAATGTGCCAATGTGATGACAACAGTACATTCAGGGTTGGAACAGGAGCGGTTTCCAGCATGCAGAAACCACACCTGTACAGCAAGTGCCATCGTGAGAGAGGTTACTTGAAGCACTGGAATATCCATCAGTGATTGCCATAATCAAGTGCACAGCACATACAAGAGGCGTAAACATGATTTCTCACTGCAACAAAGCTGCGGAAACAGAAGCCAAAAGGGCAGTCTATTTTCCAGAGATTCTAGACATTACAATTGCCCCAAACAAATAGACATGTACCCATAACATGGTGATGACAGAAGGTTTCAACACACTGCCAATATAGCCGATTGTGGGAGTTGCAGGGACACACACCACAAGAAGATACAGGTTTGTGAAGGAGGGGGTGCTAATTATGCCCCTGTGTAAAGAGTGGTCACAGGATATAACAAGGAAACATGTTATGCCTGTTTAGTTGCGCACAGGAGCAACTCCTTTATCCACCACATATCACAAGAGAATGCATAGCAGCATTGATTTCGGATGACTGATTTGCCTCAAGCTGAATTAGCATGTGACCAATTTTATAGATTGCATGACGTGTCAGATGTGTACTGCTGGATATCCATTGAGAAGAGTGAGAGATCAATAGCCCATCATACTGGACCATTTCAGCATTTGCATATTGATTATATAGAAATGCTTCAAAATTGTAAGGGCTACAAATATACAATAGCATTTGTATGCCATTTCTGCTGCTGGATTGAAGCAGGTCCATGCACACATCCTGATGCCAAATCAGCAGCACAATTCCTCATAGAAGAGGCGTTTCTAGATGAGGAGTATGATCTAGATCACAAACAAATGGGATTTGCCAGTGTCTTAATGGACTCTTGAAGGCTGTTAGGCAAGATTGTATACAGTACCCTGTGGGAAACTGCACCAGCCTTGTCCTCTCGGCAACAGTTAACCCAACCTTTGGTATATGCATGTACTACACAAGTTTGTAGAGTGACTGAGCAGCCAGGCCTATCTCAAGATGGGCTAATGTGAGCTGTAGAGTTGTAACATAGACTTTCATATTGATCAGTGTCCAAATGAAATGTATACTCAAGGTTTCTTGATAAAACAATTCAACAGTCAGTTTGAATAAGCCTTCTTTAGCAGGGGGCAAATATGTAGCACTTAAATATACTTCAAAAATACACATCATCAGTTTCAATAAATCAGTAGATACACGTTTGGCATAGGCACACTTCCTACACCCTGAGGTGACTTAAATAACTAGGACACTGTGGACATTGATATATCACTGGTACATTTAGAGCAATACTGAGTTTGGAGTCAAAAGGAAATGGTTAGAGGGGAGAAACAATGGTTAATAAATATTCTTAAGCAGGAACGTACTTTTGAACCCCCATTGCAGTGTATATTAACCCTTTCCCAGCTAGACAAGTTGTAGAATGTGTGACTTTTTGGAGGGATAGTTAAAGCACTACGTCAGAGGTTAGAAGAGTATTTCAGGTAACCAGGACAGTCAATGTGAATTGAGAAAAAGGTATTGGAGAGCCGCAGGGCTTCTTGAACGTCTTGCACAATGTTTTAGAAATCTTTGTAGAAAATGAAATCACTGTTGGGCCACAAGCTGAGAGGATTGTGAAGGACAAAGCTGCAAGCAAATCGGCAAGGGCAACCAAGGCAAGTCTCAACTGAGAGCTAGCAAGGCTACATGACAAGAGGTAAGTACCCCTTAGTTTTAACGTACCTTCGGTCTGAAGAAATTGGTTCCAGCTGGCTTCTGTTCCTCTTGTAGTCAGCTGATCCTGTTGTTCATGGGCCTCCGTCATGGGGACAAGAGGGAGGATGTCAGGGGACTCCTGCACTACAGTTTGAAAGTTGGCGGCAGCAGTGGAAAAACTTCAGATCAGTGGCACTTTGCGGTTTCAGCTTCGTGCAAATAGCACCACAGCGGTTCTCGGATACCTTATGAACTTTCCTCGCATTTGGGGTCCAGCACTCTGTTGAGGTGGCTCAGGCTTGGTCAGTCCTGCTTCATGGGAGTCCAGAGTATTTTCCTGGAGCTCGGGTCTGACTTAAAGACGACACACTCGATTCTGGTGCTCCTCTCCCTGGCAATCGGTTCCTGCAGCAGCAATGGTAGTACAGCTAGCTCTGAGAGGATTTCCAGAAGAGTTTATTTTGGGGTCGATTGGTTCCACCAACCCAAGGGGAGATGTTGTTCTTTGCAGGGCTTCTCTAGTCGAGGTGTATTCGTAGCTTCAGCACTGCAGCAGGACTTCACCGGGCAAACCAACCGTCCAGGAGTTGCAGCAAGCCTCTCTTCCTAGTTCTTCTTTGGATTCCTTCATCCACTGGTCGACTCTGCCTCCAAGCAAAATACCTTGCCTTTTATGCAGGTTTTTCACATTCATTCACAGCCTACCTGTCAAACACACAACAGGGTGGCTGCCAGCCAATCACCTTTGGGTGCATTCCTGTAACCAAGGAGACTAAACACAGCGAGTTTCGGCAAACTCCATTGCTTCCTGCACTGGCAGACACGCTGGAGCCAGAAGCGGGTTTCACCAATGAATTCCGTCAAAGACAAAATGAACAAAGGGACCAAACTTGCTTTGGTGTACAGAGTAAATCTCCAGAAGGACCTTTCCAGGGCCTTTTTGACAAAATGTGCACCCATGGGTGCTTTACTGCAGCTTCAATTGCAGCCCGCAGTAGAAACACTCAATGGTAGTAAAAAGTAAACCACTTCCACCTGCCATTAATCGTAGAAAGGGTAACAAAAAAATGTTGCATGAGACACTAGACAAAGGAGATAATAAGTAACCCCTCCAGCACCTTATTGTAAGATAGTGTGTGCTGGGTCTAGAAAGTTGCAGATGTAAGTAAAGTTAATTTCACTTCACTGCTTTTGGAAACAGTAGTTATACAAGAGAAGGTATTAAAACCTTTGCAGAAATCCAAGGGATTCATATGTGACACTGCACCGAAGGTACTGTGTGTCACAATGTAACACGAAGATGCCTATGGATTTTGTCAGACTCCAAAACCCAAAAGAAACTCAGTGTTCAGATTACAGAAAAATACATGAGAAAGTGGGAAAAAGGTCTCACTCTCTCCAGGATAGAAATTAAAAAGTCCTAAAGTCCAGCAAAAGAGCTAGCGGTCTCTAAGGTAGAAGGGAAGTAGCAGATTTCTGAGAATTCACCCTAACAAAGGCATGCATTGCAAAAATATAAGATACTAGAAAATTGGGTCATGTTTCCACCTGCATTTCTTCTAAGCTTCATTCCTTCGAGCCATGATGCCTTGTACTAAGGCCCCTCCAGGAGGCCCTGAAGTCTGTATTCCATCTCTCTTGTACAGGTAATTCCCTCTTGGGCTTTTATTTGGCCTTATCTACTTCCCTGCACAGGCGGCGCATGTGGAAAGAAAAAAGAAACAGAAAACTGTAATCAGAAAAAACAATGTTTTATTTGACTTGAAAGAAAAAAGAAAGAAACAGAAAAATCTAGCTTTGTGATATTTGAATGCTGCTGCTGCGCTTTTCAGCACTTTGTGTGGCCTGAATCAACTTTAATCACAGCAGCGACTTCCTTTCCAAGATGCCCTACCACATTGTTTAGGCACTTGAATGCCAGACCTTCTGTGAGTAAGGCTGCAATGGGGCCCCTCTTGCAGCTTTAGGCCAAATCAGCTAGCCGGCAGGCAAATGCCAGCCTGCCTCCCTGGACCCCTCTGAAGATCAGTCCAGTTCACCAGTCCTGCCTTCATTCCATTGGGACATGATGCCTTGTACTAAGGCTCCTCCAGGATCTCCTGAGGCTGGGATTCCATCTCTCCTGTACAGGTAAGCCCGTCCCCACTTGGGCTTTAATTTGGCCTTATTTATTTTGCTAAGCAAGTGGCGCACATGGAAAGAAAAAAAGGAACAGAAACAGTAATTGGAAAAAAAAACAAGTTTTATTTGACTTGAAAGAAAAATAAAAGAAAAAGAAAAATCTAGCTTTGCATGATATTTGAATGTTGGAGCTATGTTTTGCAGTGTTTTATGTGGCCCGAATCCAATTTAATCACAGCATCGACTTCCTTTCCTAGATGGCCTGCCACTTTGTTTAGGCACTGGAGTGCCTGGACTTCTGTGAGGAAGGCTGTGATCGGGCCCCTCTTCCAGTTTTAGTCCCAATCAGCTAGCCGGCAGGTGAATGCCGGCCCACCTCCCAAGGCCCACATCTTAAGGCTCTGTTTTCTCACTAACTGGGTATGACGGTCCTCTACTAAACCCCCCCCACGTGCACATGGAGGCTGAAGAGAAAGCCACACCTTCTGGACACACTGAATTAATGGAGCATCTAACATTTCTCTGAAGGTAAGTTCCCTCAACTAACTTCATCAATCCTCTTCCCTCACACCTGGGACTGACCCACTTCTCACTTCATCTCATCTGGACTTCCACTAATTTAGCTGTGCCCAGTTGCTGCATGTGCTTCACCTTGTCCTGCCATAAATTGAATTTAGCTGTGCCCAATTGCTGCATGTGTTTCACCAAAAATCATATTTAGCTGTGCCCAGGTGCTGCATGCGTTTCACTATGTCCAGTTGCTGCATGTGTTTCACCAAAAATCGTATTTAGCTGTGCCCAGTTGTAGCATGTGTCACCTTGTCCTGTCAAAATGTGAATTTAGTTGTGCCATCTGCAACCTCTACTTCCTGCCCCCATCTCTCCTCCTCCCCTTCCCTTCTCAACGTACCCCTCCCTCTCTGCTAGCACTCTCCTCTTCTTCTATCCTCCTTGTATTGTTCGTGTATTGTCCCCAACTCTGTTTCCACCCCTCACCCCATCCTCATCTCCTCTGCAACCTACCTGCCCATTTTCTTACACCTTAAAACTGCTTAAAATACTCAGAGCGTATTAATGGCCAGTAGTCTACCTTTCCTACACTCCTCTTCCCCTCGCCTCTCATCCACTCACCCCTCCACTGTATTTATCTCATGCTGCTAGCTAACTTTATGATCCGCTTTAACTTAGCATTGTATAGTAGCCTTTTTGTTCTAACCTGCCCCTGACCCGCCTTTACCCTATTTGTGTAAGGCACTTTGAGAAACTAAGCATTGTCCTCAGACATGAAAGAGTTAGCTTCAATTGTTACATGTATTATTTGCACTTGTTCCTGCACTTACCCTGCTCTGTGCATGCCTGTATCATTCAGAAAGTCAAGGGCTCTGAATTACTGTTGTTTCTTCACACTGTTCCCCTCCCCTCCCTGAGTGCTTTGAAACACTCCTCTTTGTATAGGCGCTAAACAAACAATAAATAAAATAAATAAATAAAATAAATGCTTTGAATAAGAATTGGTTGCATTGCCTTTCCCTGGCTCTTTTTGCCTTACACAATCAGCCCGCCCGGCTCTGACCACATTCTGACACCTCCTGAGCTGGTGGCAGGATGCAGAATGACTTACCCAATTGCAACAATTTCTCAGAATTTAGCTACTCTCCTTGGTAAAGAAATTAATGAATACGTGATGGCTTTGACTACATCTCTGAATTTCCAAAATCTCCAAACAGGTGCAGGCGAGAAAGGGGGCTCATTGAAGATTTAGATAGACATATTGATGTAGATAGGTTCTTACTGTGGTTCCAGGTCAGCCCCCTCACCAACTAACGTACAGCAAAGGAGAGCCTGGCTTCATTTGCATATATATATATACATATATATAGGTTGACCTATAAATTAATCCAACTTCCCTCTAGGTTTTGTAGACTGATAGTGTAATGTGACATCCTCGCTGATGCAGTTTTGGTACAAAATTCACGTGCAATCTTTGAAAAGTGTGAGCGCTATGAGTACGAGATTCTTATGTGCTGTACCAGCTAAGATTCATTGTTTGAATAAAGATGGGTGCTGATGTGCTGTTGAGTCCTTCATCTTTTTGTGTTCTTGGGTGCACCTTTGCACTGGAGCAGTCGGTGACCTCCAGGATTTAAAAACAATCACTCCTTTAGAGGACGAAAAGCAACTCGAGACAAACGCTTTGTGTGCCCTACTTCAAGATGTGCCTATTACATCCATGCCATGTTTAAGATTGGCAGGAATTGTAATGACAAATTCTCGTGTTCCTGATGCCAGCAGTAGAAACCAAAGTGAATATGGATAAAATGCCTGCAAAAAAAATCACAACATACTTTTCAAAACCAGCCCCCTAAACGAGCTGCAATATGATGGCCAGGTGCCTGAAAGTACGTGAAATTATAGAAACAGCAGACATCCCAGATGCTCATATGCTAACTTGTGCGCACTTGATTGCACTTGTGCGCACTGAGCCCGATGATGAATGAGACAGCATCAAGACTATTAAACCTAGCTTCCCAAATAGTGGACAAATCTGATCAGGAAATTGAAGGGGTGCAGGAAAGACAGCATGAGGCAGAGAATCTAGTACACAAATTGCTAACAGCTGCTGCTGGTGCAGCATGACCAGACTTTTGCACCGAAGACGAGAAAGTCTTGGAGGAGGTGGTAAATCTTCTTGACCCTTCATTCTCGGACTCTCCGGAACTGTATCCTGACTCCTCCCAAAGAGTAATTAACGATTCTTTGTTCACTTTTTTTATATCCACTTATCTCATAGGAGATTACCACGACAATCAGAGTTGTCTTCAGCTGGTACTTCTATACCTATTGTTAATTTTGCATTGATAACCCTGGTTAAATTATATGAATCTCTGAATAGAAAAATCAACGATCATGAAACTTTACTGACGTACTTGAAATCCAAAACCTCATTTATTGAAGGTTTCATAACAGCAATCACTAAACAGTCTAATGTTTGGGAGTTTGCTTGGAAAGTAAAAGGACATCAAGCTGCAGAGGAAGATAAATCAATCTTCATTGTGCATGAAGGAACACGGCAACAAGAACGAAGGGGGGGCAGAATTATTTATGGCGGATCCTTCTCCCTTCGTGAACCTTCCAAAAATGAGCCAAGATCCACAAGAAGAGCAGATAATAGTGCACCAAATCACTGTGCATCATTTATTGACACACGTCATATAGGATGACGATGACCTGAGGGGCAAGCACATTTTCTGATCTTTACACAGTGTAAGAAACCCAAACTGCGAGGAAAGAGAGTGCAACAAACTAGAAAAACAGAAGATAAAAAAGCTCTTAAAAAAGTGCATAACAGAGGATTGCAGATGTTTTTGCACACCGTAACCTCCCCGGATGCACCATGATATCATATGATAGTGCATTTATAAAACGCATATACACAAGTGTTTAATCGAAAGAGGTGACTGTCAGGACTCTAAGTAGTAGTGTTCAGATGAAGAATAACAGTTCGGGGAAATGGTGTGGCCGGTTGAAAGAGGAGGAACCAGCCATTTGTATTATTATACACAAGTCAGTAGAGAATTTGATTGATTTATCCACCTATTCGAGAGATGAGGTGGAGCCAGATCAAGAAGTGCTGTTAATACGTTCCCCAGTAGTAATGCCAATGGAGCAGCACGAACAACTGCTGACAAATGGAACGCAATTGGGAAAGAAGGAGCATGAATGTGATGAAGCACATAGTTCATCCTACAGACACTCCAACTCTGCAATTTTATACAAGCGCATTGAGGCCACACAAGTGGGGAAAGAGCGCTATATACATAACCAAATACAACACAATACAATACATTAGAACAAAAAAGAATTCTCCTAACGAAGGGCTTCAGTTGGCAAGAACATAGTATGGGGAGAAAAACAACATCAAGCAGTGACTAAACACGCTCAGAAATGCCTATTTCTAGAATGGTTACTGCATGGCTCAAAGGAGTCAACAATATAGCTTTATAGACCTGTAGCGAGGGCCTTAACAGGCGTTATGGTCCCTGAAGACCTTAACAAGGAATGAGGGTCTATTAGAACCCATGGGAAAACACCCAATAAGTTTATGTAAAAATATATGTTTTTAAAATATTTGTTTTTTTGGGGGGGAATATTCCATGTGGAATATTTAAGTTTATAAAGGGGCACAGTAGGGGGGCTGGAAACATGCACTCAGAGGGAGGAGTTAGCAGGTGTGAGTGTGTGAAAGAGCACAGAGGGTGGAGACTGGAGGAGTACAGGGAGGGCAAGCGAGGACCACTGAAGAGTGAGGGACAGCAGACAAAGGATAGTTGAGGGGGGTGAGTGAGTGCACAGAGAGGAGGGAAGGGGCACAGGAAAGGTATTTGAGGGCGCATAGCCTGAGGTGCATGCTCGAGCTCATGGTATGGGGGCATGTGAGCAGAGCGGGCAGGGCAACTGCCTGGGGTGCCATTACCCCCCCTGCCACACCAGCTCAGGGGACTCTTTCAAAGGCCGAGCTGGCATAGTGGGAGAAGGCACGGCGGGCACCCTTTTGCTATTATTTGCGCCCGCAGCAGCAGGGCGCATTTCATAACAATAGTTTGCTGATTTTTTGCATCAGCACCCTATTCACATGAATACCTCCTCGCTCCGACGCGGGAGTGAGGCGGTTTGCATTGGAATAGGGCACTCATGCATTAGCCTGAATGCCCTATTGCAGTGATTTTCTCCCTGCAAAGTCCTGGAGTGGATAGGTAGAAAAACATGTTGCGCATCCTGCACCCCACTACCCTAACCAGGGACGCACGGGTAGGTGGGGGACAAATTGGACTGCTGCTGCTAAGGCTGGCCCTGCGAGCGAGGGACATGTAAAGGGGCCCCTCTCTGACTTCACTGCGACCCCCAGCCCTCATGCAAATAAAGAAAATGAAAAAAGCATGGCATTTGTAGGCAAATGTTATTTTAAAGATGGCCACTAGAAGGGGGTGAAGCACTGTTAGTGCTCCACTTTCCGAGCTACAAAAAAAGCAAAGGCCAAATTTGCGGGCTGTAATGAAACTGCAAGCTATACCATTTCTTATAGCCCGCAAATTGACCAATAGGAAAGGCATATTAATCGGCCCAGGGTTCTATTCTTGAATAGAGCGAACTTATTGGACTTGGTTGATGCAGTTTCCTCAATACGAGTCATACAGTCAAGAGATATTGATTTGGTCGAATTTTGTAATCAGATTCTTTTGGATAGAGTACTATTACATTTACATCTAGGTTAGAACAAACTTTTTCCTGGAAGCTGCCATGCTCTTTCTTCCATTGGGGAATGACATAAGGGAAGTAGATAGAGCACTAACTCTGGCAGCTTTCAATTCTGAGAAAAATAAGCCTCAATCTGTTTGTTCAACATTTAATCCATTACAAATGACATGCTCAACCACTCAACAGGAAGTCGCTTCTCCAAGCAACAAGTTGGTGGTAGATCTCTCTCTCCGGCTGGGGCCACCCTCTGGAACATCCTCCACATCTCCCTGAAACTTGAGGAGAACCATCTTCGGTTCCGGAAGCACCTAAAAACCTTCCTCTTTGCTTCTGCTTTCTCTCCCCCTCTCCCCTGCTGAATTCCTGGCTGATAATGAGACTGCACGGGTTACCTGGCCACTCATCTGATCTTGGGCCCCATTCCTGCCAGTTGCATGCTTGTGCTGCCTCCCTGGCAACCCCTGCACCTGGGGACTGTTTTCTGTATCCCAACAGTCCCCAAACCAGCACTTATGTCTGCACTCATCCTGCAGCACACTTGCCACAAGCTGGCAGTTCTTTATTAATTTTTTGTTATTATTTATTATCCCATGTACTGCACTTTCCTCTTCACCTCCCCCCGCACATTTCCTTCCACCCTTCCCTTGCACTTGCGCGATCTGAATGATACCTGGCCTAGTAAGATCGTTGTCTGTCTTCCCTCTGTCCCCCCTCCCTGCCTCGTCACACCTTGAAACACTTTTGTATAGGCACGTTATAAAAGTCATATATTATCACATCGTATCATAACAACAAAAAATCATGCAGAAGAATTATGACACTTACATACAAGCAACCCCCTGAGAATGATTTGGCTAGGGTTTCAAGAAAAATCTAACTAGAAGGTGTAACGGAAACAGGGATCCTGGAATACAAGAAGATTCCCCCACCTACTCCAGCCATGGGGGGTTTAGCTAGCTGCATGTGATGTGATTCTACTTCATTTATTTATTTTATTGTATTGAGCATTTGTAAGGCACTTTATACAGCAGAATTGTGTTTCAAAGTGCTACAAGACTAAATGGGAAGGGAACAGGGGAATGGAAACAGGGATCCTGGAACACAAGAAGATTCACCCACCTACACCAGCCGTGGGGGGTTTAGCTAGCTGCATGTGATGTGATTCTACTTCATTTATTTATTTTATTGTATTGAGCATTTGTAAGGCACTTTATACAGCAGAATGGTGTTTCAAAGTGCTACAAGACTAAATGGGAAGGGAACAGCGGACATAATAAAATGACAAAACAGTAATATACAATCATGGTCCTAGTAGACCTTGTGGCATTCGGCCGTGTTAGTGCATTTGATGAGAGGTGCAGGAGAAGAGAAGGGAGGGGTAGCAGAGGAGAAGACAAGTGCCAGGAATTGCTAAGGGGAGCCACGGATGAGAACCGCAGGCTAAATTCTAGTACAGGTGACTCAAGGGTGGTATGTGGAGCCGCCAAGCAGAGGCCAGTACAGAAGTGCAGTGTGGGCGAAGGGTGCTGGTATTGACTGGAAGGCCTGGGATCGAGTAAGATTTATGAGGAACAGCGAAAATGGGGTGATTAGAAGGTGAGGGAAGGAGGTAGAGAAGAGCAGAGTTTTGAGCAATTTCTGTAACTTGAGGAGACCCAGCTCAGATCTGAGAGGGGCAGGGAGGCTATTTCAAAGGAATGCACCAGCTGAGAAGAGGGACCTGCCCGACTCTCTGCTTGGAGAAGAATTTGCCAATCAGCGAATTGGAATTAGAAGAGCATAACGCTCTAGCAAAGGTGTATTTAAGGAGGGACAGTTGGAGATAGCATGACCCTAGCACCCAGAAGGCCTTGTGAATGATTCAGAGGGTCTTGAATTTGATCCTTGCTGCCACTGGGAGCCAGTGGAGAGATTATAGGGCTGGAGAGATATGGTCCCTGGTCTTGCAGCTCTATTGTGGATTAGCTGGAGTGGGTAAAGGGAGGAAAGAGGGAGATTGAGAAAGGGGCTCTTGCAGTAGTCTAGCCTGGAGAAGACCAAAGCTCTGGAGACATTGGGTTTCTGGGGGAAGGCGAGGAAAGGAAGTGTAGTGGAGGAGCCAAGTGCCTCTATCGATGACCCACCCCTATTTTGCCTATATGTTGGAAACCGGAAATTGCAACATGTGCAATGCCAGTGAAGCTACCTATACCGCAGAAAGTCCTTAAAAAAGGTATCTATTGAGAAACCCTATATGTTGTACCCGCAAAGTAATTAGAGTCTTCTGAAAGAAGTACTGGAATGAGTGTGAAGATGAATGAAAGAGATGGCTTCATCAAAAGCACTTCAAAATTGCTCCCCCCTGCATAGCTGTGTGTTGCAGTATGTACAAAGGACTGTTGTCTTCAACTTCAAAAAAAATGGATCAATAGCCTATTTTATTGCTTGCAAGGTAGCAAGTGGGATTTTGTGTCCCACATAGGTAGGCTGTGTGGTTAAAGTACTGGTTGAGGAAGATAGCTTACTACTTGCTAAGAAAGGAACAGCCTTTCTGAGAGTATTGCGGTGGTTGGATTGGGTGTGGCTGCGCATGGAGGTGGTCCCTTATGGATAATGTCCAGTTAGTCCGCAACTGAGGACAACGTTGCACTCAGTGCATTTCACTTTGGTAGCCTTAGCCTCTGTACATTCCCAACAGTGGTAAATAACTGTCACACCCAGGATTCTCTCTTAGAGCTAGAGGTAGACACTTCCTCTACCTCATCTTCTTGGTCCTCTTCAATGTCTTTGGAAGACTTTCTGGGGCCTGGGTCCAAAATACCTTCAGCTATCCCTCCACAAATACCTCCCTTCTCGAGCTCTTCGCTCCTCTACCTCCAACTCCCTCAGGGTCAGTCATTTTTCAAAGAAATGAGCTGCAGTTAGATCTCTGTCTTTGGCTGGGGCCTCCCTCTGGAACAGCCTCCCAGCCACTCTAAATCTTGAGAAGAACCATTTCCGGTTCCGGAAGCACCTCAAGACCTTCCTCTTTTCTTCTGCCTTTGCTCCCACTCTCCCCTGCTGATCTGTTCTCTCTTGGCACCATGCACCTGGCCACCCTCTGTCCTCCAGGCCTAGGTACCTGCTCACCCTGCCAACCTCCTGCACTGCCTCTGGGCCACCCCTTGAACTGGGGTCTGTATCTGTACCCATACAGCCCCCCCTATTTCTTCCTGCACTTATCAGACCTACCCTGTCTGCTGCCTTAAACCTAGAACTTGCAAATTGCTGGCTGCGCTATCACTGTTTGTTGCCTTTATTATTTATTTATTGTTATTTATCTGTTTCTCCTCTGCTTCACACTTTCCACTTCTCCCCCCTTCCATGCACTTTTCCCCCTCCCCCTCTCCCATGCACTTGCACATACTCAATGTCACTGGGCCTAGTAAGATCGCTGTTTTGTTCTCCCCTGTTCCCCTCCCTTGCAGCGCTCTGAATCACTTGGGTACGAGCGCGATAGAAATAAAATATCAATATCAATATCAATAAAGTACTGCACTTTTTTTTTGTGTAGGTCCTCCAGCTGGTGGCTGCTCTTGAGGAGGCGGGGTGACATTGTTAAACGGTACGGTTAGAAGTAAAATGAAAAACCACAGAAATTCGACAGTTATGGTAAGATAAGCAACCATAACTCGTGCCACCACTGTGCACTGCTAAGACTAACACCCAGGACATCAAAGATGACATCACAAATGTCATTGATGACATCACTGATGACATCACATATCTGGGCCATTTGTTTTTGTTCACTGACATATCTAGGCCAGGTGGTTTTGTTCACTGACAGTCAGAATATAAACATTCAAAAGGTGCCATATATCTAGACCTTAACCTTGTATCCTCTTCAAGTATTTTCCTTAGGGTTTGGTCTCAGCTCATAGTGCACATACATGGGGCAATAAGCAAGCCTTAAACACATAATGTATTTATATACCTGAAGATAAACTTTAATGTAATTAACATTTTCTGGTGATGCTGTTGCTCTGGATGCAAACATTGCAACTTTCTCTTGATTGCCATCCTTCCGCAATAACACTGCACCTTACACTTTACAGCTAGCATCCATAGTGATTATTGAGTTTCTACCTGGAACAACACCTCCCAATAAGGGAGCTTCACATATGCATCTTTTTACATTGTCAACTGACTGCATCCCTATGTTTGTCCATCCACTCAAATTTTGCATTTTTCTTTATAAGTTCTCTTAATGGGTGGGTCATTTCTGCAAATGTTTCAATGAATTTGTTATAGTATTCAGCTAAACCTAACAATGAATGCAATTCTTACTTATTGCCAGGGTGAGGCACTTTCTCAATTGATTCCATGGCTTGGAACCTGGGTTTCTAACCACCCTTGGATAGAGCATGCCCTAAGTAATCCACTGCATTTCTTCCAAATGTGCACTGTCAAACCTTTTTCCCCAAGCCTTCTAAACACAATACAAAATATTTCATTATGTTCTTACTCCCCCAGTCCATATATCGATATGTCATTTTGGAAAACATGTACACCTGGTATAGCTTCTAACAAATGCATCATCACCCTGTGATATACTGCTGCCCCTGAAGCTATGTCACATGGCATGCCTAGGTAGTGATATAAATATATGTGGCATAATTTTGGGAATCAGTGTGTAACTGATTCTGGTGATACACTGCTGATAAATAATTTGTAGAGAACATGTCAGCCATCACCCACCATGTTCAACATTAACCTCAACAGGAATATTTGTCCACCACAATCACTGTATTTAGATCTCCGAGGTCCATGCATATCCTGACCTTACCATTTGCCTTCCTTGCCCTATTATGGGAAAGACCCCAATCTGAAGCATCCACTTCTTCAATCTCACCATCCCCTGTTAACCTATACAGTTCTTCCTTAACTATTCCTCTCAAAGCAACAGTTATATGTCTCACATTATTATTTCATTTTAGTGCCATGTATGAGCTCAATCTTATGTGAGTACCCCTTTATTTTCTGATGTTATCTGTGAACGATCCATGGAATATTTCCCTCTCTTTACCTTGCACATACTCATCCGTATTTACTCCTTTAGGTAATACAATTGATACAGGATCTGTACTCCCTTTCACCGCTATGTTCTCTCCTCCTTCTGCACCGTTGGCTGACTCACACCCTGGCAAATCCATCTCTAACCTTCATCTCTCTATATCTAACACCCTGAATATCTTTGCCCCTGTCATGAGGATCTGCTTGAAGCCCAAATCCAAATGCAACTCTTGGTACAATTCTGACCTTGCTGCCCTTAAACACAAGTGTAGAGCAGCTGATAGGAAGTGGAAGGCATTGGGTGCTCTCCCTGAAAAACTGGCCTGCCACCTGCTCCCAAGGCAGTACAGACTCTCTGTTCGCTCTAAGAATAGAGCCTCCATCTCTTCCTTTCCCTTTTTCAGCCCTGAAGATGTTCCTAGACAAGTACGATCTATGAAAGTCTCATCAAAGCAGGTTCTCCCTTGCTCATCCAGAACAATCAAGGACCACATCGACACCCTTGCTCCAGCTTTGGTAATTTCTACAACCACTTCTTTGCTACTGGAACTTTCCCATCCCCCTCAAGCACTCTCTTCTAATGATGCCTCGGCCAATCCTTCCTCTCCAGCTCACTATCGACTAATCTCCATCACTCATTTCTTGGGCAAACTCTTGGAAAAGATGGCCATCTACCAGCTTAATCTACATACTGAATCGGCTGGTTGCCTCCATGACCACCAGTCTGACTTCAGAGGTGCCAGAAGCATGGAAATCTCTCTCCTGAACATCTGTGAAGACTTGTTCTCCAATCTTGACTCTAATATCCCTTCTGTCCTCATTCTTCTCAATATATTCTGTGCTTTTGACATGGCCAACCATGCCATCTTGCTCAATCATTTCCAAGACAACCTTGGTATTATTGATCAGGCCTTGGCCTGGTTGACCTCCTTTCTCACCAACGAACCTCTCAGGTCCAAATGGGGTCTTTCCTCTCTTATATCTCTCTCTCTCTACTTCTGGTGTTCCCCAGATGTCTAACCTCGCTCCGTGGCTCTTGAACCACTACCTGGCACCTCTTGCCCACTGCATCTCTACTTTATGCTCCAATGTTCAATGTTATGCAGATGACACTCAGCTCTCTTTCAGGTTCCCCGGAGCTACCTCTGCTTCTTCTCTCATACCAGACTGTCTGGCCACAAGTCAGGAATGGTGTGCAGTCAATGATCTCAACTTTAATGCCACTAAGACTGAGATTCTCCTCATTGGGACACCGGCTCCTTCCTTATCCCCCTCTCTCTGGCCACCCGCTCTGGACCTGCTTCCTGCTCCTTCTTGTGAGACTAAGAACCTTGGTGTTATCTATGACTCCACCCTCTACTTCTCGCCTCATATCTCTGACATCTCCAAAAAATCAAACTATCAGCTGCATCTCCTCAGAGGCATTCTTTCTTTTCTCATTGTCCCCCAGAAGCTCACTGTCTCCAGCTCTGGTATTCTCTAGGCTGGAACTACCTCTTTCTAAATGTTCCTGTCTCTACTCTTTGACCTTTACAACATATCCAGAACAGGACTGCAAAACCTGTCCTTGGCCTCAAGCCCAGGTCTCGATTCTCTCCAGCTCTCAAATCTATTAGCAGGCTCCCCATGGTTGAAAGGATCAACTTCAAGACCCTCTGCATCATACACAAGGTTTTCTGGGGCCTGGGGCCGCTCTACCTTCAACTTTCTCTTCCTAAACCTCTTCCTTCTGGAGCTCTCTGCCCATCCACCTCCAGCTGTCTTTCCTTCATGATGAAGGTGTATGGTGAACCTGAGTCTACTATTAATTCAGTGTTTATGTCGTTAATTTTAAAAGTGCTTTTAGGAGATATTCCCTTTGTTGCTGTGCACTATGGTAACAACTTCCACTTCTCGTTCATCATTGTAATTATCTTCTTCTTGAATCAATTTCACTTGACTTCCCTGCTTTGTATTCCTGCACACAGCGCTGAAATGGCCTTTAAGGCTGCAATTAGAGCATTTATTATTCAGTCCAGACAAAATTGAGTGTTGGGATAGTGTCCTTTTCTACCACAATGATAACACTTTCCATTGGTTAGTCGTGTTGTCTCTCCATGTAGTTTCTTCTGATTTGCCACCTCTAATGTAATCTTTATTTGTATGCTCCTTGTATTTCACTGTAGTGTCTTTCACTTCTTTGGGACTGATGGCTGTGACTTTTCCTGACATGACCATCTCTGTGTCATTCTCCTTCAAAGCTTTAGTGCCAAACATAGTGTTCTCTGCCTTTTTTTCTATATTAATTGTCTCTTCTAGTGAAGGATCTTTGCACATCCATAACCTTTCCTGCACCATGTTGCTATTGGTATGTATTATGATTTGATTCATGATACAGACTTATTGTGTTAATCCTCTTCCAAAATTGCATGTCAATGCCGCTATTTTGAGCTGACTAAAGTAGTCATCAACTGTTTCATCTGTTACCTGCTTTCCGGTGTAGAAGTAATACCTATTTATTAAAACATTCGATTTGGGATAGTAGTATATATCCAAACCTTTTAATACTTGTTCATATTCATCAAATTCATTCCCTTTGCATATTCTAAATGGTGGTAGTGCTCTGTAAATGCTATGTCCTTCAGGACCCAAAGAGTGTAAAACTATTTTTTTCTTTTTAGCTGGTGTAAAATGTTCATTTTCAATTGTCCCAATGTAGTAGCCCCAATTCTCTGTCCTTTCTCTCCATGGAATTGAGGGGATTTCCAGATGTTGCTAGATATTGTTCTGGAGGGTGTATGGTTTCACCTTGCATTTCTCCCATTATTAAATAACATAATGGGAGATTAAAAGAAAAGAAATCAATTATTGTGATCCTTTTAGCTTTACAATGCATATTGCACATAATCCACAACTTGTGCTATGTCGCTGTTGATTAAATCTATTGTTTGTAGTGCAATCCACAATACGATCGTATTCCCCATAGGAGAATGGTTGTTAAAAACAACCATATAACATGAATCAGTTTCAAAAAGGCTGCCGCATGTACACAACGTTGTACGGTGTCTTCTTCAATCGGGGGAAGCGTGGGGGTTACTAGGAAAACTGTAAGTGCTGGCATGCATGTGACATGCACCTTAATGTGTGCTTGCGCCGGTGCACACGCACACACCTCTTAATGCTTATCGTTTAGAGCTTACCCAGCTCCTTACTTGATGACCTGTTGCAGATCGTCCCTCACTTCTGTTTATTGACTGCAATCTGGCTCTGACACGCTCCCTCCTTCTGCCTTTGAAGTCAATTCGTCAGGGATGGAAATGCTGCAGGAACGTACATGGACACTGTCTTCTTCCTGATGAAGAGTATCAGTGCCATGGGGTTTTGAGGTGATTAGAAGGTTATCCCATCCTTGTTTCCAAATAAAGTATGCAATAATCCAAGTACTCAAAGAGTTCTTGAGTATGTATTGTGAATTCATAAGACCTAGTCTATATAAACAATGAATCCCATGGACACCACTCTGTCACCCTCAGCCAGCAGCAGGAACAACTGCTCACATAATGGCTCCTTCAAAACATAACATTCTAACTCACATCCCATGACCTCACACACTCCCACATTCTATGCCTGCTGCACATCTGTCAGCTGGCTCCAGATGACACCTACTACATATTTCACAAGAGAACTTGCAATATACAGTTTGAACAATTTTTATCAGTGTTAAGGTGAAAAGCAACTACGACCTCCTACAGAGGCACAGGGACACAGGGGCATCGAGACACTGGTGGCATGGCATTGCAGAGCATTCACATGCCCTGGCATCATTCATGCCAGAAATTTGAGTATTTTGGGCATTACACTGATGTTGTGTGTGGCACAAACCATAGCGTTGACAGGAACATGTCCCTTCTCTTACACTGTCGAGGGACAACAGGTCATCAGAAATTCAAAGATATTCCAGTTCTACCTGATGACGAATATCTCAACATCAAGGAAGAAGAGAAGTTGGTAAGAAAAATGAACAAGCACTATGAGAACAACCTAAGCACTTCATCAGAGCACTACACATTTGGAAAACGAGTACAAGAAGAAGAAGAGAGTGTTGAGCAGTACATCACAGCTCTTCAGAAATTGACCAGGAGCTGCAACCTTTTATCAACAATTATATGAGAGGGTAAGGGATCAATTCATGCTGGAATGTAGCAGCAGTAAGATCAGGGAGATTCTATGCAAAGAAGATGGTCCCCGATTGACACTGTACTATGGATTGCTAAAGAGGTGGAACACACTGAAAAGTGTGTTTGAACACTGGTAAGCAGGATCAAAGGAGCTACGATTAAGGCAGAAGCAGTCCCACCTGAGCCAATGACCTCTGCTGCATCAGCAGAGTCGAGAGCAGTCATGAATGATTTCCCTCCAGAGAGAAAATGTACTTCAGATGACATGAAGAGAGGGGGGCAACCTTTTTTTTAGTGAACCCAAGAGGAAGAGGCAAACCCCAAATGAATAGGCAAAATAACACAAGGAAGTGTTACAGATGCAACAGTGCTTCACATTGGGCCAACAATCCCGAATACCTGGCTTTGAGAATTATATTTAGGATTTGCAACGGTAAATGCCACCTGGCCAGATGTTGCAGTAGCAAGAAGACCTCCACTCATTGGATAGTCGACGATTACAGTGATTACGTTGAAGATTAATACATATCATCATTGGGATATGAGGTTGAAGATATGGACAGTCCAAAAGCCCCCATTTTTATCAATGGTGTACCATCCACAATGATGATTGACACTGAGGCAAAATACACCCTTATGCCGAATATTCAGTGGGAGCAATGTTGGCACGAATAGCTGCATGAGGTCGCCATAAAACCAATGGTGTGGAAATAGATCTCCTGGATTGGTTTCATGTGACTATGCAGTTTAAAGGGAGATACATCACTGGGAAAATATATGTATCAAGGAAGTGAGCAACTCCACTGTTGAGTTGGGCCCTATAAAGACACTTGTGGTCAATCTAGATCTGAATGCAGAAGATACAATGTTTTCAATAGAACATTCTCAGAGTGCTCTGCAACCAATGTGGGAAGAAATATTTCAAGACAGAATAGGGTGTTCACAAGGTTTTGTTTATCAAATAAGGCTCAAACAGAATTGCACGCCAGAAGTTTAGAAGCTTCAGAGCATTCCGATCTCTATGAGGGATGAGGTGAAATCGGAATTAAAGATGCTCGAGCAATAGGGAATTATAGAAACCTTTGATGCATCTGAGTGTGTATCCCCTTTGGCTGTAGTCAGGAAGACTTCTGGTAAGGTAAGAATTTGTGTAGATATGATGGAGCTCAACACGTTTTTCATCCCAGAGAGACATCCCTTGTCCAACATTCAAGAGATAATATTGACAATGGATCCGGCCAAAGTGCTCTCCACTTTGGATCTCCCCTCAGCATTCCATCAAGCTAAGATGCATAAGGTGTTGAGGCATTTCATACCGTTTATAACTCCTGAGGGGCTGAATCAGTATCAATGAATGAGATTGGTCTCATTTCAGCTGCCTCCGAGTTCCATAAAATTGATTATGTACAGAATATTTGATTTTGATGAGGGAGTGCTGTTCTTCCAGGATAACTTTTCGTATCTGCAGATAATATAGAAGAGAACAACAGAAGAAAGGATAGAGTGTTCAGGAAACTGTATGCTGCTGGAATGTTTTGAAGCAGGGAAAAAGGCAAGATCAATAGGAAAGAAATCAAATACTTAGGGCATGTCATTTCCAAGGAAAGGACATCTCCCAAGAGAAATCCAGTGGAAGCTATTCAGAAAATGCCCACACCAACCAGTATGGAGCAAATACACACTTTCCTCGGAATGGCTGAGTACTATTCTTTTTTTTTTATTTATTTATTTATTTTTTTTATTTTGTTTGGCTGAAACAGTTCAACCTTTCAAAATATTATTCACTACAAAATACATGATTAAATACTTTTTACATAGTTTGCAGCAGTTAATAATCTTTCTCATTAAAAATATACATATTGATAGATGAGTACTATTCTAAATTCATCCCAAACTTTGCAAAGCAGACAATGGGAATGAGAGAGTTGGTTAAAACAAAGACAGAATTCAAATGGAGTGACTGCTGTTAGAGGGAATTTGTTCACATAAATGTTCAAAGTGCACACCAACATCACACCACTAGTTGAGATAATATTGTCTAAAGGCTTTGACAAGGTGTCAGCTAGAATAAGTATATGCCCATCTACAGGAATGTAATTTCACAGTGAAATATATACCAGTTGTTCAGAACTATGTGGCAGACTGCCTGTCTATAATGAAAGTTGAGGAGGAAATGAGTGATGAAGAGGAGGAGGATGAGGTGGTCCTGGAAATTACGAGGATTTCCATTCCACGAAAAGAGTGGGAAAAATCATTGGAGGAAGAGGTGAGACAGCCCACCACTATGGGAGGTCTGCCAGAAGGCAGACTGAGCAAAAAAACAGCTATTGAAATTAGACATAGAAGTTCTGTGAGACATTAGAGATGAACTGTAGGTAGGTATATAAAAAGCATAGACAAAGTCATTTCACATGAATGTTATGCGGAGAACCTTGGCCGCACAACAACCACTGACAACATCCAAGATCGGGGTTCACTCCCGTGGTAAGTTTCTGTCCAGAAATCCTTCTGTCTGGAATAAATAGAGGTTGCCATGGAGAATAACAACAAAGACCCGTTTTCTGAGTCACGTGAGGACCCGATGTACGCCACAGTGGCTTACTCACGTTCATGCTCCGCCCAGTTCACGAAGTTAAATAGGTTCTCTTCCTGTTTTCCAGTGCTTCTAATTGAAGTTACTCCTCAGACCTTTCCTTGCAAACTACCTTTCGTCTCCTTGTTTGATCACCCGCCTTTCGACCCTTCTTCATCCTCCGACCAGCTCCTGCCTTTCGAATTAGTACAGACTTGGTCTACCTCCTAACGATCCCCATACTGCATTCGACCTACTTTCTCTTACTGTTCTGATCACAGCATTTACCTCTGTGGGAATCCTTTTCTTCTGTAACTCATTCAGAGTACTGCTTCCACCGTACTCCACAGGGGGTCCCTCTTCCAATCGGCTTACCTTCTGCAAGCGGCATCGGGAGAACAGCATCGTCCAGTTAACATCCTTGGCGTCTCTTGATTCAGAGGCAGGTTCTCCCAGCTGTGGTAAGCGAATCTGAGTTTTTCTGGGGGCAGTATTCTAATCTTTAATTACTCTCCAGTTTTCTCATACCAGTGCATCCGAACTACATTTCCCAGAAGACAACTTACTCTCTGATTCCTATTTCCTGATGGGGACCAGTATTTTCATCATCACAATTACCCATGATGGTATCCAGCTGAACAAGTTGTCAAACCATGTACTTTCTTCCGCTCCGCCGTCTGTTCTCATCTTCTCTCCTAGATTGTGGACTGCTGTTATCACATGTGAGAGTGTCCCGTTATCTGCATCTTCAGATGGCACAAATATGCACCAGGCCCCCCCGATTGTTCGGCAAACACCACCGTCCATCACCGTGAGGAGGTCTAGAACTTATCTGTTTTGCATTGTCATTAGGCGCAGGGCGCGGAGCTCTATTTTTATAACGTTGAATCCTTCTTCAGTGTCGTTGGCCAGTTGGATGAGCTCCCAGCGTACTATTTGTAACCATTTGGTGTTTTCTCGTTCTTGGAGCCCTGGTGCTAGTCTCCGTAGATGAGAACAGCTTGTATTTTTGCGGGATCTCAGCAAGGAGTTTTGATGATTCAGACGAGTTTTGATGATTCAGATGAAAAGTAGTTGGATGATCTTTTGCTTCGTGACAACTTTGTTTTCAGCTCATATTCTGACAACAGTTCATAAGCTGGAAGTTCTGTGTTTTCTTGTTCGGGCGCTGCCGATGGACCAGACGATTGTCCTGCTGCCGATTTGCCAGCCGAACCCCCTGCTGCCGATTTGCCAGCCGAATCCCCTGCTGCTCCTTCGATATGGCTTTCTGGTATTAACATCAGTGCTGTATGGAGAGTGGCTAAGGCACAAGTACCCTTCCAGGATGCGGGTAGATGCAGGTATGCTTGCTTGCCGCAAACCCAGTACATGTCCATGAGGGCTGCGGTGCCTTTTTTCATGTCTGGTATTATTACTGTCTTGTTGCATTTTCTTTCTTCCCCTATGTTCACTTTTCCTTCTCCACAGAAGCATAGTTCGTGCAGTATTTCTTTTTGCGTTTTTATGGGCCTTTCCAGTGCTGTAATACATGTTAGCTTAGCAACATGCTGTGACCAGATAGGCGTGCAGACTCCTTTTATCCATTGGAACGTGTATTCAGCTCGCCCCCGGAGTGCTTCTGCTCTGCACTCAATAGTTTCATCATGCCATTTGTTCTCTGCATACCTCGTCTCCTTTATGACAAGAAATGGCTCTCTGAGGCAAATCATTCCTTGACGCCGGCTTGTGCATGTTCTCTCACTCTCCATTCTTTCTAGGCTGACGGTATGTGCCTGCAAGGTGCTTTTTATCCTACACAGAACTAAGTGAATTAAACATTGAGCCTCTGACAAGGGCACTTCTTGGGGTATCAACATTTTTGGTGTCCCTGATGCATGAGGAACGAGTGAGCAGACATAGCAGCTCTCATTTGTTGCTTGCTTTGCTGTAGCACTCATGTCCGAGTACCATTTGTTAGATTGTTCAGGGTGGCGGGGGTCTTCAATTTCATCTAACCCTAGGTCATGATAAATGACGTATCTTTTCCCTCCACCCCCCTTTTCCTTCTCCTTCCCCCTCCCTCCTTGTTGCTTCTCACCTTTTGGTAGTGTATTGGGAACATTCCAGCCCAGGCAGTGTCATTGCTGTTGAATATGGCATGTGTGTACTCATTGGTAGAAGCATCATATGAGGTAGGTTCTATGGCTATCTGTGCATGCGCACTTGTATTTGCTAGGTTGCTCGGCCAATAACAGTCGCCATCATATTCGTTCAATTCATAATCATTACTCATATTTATGCCAGGATGTGACAAAGAGACAATTGTTGGGCCTGCAGCGGCATGTTCTGAATGTTGAGTTATATTTGTACCGTTAGTACCAATGTTATAGGTTTCTCCCCACATTGTCTTTACTGCAGTCCATATTAAATTGGAACCTTCTTGTATCATATTAGCCCTGCTCCCCCCTTTGTGCAACTCATTAACCAGAGATAGGAGAGTATAGTACCAGGCCATGAAAAACAGCATCACTGAAAACAAAATTGTAGCACATTTCAAAACACATTCAACATTGCTAAACATTTTTGCCCTAATGGCGTCCCTATCATTCGCCACAATTGTACTTCGTTGGGCCATTTTGTCACCTGGAGGGGCGATACAAAGGTGTTAAGTCACCAGAATATGTACATTTATTTATATATTTACATTTCATATTCACTCATTACTTCCATTTTACCATTTCTTTTTTTATATACATTTCTCAGCCCTTGTTTCAATTACATCCTCTGTTCTAGGCATCTCTAGAGAGAGAGAGAGAGAGAGAGAGAGAGAGAGATAGTGATGAAAAGACAGTAAAAGGAAAGGGATACGAACATATGGCAGAGCAAATCAGAGGGCTTACCATCCTTTCATGTTCCTTCTTCATTAAATCACATTGTCATTGTTTCTCAACATCGTTTGTAGTACCAGTTACACATTCCTGTTCGATCTGAGGGAATGTACTATCGTGTGCCCTCCTCACATCTGAGAGGTGCACCCAATATTTCAGTTCCTTAATTTTGACTGCAGTGGGTGTACTATATATGACCTCGTAGGGGCCATGAAACCTAGGTGAATTCCATCTTCTCACAAAGCTTCGGATATACACCTGTGACCCTGGCATCAGCGGCCCACTGGGGCTGTCTGTAGCTGGTGTGGTAGTATAAGTTGCCACATTCTCAGTGAATGGTGGTGCTATTTGGTGCGCTATGCTGCGAAATGCGCGCGTCAGCTGAGTTTAATATTCCTTAAATTCTTCCTCCAGCACTGTGGCAGCCCTGTGTGCATCTGATGCTCTCGTAATCGGGGAGAGTGGTGTGTGTATTCGCCGCCCAGTCACAATTTCATGGGAGCTCAGATGGTGGTCCTTGCATGGTTGTGTTCTGAGTTGGAACAGTGCAAGGGGCAGGCAATACACCCAGTTCTTTCTTAGTGTATTACGCAACTTTGATAATTTACTCTTGAGCAGGCCGTTGATCTTCACTACCACACCATTGGCCATCGGATGATAAATGGAACACAGTTTGTGCTTTATCCCCAGGCGTGTCGTCACTTCCTTGAAAAGGTAATTCACAAAGTATGTGCCGTTGTCTGACCGTATCACATCACATATTCCCCACCAGGAAAACACTTCTCGTACTAGAAATTTAGCTTCACACTTCGCATCTGGGTGGGGACATGGACCTGCCTCCACTCACCTTGAAAAGGGACATATCACCACAATTAGATATCTTGCTCCGTTACATCTCTCTCCCATGTCGGCGTAGTCAATATGGAGTTCTCTGAATGGCTTTACTGGTCGTGGCAAAGTGCCTCGCAAAGTCATCCCTGATTTGTATGTTTGACATATTGTACACTCTATGACAAACTTTGACAAATTCTCCTGTAAGTTAGGGACAAAGCAACATTCCTGGATGTCTGCGGCAATATGTTGTTTCGCTACATGGGCTGGGAAGTGCAGCTGTTGGAATGCTACTTCTAGTAATTCTACTGGCATCACTGCCTTTCCCGTTGTCTCCTGTCTCCAAATGAGGTCTGTGGCTGATTGTTTGCACCCTCGCTTGCCCCACAACTCTTGCTCTTCTGGTGGTGCTTTCCTCTGTAGCTCTATTAGCTGTGCTATGGGTGTGTTGCTATAAGCTTCTTCTAGCGGCTCTACAGTGGCTTATTTTACAATGCATTCCGTTACTGGTGTTGTATTGAAATACGAGGCTTCCTTCGCTGCTGCGTTGTCTGCCGCGTTTCCCAATGGGATTGCATCTGTATTGTTGGTATGGGCTTGGCATTTTGCCACAGCCACTACCGATGGTTCTGCTAAGGCATCTATCAATTCATTCAGCAGCGTGGCGTGCTGTACTGGTGAGCCATCTGCTCTCCTAAACCCCCTCCTGCGCCAGCGAGACAGTCCTGAATGTACTGTGGTAGTTGCATATGCTGAATCCGAATATATGGTCGTTGTGCATTCTTTGGCTGTGCGTAATGCTTCAATTAATGCAGTTAGTTCTGCCGCTTGTGCGGAGTAATGGGACGGGAGGCGCTTTTGAACGATTGTTTCATAGCTATCTTCTTCCATTCGTACTACTGCCATCCCTACATGTTTTTCCCCTGTTTCCGGATTTATTGATGCTGACCCATCGATGAAGTATATTTCTCCTTCCTTGAGGGCGTTTTCACTTGCTTTGGGAATATCGTCACCCTCCCCCTAATACGTGGCACAGTCATGTTCCTGCATGTCCTCCATTGTGCATGGTTCTGTTATGAACGTTGCTGGGTTTACCATTTTACACCTAACTACATGTACATTGGGGCTTGAAATTATTATTTAATATGCTGTTGCTCTTTGTGTTGTCAGTGCCGATTTTGACTGCTCGAGAATTGCAAATAATGAATGCTCGGTGTGTAGTGTTACTGAACATCCCATCACAATTGTGGCACTCTTTTCAATGGCGAAGGCTGCAGCTGCGAAGGCCTGTTCGCACGCGAAGTGCCCTTGCATCACCACATTTAGTGTTCCACTGTAATAGGCCAATGGCTTGAGGCCTAATGATGTTTTGTGTGTCAACACTGCTGTCATCAGTGTTGCATTGCAGTGTGGGAACATGAAAAATTCCCTCTCATAATCTGGGTTCGCGAGGACTGGGGCATCTGCAATAAGGTCTTTTAGTCGGAAGTACTGAGCCATCATGTCATGTGTCCATTTTATTGGGGCTCTATTCTTCTGCGCTTCTTTTAATGCTTGCAGTAATGGTCGTGTGTATGCTGCATAATCAAGGATCCATGCTCGACAGTATTTACATATGGCGAGAAATTTTTGCATGTCCTTCACTGTTTTTGGTATGATTATGTTACGTATAGCAGCTGCTGCGTCTGGGAGTATTTGTTTCCCATCTTTCGATATCAACTGTCCGAGGTATACAACTTCTGCAAGGCAGTATTGTAATTTCCCTTTATCCACCTTGTACCCATTTGTAGCTAACACGTTTAGTAGTGTTATGGAGTCTTCCCTGCACTTTTCCTCTGTTTTGCTGCAGACGAGTAGATCGTCTACGTATTGTATAATGGTGCTCTCTACATTTATATTTCCAATGTCTTCACGTAGTACTCTGTTAAAAATGCTGGGCTTTCGCAATACCCCTGTGGGAGTCTGCGATGCTCGTATCAGTGTGAATGCTGTGAGGTACTGTGATCCTGGATCAAGTGGTATAGAGAAGAAAGCATTCTTCAAGTCAACCACAGTAAAACATGTAGATTCTTTGGGTATACTGCACAGTATTGATGCTGGGTTAGGCACTAACGGGAATTCCTTTTGAATGGCGTCATTGAATGGGCAGAGATCTTGGATCATCCTCCATGCCCCTCCTTTTGCTTTTTTGATCGGGAAGATTGACGTATTACACGGGGAGTTTGATGGCACTATGATACCTTGGCTCAGGAGTGCATTTATTGTTTCCCTAATTCCTTCCTCTGCTTCTCTGGATATTGGGTATTGTTTCACTCTTGGTGGTATGGCACCTGGTTTAAGTTTTATCCTTATTGGTGTCACTTCATGTAGTAACCCTACATCATGGGGGCCTGTAGTCCAAATTTCTGGTGCCGGGATCAGGCTGAACACTAGAAATTTAATTTTGTGACTTTTATATCAGAGTTTGAATGATTTTTCCAATTCAAATTGAAGAGACTTTTCTAAAAACAATAAATCAAGGCCAAGAAGGCTAAGAAAACCAAATCAGTTGTCTTATCCAAGAGTTTTTTCTTTGTCTATTTGACATACAAAACAAGTTATTTTCAGATTTTGTATTTTTTGTTCAAGCACGGACTACAAGGAGGTCTAGTCTAAATATTAATTAGTTTTTTCTCTCTGCAGCCTGAGAGGTAGAGACCTTTGTCCTGCTGCTTCCACACGTACAACAAGCCCATAAGGGTAGCGCCGGCATCAGCTGAAGACTGTGTTGTGATTGCTTTTTCAAATTTCTGGTGCCACCTTTGCCATGTGTTCCTCAAATATTGTTGGCGGTGAACTAACACTAGCCATAAGTGGGTTGTGTACCTCTCTGTACTGGATCATAATGTCACACAGTATGCTTATTTCCATTATTATTTCTCCGTCTTCTTCGTTATCAGTGAGTAATTCTTCATCAGTTATGTCTCTTAGCATTATGTTGGGATATATGCATAGCACAGTTCTCCACTCGCACCCATGCGTGTCCAAGCCTATGACCACAATACGTTTACTCGATACCTGAACTGCCTTGATGTCTATGGACATTATTGTGCCTTGCACAACATCTACACTTGTGATTCGGCGAAATACAAAGTCTGATGGTGTTCTCCACTCTTTTCTTGTTATTTCTGGCACTACTCGGGCTAACACCTTGATGCCATAGATGAACATGTCTATGTCAATAGGTATCCCTCGCACTACAACTTCATTCATCATTGTACTGATCATCAACATCGTTCGTACTGGGCACACTCCTGGGGTGGAACACACTATCCCCTGCTCTGTAAATGAAATGGTCATGTTCAACTTACTTAGCAAATCTCTTCCCAGCAAGTTGATTGGCGCGTCTTTGTGGTACAGTAAGGGTGCGCACACTGTTTTTCCCCCCACCGTTATATCAAGATCTTTCGTGTAAGGAACTTTTAAAATAGCCCCAGAGAACCCCTGTGTTTCCAAATTCCTGCCTGAGAGCGGAAACCGCCCTTCCATAAGACATGATTTTTCTGCTCCTGAGTCTACCATAAAGATAAACTGCTTATTTATTCCTATCTCTGCCCCCACTAGTGGTTCCTCTTCTGCACGTACGGTGGTGGATAGGACTGTATAGGACTGGATAGGACTGTACACGCAAGTGCTCTCTGTGGGCTGTCCTAATCTGCATACCTCTCCTGTCCTGGTACTGAAAAGACATTATCTCCAACTGCTGTTACGCCACAAATCATTTGCAGCTGTTGTGAAACTGTTATTGCTGGCGTTCCCTACAGTGTTTTGTCTTGCCATGGGCTGTGGTGGGCTGTGATGTGGTTGTGGGGGTGGCTGTCTTTTTTTGTACTTGGGGTTCGTTATAACACTGGTCCTGTGGTCTCCCACTCCCCATTGGTAATCCATAGGGGCTACCTGGGTGTGGGCAACCCAATACCTGTTCATTGTCCATGGGTGGTTGCCCTTGAAAGTACCCTGAAGGCCGCATTCTGAAATCTCTTGAATAGTGTCCCCATCTTCCACAATTCCAACATGACCTTTGCTGTCCTCCTCTCATCCCTTGCCCACCAAAACCTCTGTTTCCCATACCTCCGAACCCCCCTCTCTGGTAACGGTACCCACCTCTTCCTCTTGCCGGTCTTTCTTGCCACTGCGGTCGTCTCTGTGGCTCCTCTCCGTTCCACGGTCCTTGCTCTCCTGTGGCCCACCGTGCTGCTATGCCAACTGGTCTATTTCCCACACTTTCGTCCCCCTCGTTCTCTCTATCAGCAGTTACGCTGGCGTTTGTGGCGGTGACCATAACCAATTTGTTCTGCACTAGTTTTGCTTCATCTGCCAACCTTTTTTGTGCTATCTCCTTTTCTCTCTCTTTGATCCTCCTACAGTGGTGTACAATTATACTCTGAATTTCAAGCCAACCCTTGGCTTCTATCCCAGCTATTTTATCCAAGGCCTTCTGTACCTCCTTCGGAAGTCCTTTTTTGATAATAAAGCAGAACAGGGCAGTGGATTGATTCCACTCCTTGCAAGTTTCGCTTCTCCACAAATCTTGCACTCGCAGTATGAATTGCGTAGGATCCTCGTTCTCCTCCATTGAACATTGCATCACTAAATGTAAATCTGGAATATCTGGAAATGTGCGACGCAATGCGTCCCATACTTGCGCTCGAACATTGTTGAAGGGTGATCCATTGTGGCGGTCACAACTCATTGTCACTCCTGGGAACCCTGCTTTTTCCCACACAGCGTCTGCTTGATCACCGACGGCGGACACTAGCAAACTCTTTACATCACCTATCGCTAATGCTACTCCTGCCGTGTTCTTCTTGAACACATGTATCCATTTCCCTGCCCATCCTGCAAGTGGGGGGAGGAGCTTCAACAGGTTGTTCTTGTCCATTTGGGCCCATGGAATATAATGTGGCCTACCTTCTCCTTTATGTATCAACGGCATCTGCAACTTGTTTTTCTTTCCTGTCTTACTTACCCTCCCTTTCTTTACCTTACTTACCAACATGTTCCCTACCCACTGGCTTAATCCCCCCTGCCATCGTGCGGGGTGATCGTGGATCCATGTCCTCAAAATGATGTGGCGGTGGGGATCCTACAGCTGCCACTCCTTCCTCGTATTCGTCTAGGTCGCTCCACACCTCCTCTACTTCCTCTTCTTGCTCACCATCCTCTTGTCCTTCTCCGTGCTGGCTTTCTGGGGTGGCTGGGCATATAATTCTCACTGGTTTATCATTCAGATGGAACAGGAACTCTCCTGATCGCCATTCTTTTTCTCACCCTTTTGATGTGGGTGTTCCCTGGGACAATACCGACTGCGCTGGCTCTGGCGTAGTTGGGGCTAACTCCCCTGTTGCACTTAGCAGGGGTGTGAGATCTGCCATAGTCAAGGGGGGTACTTCCACTCCTCCCGGTAGCATTTGGCTCCTGTCACACAGTGCTCGTAATCGTGTTATTTCTGTCTGTCCGGTTAATCGCAATAAATTTACAGGGGGCACGCTCGTTGGGCCATACAGGCCTCCTTTGTCATATGGCGGCAGTGCGGTGGCTATTGGTCCATTTGAGGGAGTGGGGGTGGGGCATGCCGGTATGTTCAGAGGCTCACTGTATCTTACTACTGGTCTTGTCATTAAGGGGTATATTTTGGTTGTGTCATTCTCAGATGTGGTTGCTGTGCACTCACCCTTCGGTGTTCTGCTATCTCTTCCTGCGTTTTCTCTTTTTCAATTGCCTTCCCTGTACTTACCTCTGCTGTGGGGGCTATTTCCTCAAACATTTGCCACAGATCTAGCACTTCCCTTCTGTTCTGCAGCTGTTTTCCCTTATACCTCGTCAATAAGTGCGTGGACACTAAATCTAACACCCGTTTGTTGAACGACCCTACTCTCTGTCCAAATTGGTGTCACGCTGTCCCCTTTTATCTGTCATCCACTGATCGTGGTATTTTTGTATTCTATCACTATATAGTGGTAGGTGCTGGCAAATATGAGCTAGTGGTGTTATTCCTCCCATGACGATGGTTCTCCCTGCACTTGTACGTGAGCTTGCACCTGAGCCTCCCTTCTAATCACCCCCTCCAATCACCTGTCCCATTATACAGATCAGCAATATGTCAAGCGTTTCTCAATTGTTGGCAATTATTGTGTATCAATATTCAATGTTACCTTTGTAATTATCACATTTCCAACTTCAATAGTTTACTTTAGCATGTATAACCTCTTACCAACAAATCACTTACAATATTTCGACATATGTGACAAAAAAATGGACAAAAAGCAAAAACATATAACACATAACATGCACATGCACTACCTGCACACTTTTATTTCTCCTTTGTTCCCCTTACTGAACACTTTTTCCCTTTCCCCGTTTTACCTGCTCTTCTCATTCACTCCCCACCTCTTACACCCTCTTACTTGTTCCCACAGAATTCTTGCTCACACGGAAAAAGAATATTCTAAATAACTACTCCGAGTCTACTCAATATACAGGACCCCTACTTTTTTCTCTTATCTTCACTTATTTATCTGCACTGGACGAGACAATGCTACACGGCGTCACCTTCTACCCCGTTCGGGCTAGGATTCCTCTTCTCTTCTTCTTCTCACTTTTTCACAAAACCTAATGGCCATACAAAGGACAGATCAGAAAAGCCTCAGCATCACGCACACAGTCCCTACTCTCATCTTTAACCCACTTTCACCTGTTCCCTTGTTCCCTTACTTTCCCCCTTACCTTTCATGGAAACCTTCGCATCCAGCACTCACGTGTTTGGTCACGTAATCCGAAGGTCAACATTCTCGGTCTGACCCCAGTCATGTCCGCAACCAAGCCGTGGCCCGCCTCGGCGAGCAGCTTTTCAGTCGGGTATTCGTCAACCGGGAACCCTTGACCCTTTCTTGTAGTGCGCACAGGCTGGTCGGCCGCGGAGGTGATGGTTTTGCTAGGGGGTGTCCCGGATCTCACCGCACGGTGTGGGCCTCGAGGCACCTCTCCAAATCACATCGCAGGGGGTCACCAAATGTTTGTGCCCTCCCGATTTACACGTGCAAAGGATTAAAACACTCCAGGCGGGGAATAAGGCACAGAGAGCAGGCTGCCAGAATTCAAGGCAAGGTTTATCTAATGAATGGCATTCAAAATATCTCTGAGAGCGCTCTGCACAAGTTATCATTACATTCCATTTTATAAGGTAAATGACGCAACTAACATAGGATACTACGTTGGTCCCGGATTGGTCAGTTCACTCGATGTCTCAGGTGGGGTGGCATCTCTTCATCCGGGTTGGTTGCTTGGATGGCGGGAGGATTGACGTCAGTCATCTGTGCTCCGCATGGGTGAAGGTCAGGTCGCTGGGAGGCAGGGTGGTCCCTATCTAAGCTAACATAATATATTCACAAAAAATGCATGCACTAAATAACAATTGTTCAAAGTCCTTCAGTAGTTTATCATACCTCTATAAAAGTCACACATACATCTATACTATCAATAACATTGGATTATACAAGTCTTAGGTTAAGGGTCTTGACCACTATAATAGACTGGTTGAAGTTAAGGTCTGTACTCATAGGAATCTCTGCTTTGTGGCATTTGTTAGTGGTAGGCAACAATATACTGCAGCAGGAGTCTAATGTTAGTTTGGGATCTGCTGGGTGGGCATCATGGCATGATCAGTGGTCTGGCACATAAAAGGAATATTTTGCAGGGACACAGGGTCACGCTAGCCGTAACTTTCCACTGACGAGGGTGTGGGGGCAAGGACACGTTTGTGGAGATGGACAAGCTATGTGCTTAGCTCATGCTGGTTCACATGCAGGACAGTGATCTGAGAGGAATAATGATGTGTTAAATTTATTATGTGTTGCAAGCACCTCTGGCTTCAGCGTGAGAATGGAACCGCAGAGTTTTCCAGTCGGAGTGAGGACGAGGATGGGGGCCCTGCGCACCTGGCCGTGCTGTTGCGAGGAAAAGGAAGAGAAGCGTTTTTGTCCTATCGCAGTGAGGCCTAGTCACCAAGATGGAGTCGAAAGGGGGTACAAAAATGGATGCCCCGTGTCCCGCTCAGTAGTCCCATCTACGCAAAAGTCAATCAAGGTCAACATCGCATAAGGGCAAGGGGCGAACCCACTACTGGAGGCACTTGGTCTGAATTTTGTACTGAGAAGTAAAGGACGCGAGGCACACAGTACCTTCTCAAATAAGGGAAAGTGCAGATAACCAACAAGGAGAAAGAGAAAGATGGTCCTTCCTCAATGATGGAATCTGTGTGCATAGAGGACTGTTTGTACTTGGAAGAGGTGTTTAACAGAGCTCACTCCCCAGACTATGAGTGCCTGAGGGGAATGGGCCAATCAACTTCTGTGTCTCCCCAACCGTCTCTGTTGCTGCTCTCTAAGTTAGAGCAGCAGCACCTAGCCTTGGTAAACAGAATGGCTATGAATGTGGAATTGCTCAATACGAAACTCTCGTTGAGAGAAGGCTGAGTGTGTTTAAAGAGCAGACAATCTTCTCGCCAGGGGGGTGGCAGGGCCGGGCAATTTTTTGCAATCCTCGGCCCTAACAGGCTTGACCTCTTGTCCATAGGAAGGGTTGTGCTTTACATTCCGCAAGGGAAATTGGGAAGGAGTCAATGAACCCCCTCAGCTGGTGCCCCCGGATAGCATTCCACCAGAGGCAATACTACATGACCAAGTGGTGTCGCCATCATACTTCCTGAAGAAAACAATATTTGAATCCTCAGCTTCAAGCAACTCATAACTCAATCATTGTTCGCTACAGCAAAACCAGGATGAATATGACTCTGGGGCAAGACTTAGAGGGGTGGACGTGCCCCAGATGCAGAATTTGATCATGGCATCACTGACGGTGTCAATGAATCCCTTCATCAAGTTATATGAAAATCTTCAAGAAACAATTAAAGATCAAGCTACCTTGTTGGCCTTATCTCAAACAAAGTTGATCTTCCTGGAGTCATTTGTGAGTAGCGTTCAAGCAAGACTTGACAAAGAAGCAGAGTTGTCTACCCAATGGCAATTAAACTATTTGACCCAGCGAGAGGGGAAATGACTGAAAAATCAACAATTATGTTGGCTTTAATGGATTCAATGAAATGGCAGAGAACCAGAAGGAGGCTCAATGTAGGGAGTTGGCATATGAGCCCCAGGTGGACGATCCAATCCCAGGAAGTTTAAGACCCTTCCCTTTGTAGGGGCGAGAGGGCTTGCAAAAGCTAGGGACCTCCTCCTTGAGGGCTCAGGCTGTGGCTTTTGGAAACACCTTTTCTGAAAGATCAAAGAAATCTGGGCGGCCTTTGGAGGGGTGGAATGTTAATGATAACCTGCTGATGGAGAAGGGCATGAGACAAAGATTGGGCAGTGACCCAAAGGGGGATATCACTGTTGTGGCGAATGCCCCGGACATGGACAGATCTCAAGACACGGATATGCTCTAAGAGGCAAGGTTGAAAGTATTTGCTGTCCTTGGAAAGAAGAATAATAGTCCTCATGAGAAAGCAAACCCTTGCTCCTTTAAACAAAAAATCCACAAATCAGGTGCTAAGTGGAAGGGGGCGTCCTTGTGGTTCAAGGGCCTTCCTGAGAAACCTGTCACTTCCTAAATTAGGGAAAGAGGGGACGACCAAGAAGAGGACAGGGTGTGAAATGGTGTTTGAAGAGAGTATGGAGAAGAGGTGCTTGGTATAAAATAAGGTGACAGAAGAGGACATACAATTGCTGTTGATCCTCTCAACTTTTTTGGAGCAATCATCAATGGGGGAAATAGACCAGATGAATGCAGCTTTTGAGATGGAGGCTAGGGGACACTAGCTTGACAACTGACCAGTCGGATACAAGTTCAAGGAAGATTACTGAGGAAGATCAACGAAAGCCGAGGGACGACACGTGGTTGATGTCGCCTATCTTCTGCACATCGGAGTAAAAGAGAGTAGCGGTGGATAAGTGCAGAATTCCATCTGGGGTTGATGCGGAAAGGCCCTCATGGAAATCTCGCCTACGGAAAGATCAAAGGTTCCCTTCAATCATACATGGAGAAGACTCAGGAAAGATGTTCATCACTATTGAGTATTTTATACCCAAAAAGGACAGCCTAGTAATGAATAGATCAAACATATTAAAACTTCTCCATTGTTCGCCTAAATTGAGGTTTATTTCCCAGGAGGACATAAACATTGTGGAATTTGTGGAAGAGGAGCACCTGGATTGGGTGACGCTCCATTTGTCATCAAATCTGGATAAGAATTGTTTGCTGGATCCACAATGGACTTTTTGCCTTTGGGTTTTGAGTTGCCTGGATGGAATATGCTATGGCCCTTAGCCGAGAAAAAACTCCTCCTGTGGGAGGGAGGTGAAGGTTCCCAGGGGGAGGGCAAAGATGACATAGTAGTAGAAGGGGAAAGATTTGATAATCCTATTAAGAATTCTAATGCATGGGGTACCGATGGGAAAGCACGCCTTAAAGTTACATTTTATTGTCAAAATGGAGAGGATAGTAAACTCAAGCAGTCACATAGAAAGGAAAGAAAGTTGAACTCGGGTGAGGATTGAGGATGGTTCACTTCTTCCCTGGTGTGACGGTCAGACTCGTAACTCCACAAAACAAGAAGAGCTCTCCTATCATTGGCATCTTGGAACACTAGGGGGTTTATGTATTTGTTTAATGAGGGGGGATTAGATTTGGATATCCTGGATGTCATTTGTATGCAAGAAACCTGGTTGGCTTCCCAAACAATCTGTGAGGGTTTTAATGTTTGTTTCTCTCCGCCCTTAGTGAAAAGTTGTGGCAGGCCCTTGGCGGGCCTGATAACATTGCTAAGAAGGGGATGCATGTGTGTAATTTCACAGTTCAAGCAGGTGAGCCTGTTATGTACAATTACTGGTACTGTCTTGGGTACGTGAGAGGGAGGGGGACCACCAGACATTATTGCTTTTTAACTTGTATTGGAATCCAGTATGAATGGTTAGAATGCTTGGCAGTTATCCTGATGGTAAGTAGTTGTTAGGATATGTATAAAATATGTTAAATGAAAAGTAATTTGTATTGTTTATGATATTGAGACATGTTGTCCACGTTCACTGTATAATCAGAATGTTCCCATGTCATCATTTGCCTGTGTGTCTGGAACGTGGATCCTCAACTTCCAGAGGTTCCAGGTTCCAAGGGAGAGAAAGCAGAGAAGACAGGCTGCTGTGGACGGTTGTCGAGTCCCTCACGGGGGTCGTGCTGTAATACTTAAATAAACGACTTCTTTGCGGCACACTACAAGGTTTCTGGTGGTTTCTCTAAACATAACAGCTGGCGACGAGGATAATGGATTTTTCAGACGACCCCCGGCACGATCCTAGCGAGCAAGGCTACGGATCATAAACTAACTGTGAGCGGCCACGCATTGACATTTTCTCGAGAGCCACTTGAGGAGAACTGTTTTGAATACAGGTACCGGCAATGTTTACATTCATTTAACATTTTCTGCGGAGCGGTGGAAAAGTGGCCTGCGCGCGCAGTGTTTATGTTTGAAGCTGGAACACCTGCGCGTGTATCCCAACGCGGCGCTGTTGCTCGATTCTACGCGCACTGCTGACGTTCCGAGGCAGGACCCAGTGACGCGACTTCAGCGGAATTACTTCTACCAGCCGTAAGCCAGCGATTGAAAAGCGGACCTTACGGCGTGACGAGCGCCGTGTTTGACACGTCAACACGCAGCAATAGGAGAGTGCACACACGGCGTGTTGGCCATATTTGATGTATGCAAATCAAGATTACTTCGGCACAGCGGAATGTTCATCGCCGCATTGTGAGCCGGCTAGCAGTGGTTGGTAACCAGCCGGACGTCGGCGATCTTGCACGCTCTAACGGACTTTGCGAGCCTCGCAAAACGGCCAAACGGCAGGCGATTTCACATACTCTAACATCTCTGGTGAGTTTGCAAATGATATACATTTAATATACAGGTGTGTTTGAGGGATGTATGTCGATTAAATCAATCGTACCACAACTTAGTGACTGCAGCCACTGACATCACGCAGGGTCATGGCAAATGTACCGGTTCCAGTGTTTTTCCTACCACAACCTGGGGAACCCAGAGTACGATGGGTAGACTGGAAATAAGGCTTCCACAAGTATGCGTTAGCAGTTTTTGGTCCCAACTATTCTAATGAGCGTAAAGAAGCTTTGTTGTTTCATTGTCTTGGGACAGCAGGTCAGGAAGTTCTGAGAAAATTACCAGAACCCATAGATATGCCAGATGCAGGCCCATATGAGAAGGCATTAGCCAAATTGGACAAACATTATAAAGTAGAGGAAAACATTATTCTCGAGAGGTACAAATTTGCCACCAGGTGCCAGACGAATGGAGAGAGTATAGAAGATTTTATTACGGCTCTGAGGGGATTGGCGGTGAAATGTAGATTCAATCACTGTCAGGAAGAACATATACGTGATCAATTAATGATCAAATGCAACAATGATAACATTAGAAAAGAGCTATGGAAGGAGAAAGACCCCACTTTGGATAGAGCTATAGAGATTGCAAAGATGGTGGAACACACCGATAAATGTATAAAGTTACTCCAAGCAGACAATCATTCAAACAATGAGAAACCCAAGTTGGAGGAAAGTGAGGGTGCAGTTCAGAAAGTATCAAAGGTTGCTCAGAGGATGAGTTCAGGACTCCCAAAGCGACAGATGCAGTTTGGGAAAAGAGGCGAGGATCGACAAGAGAGTAAACCACCAGTTGGGAAAGGTTGGAATCGTCAATGGTCAGCTAAAGACAACAGAAATTTTACCAGAGAGTCTAATTCCTCCAGAGGCTTTAGAGAAGCTATAACAAACAGAGACTCCACGACAAGGAGATGCTTCCGGTGTGGGAGTTTCTCACATGTGGCATCTGACAAGGATTGTTTCGCAGTGCACATTATATGCAATAATTGTGGCATGAGGGGCCACATTGCCAAATGTTGTAAAAACTTTAATTCCAATTCAGGTCAAGTTTTTGACGTTAGCGTGAATAATGAGGATGATGATTGTATCGAAAGTGGTAGAGAAGTGGTGTTTATGGTGAATGCCATTGATGGGAAAGTGAAGAAGAAAAAGCCTTACGCCATAGTATTGGTTAATGGGATACAAATATCGATGCTTATGGATAGTGGGGCGGATTATACATTAATAGGGGTGCAGGTGTGGAAAGAGAGATTCAATTGCTGTACCTTATGGGAAAATAAAATCAAGGCGAATGCATATGGTGATATGCCCATAGAAATTATAGGATGTTTTGACGCTGATCTGCAGTTTAAGGATAGGAAAGCCACTACCACTATTTATGTTGCCAGCAAAGGGGGAGAGTTACTGTCGCGGAGTGATCAATCTGAGCTAAAAATTACACTTGAAGCAAGTCATCCTGAACAGGTTTTAACAGTAAGTGGTGAGAAATTGAATGAAGAGGAACATAAGCTTGGATGTTTGAAAGGGTTTGTTCATAAAATACGATTAAAAAAAGGGGCAGTTCCCAAGATCGCGAAGTTGCGCACTATTCCTCTGGCACTCAAGGAGGGTGTAGAAAATGAATTAAAGAGAATGGAGAATGAGGGAGTTATTGAGAGAATTGATTCCTCGGAATGGGTGAGTCCCATCGTGGTAGTCAGGCAACCCTCTGGATCTTTGAGGATATGCATTGACTTAAGACATCTCAATAGTATGATGGTGGCAGATAGATTACCATTACCCAGAATAGATGACTTGCTTGTAGGCGTCTCTGGATCCAAAATATTTTCAATTTTAGATCTCAAATCTGCTTATCACCAGATTGAGTTGCATCCTGATTCTAGAGATCTTACAGCATTTATCACTCCCAGCGGTCTATTTAGATGTGTACGCATGCCGTTTGGCTTAGTGTCTGCTGCGAGTGTATTTCAGAGCATCATGTACAGGTTACTTGGTGGAGAAAAAGGGGTGATGTACTACCAAGACGATGTTCTTGTGTGTGGCAGTGATGAGGTGGAGCATGATAGACGATTAAAAAGGGTGTTAGATATATTAGGAGAAGCTGGTCTCACGATAGCATCAGAAAAGTGTACATTTAGAGCAAGTAAAGTTGTTTATTTAGGTCATGAGATCACTGCTGAGGGAGTCAAACCCAAAGAGGAGGCTATTGAAGCCATAAGGAAGATGGAAGATCCCAAATCAAAAGCAGATGTGTTGTCGTTTTTGGGGCTAGTTGAATTCTATGGCAAATTCATTAAGGGTTTGTCAGACATGTCAAGACATATGAGAAGGCTCACTCGCAAAGGTGTGATGTTTAAGTGGAGTGACGACTGTAAGAAGGAGTTTGAAATGATAAAAAAGTCCATAATCAATGCTCCTATTCTAAAGACATTTTGTAGATGCTAGTGATTATGGCATAGGTGCGGTTCTTATGCAAGAAGATTCAGAGGGTCTGCACACTGTAGCATTTGCCTCAAGGTCACTTAAAGATCCTGAAAGTAGATACTCTGTGGTTGAGAAAGAAGCTCTTGCTTGCATCTGGGGAGTTGAAAAGTTCAAAAGGTTCCTGTGGGGGAGGGAATTTGCGATCTGTACTGATCATAAACCATTGGTTGGTATTTTTACCAAAGGTGGGCTGGAAGGAGTATCGAGACGTATTATGAAGTGGGTCACAGCTCTTCAAGGTCTGCAATTTACCATGATTCACATTAGTGGTGAAGTCAATGTAGTGGCGGATGCCTTATCAAGGTCTGTTCATAGAGAAGGTCATATCAGTATGGACCAATCAGACCAGGAAGAAACCATTGAGATTTTCCAGGTACATGATTCCTTGAAGAAGGATGATTGGGACAGAGCTAGTAGTGAAGATTTAATTTATCAGAAAACACTAACATTGGTTAAAGAGAACAAAATAATGGACTACAAAGGTGACATGGGTGGATTTGCCAGAGTGAAAGGGGATTTATGGATCCATGACAAATATCTACATAGAGGGCATCAGATGATTGTTCCTCAGGGTATGAGGAAACAGGTAATTGAATTGGCCCATGATGGGCATTTAGGTCTAGCCAGAACTAAAGGTTTAATAAGATCCGAATTCTGGTGGCCTGGTATTGATAAAGATATTGAAGAGCAAGTTAAGGAATGTCCAGAGTGTGTTGAGGGAAACAAGGGTTTGTGTGTACAAAAAGTACCCATGGTTATTAGGGAAAGTCCACGTGTACCATGGGATAAGATTGCATTGGATCTTTTGGGGCCATTCAACATTGGAGGGACCAGAGATAGCTATTTGCTGGTGGTCATAGATTTATTATCCAAATGGCCTGAGATATGTGTACTTAGAGATATTTCCAGCAGTAGTGTTATGAAATTTTTAGAGCAACTATTTTGGAGAGAGGGTTTTCCCAGGAAATGCTTGTCTGATAACGGCTCTCAACTAGTGTCTAAGGAATTTAGAGAATTTTTGGAGAGGAATGGGATTGAACAGGTAAATACTTCTCTCTATCACCCCCAAAGTAATGGTTGCGTAGAACGCTTCAATAGGACTTTGATGGAAGCCATTAGAATTGCTGTAGCAACTGGTGGAGATTGGTTTAGGACAGCGATGGAAAGGACATTCCAGTATAGAATAACGCCTCATAGTGTAACGGGATTAACCCCCTTTGAGATTTTGAGAGGTAGGAAACCGAATTCACATTTATGCCCAGGGTGGATGGGAAAATCCAAGATGGTTGGTGTGGATTTGGAAACAGTGAGAAGTAGAATGTTTGAATCAGGAGTTAAATCTAAAGAACGATATGATCAGAGAAATTGCTGTAGGGAATTTAAGATTAATGAGGGTGATTGGATCAAGATCAAATTGCCTACTAAGGTTCGCAAAGGAACATCTTTGTATTCTGAACCTAAACAAGTGGTGAAAGATTTAGGCTCCTCAGTATTGGTCAGAGGAGGAGGTATCTGGAACAAGGAGAGAGTAGCAATTGTTAAGTTTGTCAATGGAAGGGAGTGATGGATCTGCGGAAGAAGGTTATGTATACTGCTATTAGTATACTGTTTCTCTATAGGTATCATCTAGAGAAAACAGTCATGACAAGTTACTTTTCAAAATTCTACTTTAGTTCATGTCATGTCCTGTGAATGTATTTCAGGCCAACTTCAGGCATAGTTTTAAAGTGTTAGTTCAAGGAAAGGAAGGAGGTGTTAGGATATGTATAAGATATGTTAAATGAAAAGTAATTTATATTGTTTAGGATATTGAGACATGTTGTCCACGTTCACTGTATAATCAGAATGTTCCCATGTCATCATTTGCCTGTGTGTCTGGAACGTGGATCCTCAACTTCCAGAGGTTCCAGGTTCCAAGGGAGAGAAAGCAGAGAAGACAGGCTGCTGTGGACGGTTGTCGAGTCCCTCCCGGGGGTCGTGCTGTAATACTTGAATAAACGACTTCTTTGCGGCACACTACAAGGTTTCTGGTGGTTTCTCTAAACATAACAGTAGTGACCATTGTCTTCTAAAAATAACCTTTAAGGAGCAACTTGAGGAAGTAGCGGTTTTATCGGAAGGCCTTTTACAGCTCAACCAAGGGCGTAAAAATCTCAAGAAAGAGGTTAGTAATATCGCTAGCAGACTTGCACGTTTTATGTCGAATTTCATGTTTCATGTCCAATAATGAGGGGGGGGGGTTGATTACTCCTCTGTTTTTCTGGCCTTCCAGCAGAAACCCGCTTTAGGGGTCAATCTGATCTGAAGAGGTTACTCGTGTCAAGTATGGCAGTGAGACAGATGAACGTAGAGCTAAGGTCAGATTTAGGAGTTATAGATCGGCAGCAATATGGAGATAAAGTGAGACAAAGGAAAATAAGGAAACAGCATGATAGGAATTGGCTGATGGATTCTAGGGCTTGGAGGTATCAAGAAGATGCTGAAACCATGATGAGGGCCTTGGCTAATAGAAATACGCGGTATCACTGGATGCTACTGAATAAGAATACCACAATTTAACTGGCTACTATGACACTAACGATGCAAGAGAAGTTCTGGATTCGATTATTTACCAACCTTTTCTCATCATCGGACCAACAACGACTTCTCCCAGCAAAAGTGTGTTTGGTCCCCTGGGAAATTGCTTTTCCAAAACACACCGAGAGCAGCGGGCCGGATGTTCTAAACAATTATATCATTAGACAGAGTCCGGAGTGCTAGTCATATTTTTGTCTGATTTTGTTTACTCGAATATTGGCTGTAAGAGAGGTCACTGTATCCTTGAGGACTGCCTTAGTGGTCCCTATCTATAAAAAAGGGAAAAGGGATAACCCATGAAATTATAGGTCCATCGCTCTCCAGGATTCTCTTGGGAACATTTTTGCCACAATTCTGTTAAAACATTTAAACTCATGGGTTAGGGAACCGAGGCATTTTGAGATTAGACAAACAGGATTGGTTCCAGGAGTGGGAACTAATCTAATCTTTTGCTCCTCAATGTCCTGAAGATAAGAGCCATGGAGTCTCCCAAAACATTTATATAGCTTTTATTGATCTGGCTCAAGCCTTTGACAATATCAATAGAGAGATATTGTACGAGAATATATCTGTCTTGCTTGTCCCCCGGATCTTTTCGAATCCATAAAGAGCCTCTACTCTGAAATTCAATCCAGGTGAGACTGACTGCCAGGGCGTTACTTTTATCGTCTATCCCAACTGGTAGGGGATTGAAACAGGGTTGCCCCTTGGCACCTTCTATCTTTAATCTATTCCTCACAGACATGGCTTTAAGCCAAGAGGGTGTTAGAGCCTTTCCTCCACAACTTTACAGGCAGAATAATGCTTTGGTTATGTACCCGGATGATTTGGTGGTAATAGACTGTACACCAATAGACCTTCAAAGGAGACTTACTCATCTAAAGGTGTACTTTAAGAGCCCTGAGTTGTGAATAAATGCAGACAAAATGAAAATCATGGTTTTTACCAGCATCAGAATGAAAGTAAACCCCAATTTGGTGTGGCATATAGGCACACTGAAGATTGAGTGTGTAGAAGACATAACTTACCTGGGTATGCTTAAAAATAACAACATAAAGGAGAAGTTATGGATTGAAGACCTAAATCGTAAGTGCATCAGATTGGCAACACAGACAAAAGTAATATTAAGAACATTTGGCAGATTCACGCTGGTCCCTATTCTAATCTTTTACAAACAAAAGGTGCTCCATTTTACTGTATGGAGCAGAAACAGCATTGAGGATTTCCCTGGCCTTTTGGAATTTGTTGGAACTGATGTTTTGGAGGAGAGTGATGGACCTGCAAATTGCTTGCCTGTCACACTAATTAAATTCGAATTGGAACTGCAGTCACTCTATGGTTAAGTGTAAGTCCCTATGTCTGTATAGGAAAACTATGATGGAGAATAGTGCCCCGGTCCTGGATATATTGAAGAGTGATAAGAATGAGGTGGGGGTAGTAAGGGACCAAACTGTTGACTCCTGGAAACTTAAGTGTAGAGAGGACATGGAAAATATGGGTTTGAATGAGGAGACATTGTTGAATATCCCGGACAAAGCCAAAACCCAGTTGAGAAGGGCTGATTGGATAGAGACCATGGATGTGACATCTGCATTTAAAGTCTCCATTAGTTTTTCGATGGAGCTGAGGGCCATTAACCAAATGCCAAAGTACCTGGTAAAATTCCCTTCTTATAGATATAGGAACCTTTTGGGAGTTGAGATTGAATATTCTCCTGACAAATGAAACTCTATGGAAGAGAAGGGACAAGGCGGCTGATTCACCCTTGTGTAGGTACTGTAAGGCAGAGGTTCAAACAACTAAACATCTCCTGTTGGACTGTGGTGGCTTAGAGATGAGGAGGAGGACTTTTTTAAGTGATGCTTTGTTTGAGTATAGGACCCTAATAAAAGAGGAATGATGGGAGTGGTCTCTGTTGGGTGAAATAGTATCAGTGGTACTGGCTATCACAACGTTTTTTATTGAGGATTTAGACTTAAAATGGGATATGGGGAAGTGTTTATTTCTGTTTCTTGACAGTTTAATGTATGCCTGTTGTTTTAGTTTAAGAAAGTTCGAAGGATTATGTAAGGAGCTGGTTGGTTTGGAGGGAGGGACTGTATTATGAAAGGTTTGTAATGAAGCGTAACATTTTTTAATAAAAAAAACAAAAAAAATAAAACATGTAAACATTTACAGCTACATCCAACCACCCTTTTGCTTATTTACCTGTAAGCAAAGCTTTCCTTTTTTCTGACAAGTTCCAAAGAAGAGTATTATAAGTTCACTCACGATTAACTGCAGTAGGAGTAGACACATCAGGAACAGGTTGTTTATAATACAAACTAGCCAAAATGTATTCCCCAATATTCACTGAAAATGTTCACCCAAAATGATTGTTTCTAATCCTTCATCACTAATCCAGTTTGGACCTTACAAACTAGTGCCAAGCTCCAATTAGGTACGTGCTGGTGCAGATGCAATTAATTCTTCTGATGCACTGACAGCCAATGTGTTTTTTTGCTTAGCCAAACCTTTATGGGGATTCTGTACACTTCTTAGTTGATCCTGAAATGAAATGATTTCTGCTACACAGGAGTACACAGATAAGTGGTGGCTCAACCGCTTTCTCAGCCCTCAAACATCTACAAAACAAGAGTGATTCAAATTATACAGGTGAAACATGCACAGTTAGACAGTATCTCCTTTGTCTTTTGGAGTAATATGGGCTGAGGGCAGGCTATACTTTCATGAGAGTTGTGAATGTGAAACAATAGCAACCCAAACAACAATGTATAACAGTCAAAAATAAAGGAATGTCCCAAAGAGTTTCTATTAAAGTATATTTACTTAAATTAAACATACCATATGCACAAATACCTAAATAGAACAACACTATGCAAAACCCACTCCTGTGATAAGGACATGGTGTATGCAAGAAATAGCAAGGTGCAATCTCTGAAATGAAACTGGAATGAAAGGCAATCAATATCCACAATGTTTGTAAAATTATCTGTCTTGTGCAAGATAAAGGAATACAAGGTGACCTAATCAGTCCCGAGGGACCAACGTTGAATCAGGGAACAATTTAAGCGAGGGAGTTGCAGATTGAGAAACAGAGTGCAAAATAAGCACTGGTGGGTTCTGATGATCCAAATGTGATGAATGTTCTAAACTTATGGCACACAGCTGTTCAATGGTTAAATAAAGGGGACCTGTCTGATGTGTCTCCCAGTTTTCAGTGAGTGCCAATCCAGGGGCTCAGAGACAATATGAGTCCTTGTTCTCATTTCCTAAAACAAGGGTGAGTCTGGCAAACACCTTCAGGGACCCTTCACCTCCAGTGAGGCCATGGGTGCCAGTGTAGCTGGCAGAGAGTCAGATCTTACTCCAGCAGCAGGTCACACCCAATTTGCATTTGGATTGGCCAGAGAGAAGAGCTCACTTCTATCTTGAAACACCAACATTACCTTACAATTGTAGGACTTTGGTAAGGACTGTTTTCCCAGCTGGCTCCAACCAAATGCTTCTTGAAATGTTGAAGTGCAGCGATAAATTGAAAAAGAGTCAGAGATCCCCGCTTTTATATGTACAAATCTACTTTAGGGGGTCCAATACTTATCCTTCCACACTTGAGCTAATGTTGCCTACTGATTACACTAACCTTTCTTGCTTCTCAGACCTACATCTTCAAAGGCCCTTTGATATGTGTTCAGGCTAGTCCATGTGTGTAGCATGTGTCTATTGATTTCTGTTTTCCAGTATATCTCCTTCAGAGTCTGTCCTGCTGGAGAGAGTGAGAAGTTCCCCGACCTCAAATAGGATCAAACGGAGGGTTTTTCAATATCTTGTTCTTGTAATTACTGGACCTGCCCTATGCCACTGGAGAGCAAGTGCTGCAAATGAGGAAATTGATTCAGCAGGTTACATGTGTCACTATGCTTTCGACATGGATGGCCATGCACCCACGACTGAAGTTATATGCACTGAAGTTATAAGCCACCATGAGTGGCTTATATGTTCTCCCTGGATGAATTTTCACCAAACTTTGCAAAAAGTGTGTTATGGGTGGGTCCATATAGACTGTTAAAATGTTTGAGTCTATGGGTGGGATCTATGGGTGTGATATGCTGCGGTGGTTGTGGCCACAGGCCGTAGGCTATACACCCAAGACTTTAGGCCCTGGCCACAACCACCACAGCATATCTGTAGCGCTCACCTTGTATACACAGGGACTCATCTGGACTGGTCTGGGACACCTCTGGCCTCTCGGCACCTTCCCTGGACTTCGTTCTGCCATGAATCAGTTCTAGAAGATTGGAGGGGCGGTTTAGCGACTTCTCCTTCTCTCCTGCAGCCCACCTCCCAGTTTTCCCTTGCAGTTTCCCCTTGGAACTTCGCTCACCTTGATTTTTGTAATGTAGCACTCTCCGTCCTGCCGTACTAGGCAGGGGCGCGTCGTTGTTGGCTTGATCCATCGAGTTACTTCACTGTCGTTTGCCTGGAGTCCAGACCGGCTGGGACTCCACCTTTCAGGTAAGTCTTTAGTGTTTTTTTTTATAAAGTCTATATTGATGAATGTCCAAGTAACCTTCTTCTCTTGTCTTGCAGAGGCTGATGGAGATTGCAGAGGCCGACAACTGAGTTCGAGAAGGTAAGAATGCTCTACATGCGGCACTGAAAGCGTCCTTGCAAGTTGACTGACCTGTGCTTTGTTTCTTCGCAGGTCGCAGAGAACTCCTGGAAGCGACGATGTATTTGGACAGAACACCAAAGGTGATCTTCGGAATGGCAGAAGCCTTCCAGGTGAGATGTTAAGTAGCTTCTAATTCGTGCCTCTTTTGTCCTGAAGATGTAGCTAGGGACCGATGGAAAAGTCCTCAAAGGCTCCGACTCGATGGAAGAGATGGAGCTGAGCAGGTAAGGACAGCGATGTTCTTCCAAGTTGTTCGCCCAAGCAGGCCAGGATACAGAGCAGGACCCGGTGAACGTCACGCTGTAAAAGCAGAATAACGCAAAGCACGTGCCTCAGGTTGGGCGTGGTTTAAATACCCGGCAGGTATTCTAGGTGTCTTTGGGGCGGACCCCACCCTAAAGCTAGCCTGCTTCTTGCAGTTCCCCGATAATTCTTGTGGGGGCAGCCATGTTCTCTCATTGTCCATTGGAAACGATACTTGCCAAGTGAACCTGGTGCCAACGGCGCCAGGATTGCGTCCAAGGCACCCGCAACGGGTTAGTGTGGGTCTTTCTGGACTTGGGACAGTACTGAGGCGGGGGCCATGGTGCCCAAGAAGCATAGTCTGGGTTTGAGGTCGTGACAATATCACACTCATAGATCACACCCATAGAATCAAATATCTATCAAATATTTACAAATCTACAGTTTGTGTACTATTTGATTTGTATAGTTTGTATGTGAAGTTTTGGCTATGTCATGTCATCAAGATTGTAGAGTTTGGTAACAAGCACTGCAGTATAACATATCCATGGAAATAAACTTTTTGTATTGCATTGTGTGGTTGGATTTTTGCTTCAATGGTTCTGTTATGCAGCAGTATTTATGCGTTGTCTTGGAGTATACTTACTGTTTGATTTTTTGAGATTAGATATATTTTGTTCATGAGTTGGGTAACTGGAGCACATATTCTTTTTCAATTTCTGTGATAAAAGAAAAGAGCATGTTATGCATTTTATAAAGACTTATTACATTGCATAATAGATATTTCAGCTTTTTTTCGACCGTCACATCTAGTAGTTTACAAACCAGTGTACTGTGCAATTTGCCCAGTTTCTGTGTTTGTTTTTCAAATCATTGGGTCTGTGGAAAAAAAAAAATCCATGTAGGTTTAAAAAAAACATTTTTTGTTATGCTAAAGTCCATTTTTTTGTTTGTTTTCAGTGTTCACTTGTTGTTTCTGGCTAATGTTCTAACTGTTGGCTTTTTGCAGATTTTTGGAGCAGTTAGATACCTGTATTCTAACTGTCTATTTTTTGTTATAATTTAGTGGTATTGATTTATCTGTTTTGTTGTTGCAAAATCTTGGGGCAGTTAGATACCTTTTAGCGTATTCTAACTGGTTATAGTTTTTTATTTTAAGTTTTGTTAATGTTTAAGTACAGATTAGTTATTGCATTTTGGTTTTAAAAAGATTAAATACGTGTTTGTAAGATTTGCAGGTAATCTCTGCTTTACAGTAATGGTACAATCATTACATTCGATCCATCCACATTTCTTTTTTATATATGCAGTTTAGTGACCTGCATTGGTTGTGACGTATACGTGGTAGATTATACCTCTTGTTGTGAAGGTTTTCTTACCAAGTGATACTTGACCATGTGTGAATTCAGTCAGCTTGCAGTAGTTTTTAATACCATCTGCATTGTAACGTAGAAGCATTAGTATTACGTATTTACTATGTGTTTGTATTAGTAAGGTGGCACAATTATCTGAATTGCAGGTAGTACATAATCTACCATGGTTTGAATTTTGTAGAAGTTGCTGAAATGGAACGTATTCACAATTAGGTATGGATACATACACAAAGCGATCATTAGGGATTTGTTTATGTGCCACATTGTAGCAGAGAGTGCATGTATGTTTCCACATGTATGAAATCTGGTATGTTTTTGTTTTCCAGTACTTGTAGTAAGTACATTAGACATTCTTGTGGATCTTCTTGTGAGTTTATAGTGAATTTCAACATTCCAGCACAATAGTCCAATTCTTGTCTTATTCCATGAACACCATACTTGTTGTCAGGATTATTTGTTGCGTTTCTATGAAGGACTAACATTTGCAAACACAATTGGTCTGTACTGTGTTAGTAAATGTTGTCAACAATTGGTGGCAATTGAAATAGAATATTCATTGCTACATTTACGTAGCAATTTACACCAGTTATATTTGAACATTTGAATGGACCAGATAGTCCTGTGTCCAAGTCATTTTTTCGGGTTGTGTGTTGCTTGTATACAGTATCCCTGAGTTACTTTTAGTAATAGGTTCTTCTTTGGTTGTGGTAATTGATGAAGTATTAGCTTCTTTTACTCTCTTTTGAGGATTTGCAGTGAGATCCTGTTGCATTTCTGTTTGAATTAGTTTTCTTTTACACCGTTTTCCTTTTTGTGGAACAGGATATGTTTTTAGATGGGGTTTATAGTGAACGTAGTCTATTGTATTATATAATGCAAGGAATATTAGCGTTTACTTTACTTGCATCAAAATTGATTAGAAATAGACTTTCAAGTGTACGTAAGCGTGATAGTGCTACGTAGCTCATGCCTTCTTTAAAGACTGTGTTCCAATAATATATCTATCAATGCTTTGTCTAGGGTAAGCCCTTGTGATTTGTGAATGGTGACTGCGTATGCTAGAGTTAGAGAAAATTGTTCTCTGTGTACATTCATGTCTTTGAAGAGAATGAATCAAGCTGTTGAGTTGAGCGCATCTTTTTTACTTCTGAATGTTTGTCAAAGAGAATATTGACAAACTGAATGTTGTTGTCACGTGGGTATATTTGAAAGCCAACAACTGTACCCAGTTCTCCATGAACTAGTCCTTGCTCCACATCAAAGTTACGTTGTTTAAGCATTACTCTACAGTTTAAGGATAATTTTAATATTTTCTGCAAACCAGCTGTGTGGATTTTTCTATTGGTTGCATTTCTTTTTTCAACATTGTTTCATTGAATTTGGAACAGCTTGCAAGAGTTGGCATCAAGGGCATACAATTGACATTTTTGCGTGCTAATTGTTCCATGACATCAGTAACACATGAATTATGGCCATGAAGTGCATGGATGTGCTGGGTTTTTAATATTGCTTGTGCTTCTTGAGATAGTACACCAACTCTAATACTTTTTAAACTGTTGGCGTAAGTGAGGTCTGCAGATTGGCGCATGTTTTCTGTTAATTCTCTGTATTGGAAATGTTGCCAAAGGTTGACATTTCCTATGCTGCCAACAGTTTTACGGCAGAGTTTGTGTCCTAAGGTTTTTAAAATAGGTTCACCTTTCACTGGTGTCAATTGTAGAAGATCTCCGAAAATAATAATGTGTTTTCCTCCAAATAGCTCTTCGTAGTTTGTTTTAAGTACTTCTTGCAATCTGAGATGAATCAAAGCTAACATTAGGTTGGAGACCATGCTCTCTTAATCTATGAGTAGAATTTTCATTTGTTTTAACACTGCCTAGTTCCATTGCAGCTTCTGTAGAAAGTTTGCAATATTCTAATGTGTTTTGGTGTTCTACTGGAAGGAGTGGTCATCGGTGTAAAGTGAAACCGCCTATGTTGTAGGCAGCTAAACCTGTGGGGGCAGTTGCAACAGCTGACAGTTTGTTGTTTGTCAATTGTTGAAGGAACTTGCTGATGATTTTGATTAGGAATGTTTTGCCTGAACCAGCTTCACCACTGTCGTATAGTAGTAATTTTGGCAGGTGCATTCTTTATTTTCATGTTGTACACCATGTGCAATTTCTTTTGTTACTTCTTGAAAATGGTACGCTCTCTTTGTGCAGTTTTGATTGTAGTACAGTTAAGTCTTCTGTATCTTCTTCATAGTGACACATGGTGTTCTCTACTTCTGTCATAGCTAATTCTGCCTCATTTGCTATTAGTGGCTGTCCCAGTGGTTCTTGACTTCCTGTTACAGAAGGTTGACTACTGTCGGGAGTGTCCTTATATAGTTGGGCCTGGAGTTCTTCTTCGTGTTGCTGTTCATTGTGCAACATTGTTTTGTACTGCGTAAAGTTTATATCGGTGATAGTGCTTTCATTTGCTTTGAAAGCGTCTTCTTAGGAGTCATAGGGCCTCATTACGACCCAGGCGGTAACCATGGCGCTATTTGCGCCATGGTTGCCGCCGGCAAACTACCGATTCCGCCATGGTGAATGGCGTAATTACCTCCCCATTCTAGGGTTTGCGGGGGCGGTAATTCCCCATTCACCATGGCCCTTCCCCATTCCCATTTTTTCCCCATAGTGCTCAATGGGAATGGGGAAGGTGGTAATTACGGTACCGCAAATTGCAGTACCGTAATTACCCATAAGGACAGGACCCGCAAAGGGACCCGCAAAGGGACCTCGGAATTGGGCGGTAAGGGATTACTGGCACCAGTGCCCTTACCGCCCGGGTCATAATGAGGTCCATAGTTTTCTAGTATCTCTTCTTCTTTTCTCCATGGTTTAAAAAGTTGTAGCAGGGACATGTAATATAGTTCTTTAGGTTGAGGAGTTTTTAATGACAATTTTTTATGATTAATTAAGCTTCGTTTGGTAAGTTTCTCTAAGCTGCCTTCAAAATCTGTCACTCTATATCTACCATTTTTTTCATAGGGTTTTATAATATTTTTGTATGTGAAGTTTTGGGCAATGTGGTACATGGTTTCAGAAGTGGTACTCCTGTTCGGGTAGTATGTGTCCAGTAAATTGTTTTTCAAAATGTCTTCGCTGTTGGGATCATTTGGCTATTGTTTCTATGTCGTTGTATGATTTGAGAACTCTTTTTCTAGATTTAGCAGGACCAAGACTTAGCCATACTATAGTTTCAGATTTTCCATACAAAGCGGTACCGGTTAAACAATCTGTAGCTTCATAAGAGCCACATTCACTATGAGAGAGCATTTTTATGCCTAAGCTGTACAATTTCTGAGACTGTGTTTTGTCCGATGATAGGTCATTCCAGAGGTCTTGAAGCTCTGTTTTTTCTACTTTTGTTAAGTAGGCTGTAACATATCGAGCAACTGCAGTGGAACTGTCTGCAATGCATTGCACATCTGTGTTTGCATTCCATAAGAGGGCAATGATTGCATTGTAATCATTGATATAGATTGATTCTTCTTTTCTTTTTATGTAATACTTGTTCTTAGGTGATTAACCTTTAACACTATGTCTAACTGAAGACATGAAGTTGTCCACTTCACCTGTTTCTGTAACTGGTCTAGGGAAACCAAAGCAGCTTTTGGTGTAGTATTACCCTTTGTTTTTGTATTTGCAATGAACATATTTGCCACATGTGTGTCTTTGAAATTGTACAATTTGTGCATGAAGATCACTATCTGTTATTTCCAATGGAATTTCACAAGTGACATGTGTTTCAATAAACTGTAAGACAGTGGCATCACTGTCTTAACCAAATTTAGGAGAATCTTTAATCCATAAAAGCATGTGGATATGTGGTGCTCCTCTGGCTTTGTATTCTTTTTCTCCAAAAGTAGTGTTGCACTTCACCGGGTGGAGGAACAGTTTTATTACAATAAAGTGTAGCATATCAATGAAACGATGATGGAAATATCTTGAAACATTAATAGGATCTAGAGAGCAAAGTTCTCCAGGTATTAGCATGCCTATGTTTGTTTTATTTTTGATTGATATGCATAGGAAATCATGTACATCTTCCCATGCATATTCTGCACAGCTTAATGTGACAAACCAAGTGGGTGGGCCAAAGTTTCTTATCATACAACGTACATCTCCGTGACATCTGAACCAGTACTCTTTCGTACCACGCATGTTTGCTAACAGATTTGTAATGCTTGATGGTAAAAACTCATCTTTCTCTTGCACTTTTTGTATTAATTGCGTAGCTGACATATTTTGAAAGTGGGTTCCTGATTGTTTTCAATATGTGTGCAAATCTGTAACATAGAGTTGCTAGTTCACTTTCAAAGAGTAGGTGGAATATGTATTCCACATGTTGTCTAAATCTGGGATCTTCAGAATACATTCGTAACGAGAGGTATTCTGATGCTGTTATCTGAGTGAGTCTATCATTGTACCTTCCCCCTTTGCCATTAGGAAAGAGTAGAGGAAAAGCATGTGCTTCTATACATTTTTCACATATGCTGATTGGTGATCCTTTGGTTTGTCACATTTGGTACGTTTCTAGTGCATCATCTATGGTGTCATAGATAATAATGTGTGTAATGTCATAGTGTAATGAATAAATTGTATAATGGTCTAAAATATTGGATACAGTAGCAGGTTCTAGAAGTTCAAATTGACCAGTTTCTGGTGACTCTTGAATTATTTCAGTAGTTTCCCTTAAGTTTTCTTCAATATTTATTTCTTTGTAGTATTCATTATTGTCTTTTAGATATTGCAAGGTGTGTCTAACTTTATGTAAGTCTATGAGTTGTTGCCAAATGTTTCTGTCTTTTGTTGGTACACCATTTACTAAGACAATTAAGGATTGCTCTATTGGACGTTGCACTCCCAGAGTGTGCACATTTTCTTTCAGATCTAATGGTAAATAAACTACTTTGCCACAAATGCCTTTCACCAATTCAGAGGGAGGTAATTTTGCTGTTTTTGGATGAAGGCATATTATTGCTTGAAATGGGTGCACTGTTTGAGTTATAATGCTCTCGTATAAATTGAGTTGTTGCAGGGGTTTTGGTAGTGGGAATAATTCCAAGTTATTTGTGATAGCACGTGAAGGAGATTGGTTGTTTCAAGTTTTGTAGTGCAGTAACTGCAAAGTATTAAGGGGTCAGTTATTTCGTATTTGTTTTCTGCTATAAGGTAGAGAGCTAATTCAAACCATTTGGAATCTTCATTGTCTTCTATTTTGTATGTTACGTCTACAGTTTGTGTGTTACTTTTATAAAAAGTTCTGTGGCAACACGTACACACATGTTTTGGTGCTTCAGTGGATGTATTTTTAAATTTTAGTATTTTTTTTTTTGTATGTATGTAGTAAGAGGTTGCCATGTACAGAATTGTTGCTAGTCTGTTGTGAAGCTATTGCATTTTGTAAGTCGCTTTCACTTCCAAAATATTTTCTCTGGATATGGCCGATTTCTTTGAGTAGGTCTTTGGGTTTACCATGTAGAAGAGTGTTATTTAAATTGGCTAATGCTAAAGCAGGACTTTTAGCATAGTTCAGTTTATAGACTAGATTTCTTATAGTTGAATGATGTATTCATATCATTGTGATATGATGGAAGGTGCTTTGGCAAATAGGTCCTGAAATGCAGGCTAATGAATGTCCTTGTAGTCCTGTGTATTTGCGCACTGGACAGGCATCCATATTTTGCTGCACTTTCATTTTGATTTTGTGTGTGCCTTTCACATACTGATTGAGGAAATGGCGTAAAGATTTGAAAGATTTTTAGGGAATGTTACACATTGACGTGCATGACCATTTGTATACTCGACATTTTGGTTCAGTCAAATGGAGAGGTAATTCTGAGTTTCCTGGGGATATTTTCGTAAGCAGTAATCCTTGTTCCATTATGGTATTATTGATTTTTTCATAACCTCGTCCACTGCTACGTATGGCAATTGTGTTTGTTTGGTTTTGTTTGTATGCTTCTTCATTAAAATATGGTTCTGTGCTCGTGGTGTGACTCCATTCACCTCCACAAATATTTAAGAAGTTATTTTTGTTGACATTCCGTTTACTGAGAAGCTTTTTTTGTAATTATAATTAAGTTGTTAGTTTTGTTAGTGCTTTCATTCTGTTTAACACTAAAATGAATAACTTTCTTTTAAGAAGGATTGCACTGTCTATTTTAAGATTCTAAGATTCATTTTCAACGGTAGGTTTGAAGGGTTATGGATGATTTGTCTCCTGTTTTTATAAGATTCTGAAGGACTCTGTGGTGGAACATTTTTGCTAAAATGCTTTTTTTGGTATGGTTACTTGCTAGTATATCAAGATTTATACGAGCAGTTTTAGCAGTAGTGGTAGCCAAATTCTTGTTAATCATTTTCTGTTTCGTTTTACATTTGGATAGAGGAGGCAAAGTTTCTGTATTGGAAGCTTGTTTTGTTTCGCTAAATGACTGTATTAGCTGTTTTGTTTGAACTTTCTGTACAAACTCTGGTAGAGATGGATGCTTATTTTGGACACTTTTATTTTGATTTGCTCTACTTCTGCGTTGCTTTCTACGGACTTGCTTTTTCGTAGGCATTCTTTGGGGTCTGTTAAAAAAAAAAGAAGGTATGGGTTGGTCCGTTCTGCAATGTGTGTGTGCTGTGTGTATGAGTGTCTGAGTATGATGGGAAAGATGTATGTGGTGACGTGTGATTGTGCATTGGGCATCTACAATTAGTTGGGAAGGCTATTCTTCTATTTGTGTGTTACTAAACTGCGGTTCAGATGAGAGTAGAAAGTGAGCTAGTGGTGAGGAGAAGCATTAATAGTAAACCTTATGATATAAAATTAAAACAGTTCTTCTAGGGATTGAGCATGTTATTTGTGTTCCAAAAAACGGGGATTTGTGTGCCATTCTGCCTGCTAATCTCTGTTTAATAAATGGGGATTTGTAAGCAGAATGGCTCAGAAATCTCTGTTATTTTTTGGTGCGCAAGTTACATGAATGAACCACACAGTGTGTTTGAGGAACAGTAAGAATATCAAGGTAGTATTGTACATCCTCTTTTTTTGTGGAATGAGCAGGTTTCTTCGGATATGTTGTTTGTAGTTCAGATGCTGATGATTTTCAGGAGAGAGGTCTTCACTGCAATTGTAAAAGAAAGAAGTTAGTAATTGTGTGTGTGTTTATAGCACTGATGTTAATGTAGATGTTGATTTTTATGTTTTTGTAGTAGTATTCTTGTTTGATATCTGAACATAGTGTATGCATGCATTTCATTTGACTATGTGCAGCCTTTATATTTTATTTACAATATGTTAGTTCAACATGCTTTGCAAATGAGTAGAATTTTAAGTGTATAAAATTCACTTGGTTTTTTAAAGGTGTGTTGTAGATAGCAGACAGGTTTGGAAGTGACAGTTGATTATAGTAGATGGGAAAAATGTCAATAAGTTCATTTTATAGGTTATGAAGGTTTAGTGGTATTACTCTGTTTATATGCATTCATGAGAGTTGTACATGTACATACATGGCAACATGTTGTAGCAGCTGGGAGGGAGATTCTCTCTGCGCAATTGGGAGAGATGAATTTCCCCATTGGAATGCACTTGGATTAGAATTATTTTACAAGGGAGGCAGTACAAAACAGCAACATTTTTGCTAATGAAATCGGAAGTCTTCAGCCTAAATCGGGAGGGTTGGCATGTATGCATGTACTGTGAATAGGATTGCATTGGGACTAGCAATCATTTAGGTGGGTGATAGTAAAAAATGGTGTGATTTTTCAATGAAAAATCAGAAGTCTCGCACCTAAATCGGGAGGGTTGGCATGTATGCATAGGTTATGCAGGTTTAGTGGCATTACTCTGTTCCTATGTATTGAGAAGATGTGTACATGTACTGTGAATAAAATATGCATACCTGTAGTTTGTATTCATGCATGTGGATATGAATGCACCTGTAAGTAGAAATCTTGGAGAGTTGTAGATTACTTTTTGTAGTTGGTGCTTTCCAATGATATGAGACTTGTACTTAGAGTGATCAACAGTACATTTGAAGTGCGGAACTCTGATCATGGAGTTAGATGTAGAGGTCTTGGATGTCATTGGTGGATGGTTGTATGAGTGCTTAGCTGTATCCGATGAGGGAATGGCACCCAGAGTGATGTGGAAAGGGTAGAAGGGCTGGTAAGAGTTACGTTCTGTGCGGACACCGCGGCTGTTCACGGATAGGGCATGCCACATCTGGGGTTTTCCAGCAAATCCAGTATGGAAAGGGGACATTAGGGATCAGCCAATCAGATGTTGAAATTATGAATTTGTGTAGAAAGAGAATGTGTGTAGTAAAGATGGTAGAGGTGGAGAAAGTCAGGGTGTTGGTGCTCGGAGATATCTTTGTGCATGCTTTACAGCAGTATGCTTAATGTAGGCATGTGGCAAACAATTTTGATGTTAAAGGAGTGGAGGTGGTGTGGAGTGCTGTGCCTGATTGCAATGTAGAGTGAATTCTCCAAGTTTGTGAATATGGGCAGGATGAACAGTCCCCATCTGGTAGTTTTGCATTATGGTGCTTTCCATTTGTGCTACATCAGTGCCCCTACTTTGTTGACAGATTTGGAACAGTTGGTTCAAACAGTAATGAACATCCTTCCAAATGCAAATGTAATTTTTTTTGGATTACTATCTAGGGCAATATTGGACAATAGTTTGTTTTTTTTGTCCTCAGCAAAACATTGCTAGGTGTGCAGTCAACCGAGGCATGTCTGCTTTCATGCTTAGAGCTGGTATGTTTTTCTGTAATAATGAAAATATTGATTAGAGTAATGCTGTTTATTTTGAAGATGGCATTTCCTTATCTTTTTTGGGAAATGCCATGCTGTTTTGGAATGTAAAGGTTGCTTTGGCGAAGGTTATGTAAAGATTGTAGCAGTAAAGTAAGAAGACCCCCCCCCCAAAAAAAATACAAAATAACAGGTGTCTGTCAGGCATCTTCAAAAAATACAAAAAAATGGCTCTTTTCCGAGCCAACCTCAAAGGGGAAATGGGGGCACACTATTTAAATTTACATTCACCACACTGAGATTTTCGATATGTACGCGCACATGGCGTTAGTCCGCGGCCAGCGTGTATTACATACAGGGATTCTGTGGTGGAGAGGCATGCAAATGGGAATGAGCGGAGCTAGGGATTGGTCAGAAAAGTTTACTGGGTGTGTTGTGTAAGGAGAGAATTTATCAGAACGTCTTTTTCATGAGAGTAGAACAGATAGCTATGGCTGTGTGTTTCCGAAAACAGATTATCTGGATTTTGGGAGACTCATGGATACATTGGTTGGAGGTGCATGCAGAACGTTGTGGAGTAGCTGCAGATCTTGATTCCCTCATGTGGAAGTGCACTGGCATGGAGTGCGTGGAATGAAGTGGCTGGACTTGGTACCTCTCTGTGCTACTTTAGAGACAGAGCATCATCCAGACATAATTGTAATTCATTGTGGAGGGAACAGTTTAGGACATGTGTCTGGAATTTTTTTTCAATTTGCAATGAAAGAAGGACTTGGGAAGGTCATGGACATGTTTCCAAATTCCCAAGTAATTTTTTCTCGTATTGCGCAAAGACAAATGTGGCTGCGTTCTTCTTCATTTGGTCCACAAATGGACAAAGCGAGCCGCAATGTCAATATGGCTGTTTGTGCATTTCTAAGAGATTTTGGCATGTCCTCTGTTCACAATGAAAATATTGGGTTTCGTAGCACATACATTTTTCACAGAGATGGAGTCCATTTGACCTATTCTGGCAATCAGATTTTTCTGAGAAATGTACAAAATGTATTGTGACCTTTTTTGGCATTACAGTCATCTATTTTGCTGTAGATGTTGACGCTACCAAAAAGCTCTTTTCAGAGCCACCACTTCCTCCCAGAGAAAAGTGCATTGGTTTTGCTAGGGTAGAACCCTAAAATTTATATGTCCTAGGACTGTACACGGACTTCCCAAAAATGCTCAGGGCCCTGCACTGTTTATTTGCCACTTTTATTTTTTAAACTGTGAAAGGCTTCTCTGAAAAGAGCCTTTTTTTTTGGATTTTTGCTGCTTTATATTTCTTTTGGTTTTTTACACACAACACACTAGGAGAGGAGGGAAAAGGAGGGTTAGGAAGGGACACCAACCACAGGGATAAGAAAGGGCAGGTGGAGAGAGGAAGATGTAGGGTTGGCCTTACTTAGGTAGGTAGCAGGCCTTCTGGTGCCACGTGACCGTAGTCTCGAAAGCACTTCGAAGACTCTCCCCCCTGCAGAGTACTGAGTCTGTGTTTTCCCGTTTGTATATGTTTCATATGCTTTGAGTGGACCCTAAGTGAATTACTGTAAGAACAAGTCTACAAATATAGTACTTTGTACTATAGTATAGTGAATTCTTAGTTTCTGACTGTTACCGGCCTAGATCTATCAGTAAAGGTAAAAAGAGTGAGCCAGACATGTGATATCATCAGTGATGTCATCAATGACATTTGTGATGTCATATTCGATGTCCTGGGTGTTAGCCTTAGCAGTGCACGGTGGTGGCACGAGTTATGGTTGCTTAGCTTACCATAACTGGCGAATTTCAGGGGTTTTTCAGTTTTACTTCAAACCATAACGTCCCTTTAACAAAGTATTTTTACTGAATTTCATAGTTTTTTTGTAGTGCAACTTAACCATGACGTCCCTTTAACAATTTTTTTTTTTTACTGAATATATATATACATACAGTCACTGTAGTTGGTACAAAACAAATTACCCCCAATACCTGAAAGGTAGAAGCAAATAATTAGTGATAGCACCAACTTTCCACAGGAATTACCCTAACAATCCCTAAGTTGAATGAGTCCTTGTGCCCAAAACATTTACAAAGTTTCAAAGAGTTTGTAGAGTTGGGAAAAAAGTAAAAGGATGTACCCTGGGGACGTGAAGATGAGTCCAAACATCAAAGTCAAACAGTTGAAATGTTAAAATGGCTGAGATAGCGGAGCAGGTAAGTACCACTGTAACTTACCCCTGTACTCTGAATTTCCTCCAGATTTGAAAGGTCGATGGAGGGTCAAACAAAGGTCAGCTTTTCTACAGTTGGTTCCGGTCGAAGAATCCAGGACCTGTGGGTGCAATAAGAGTTCTGGTCAGGTCCTGGAGCTGGTGCAACCAGTTCTCGTGTATGAATGCAGCACATACCAATGCAGTCCTTCTCTAAGCACTTGACCAGCTATGGGAAAGGAAGTCTCAGTGATGGAGACTGATGCATGGTGACAGCAATGGCACACAGATCTCGTGGTCGAAGAAAGCCTTTTACCTCGGGACCCGAGAATGGTGTGATGCTGGCATTTCACGTGAGGGCTACTTGCTGGAAAAGATGCAGACCCTTAGAGTTCCTGGCCAAAACTTGGAATGATGGCATATCTACTCTGATAGCCAAATCCGGACCTGATCAGTCCACTGAAAAGTCCAGAGACACTTCTGAAGCCTGGTGGTGGCACTCTTAGTTTAAAGTTGTACCCCTGCTTATCTCCATTTTTTTTTAAATTTCCCTTTCCTTGTTTTCAACATTAATTTTAAACACCCCATATTCTCGAAATCAAGGAGTCTGCAAACATTTTCAGCACTCTGATGTTTGAAAATGGCTTACCTGCACAAGGCAACAAGACTTCTCTGTGTATTGCCCTACTTGCCTTCACCACACAGAACTGTTTTACACAAGCACCTTCTGAATAAAATGTGCAAGCATGCATGCATTACATTGTTTCAGGCTTATGTGGTGCAGCAATTTACTGTGGGGAATAGGCTTTTGGATATTTTTTGGCCCTTTCCCCATGAGCTGTGACTGGTCAATGAAAGGGGCCATTAGCACTTGCCAATTCACACGTTGTCTGTCCCAGCCCGATAATCAAAGATAAGACATCAAAGAAACAGAATTGTGGAGAGAGCTGTGGGCCTGTGAAGGCCAACAACCTTTTGTTAGGATTTCAAAGATTCAGTCCTCTGTTCTTTACACATAAAAAAGCACTCTTTTACTTGTTTTTGGGAACGAGGATGAGTACCACATCAGCAATTTAAGTGCCACTACTGGTTTCCGATTGCTCCAACTTGCTAGGTTACTAGAAGACACCGGGACCGGTTGTTCCCACCAGTCCTTGGGGCTTGAAGCACTGATAAGGGTCTTTGGAAAACAATAGCCAGACAGGCCTTCAACAGAACTGCAGCAAGCGTTGGTCACCAGGCCTCTTCAGGATGCTTCCACGGATCGTTCTTTTTCTGCACAGCTAGCTGGCATCTCGTCAGATCTGCTGAAATGGCGGCTGGACTCCTCTTCTTATCCCAAATTTTGGTGAGTGATCAGACTAAGCCCGCCAATTGGTTTAAAAGCAGACACAGGTTTTCGGAGATCAGTAGCCAGGCAGGGCGCCACCAGGACTGCAGCAAGAGTTGGTCACCAGGCCTCTTCATGATGCTTCCATGGATCTTTCATGTTCTGCATGGCTGAGTAGGATGCTTGGTGCCTCATCAGATCTACTGGGCTCCTCATCTTATCCCAAAATTGGGTGAGTGATCAGACTCAGCCCTCCAAAGCAAGATCATCCCCACAAATGTAAATCAGCTCTGGTCCAATCAGGGTACACTGCAGGTCTGGCTCGTGCATACACATTATACATTCAGTCACCAGTATGTGGATTGGGACAAGATAGCCCCATCCCATTTTCTGGGAGCCACCATACAAGGCAGGCACTAGCCTGCAAAAAAAGCACTGCTTTCCCTGGGCATGCATGATAGTTAAACAAAGTGTGCGACCTGGCAAAGCAGGAAGAAGACAAAAAGACAAAATGGCCAAAGAACACATGAAAAACCTTCTGGCACAGAGATGTTGGGGCACTAGCCGCTATTAGTAGCCACACATAGTAAACGTGGTAAGGCTAATGAAAAATACACTAACAAATATGAACATGTAACTGCTGCCTTAAGGCACATCTTAGATAACCCAAAAAATCCATTTCACTCAATATGTTTCATCCAGTTTATTAACTATTTCCGGATTTAAATTAATTCATACATTTGAGAGAGTGGAAGTATTATTATTGATTGTTGATCCGATAATTCTATCGCCATTTTCTTTGCAGTGTAGATGAATCTTTTACTGCTCCGCTAAGTATGCTCAATATATTTGTAATGCATGTGCCAGCTGTATTTACAATATGCACACATCAGTGATTTTCTTATAAAACATACTGGTAAATAGAACAACTTGGGCTCCACATATATAATCTCTCTACCATAAGCACTTAGTTATTTTTTTATTTATATTGGAGTGAGTTTTTCCATTTGAAAACAATTGGTAATTTTAAATGTTGTATTTGGATTTGCTTAATTACACAATTGGTTTCAACCAAAATAAGCATACCCACGATCTTCAATAAATTTACATGAAGGTGACATGTAATATAACTTTGCTAAAATCTCAGAACCTATGATTAAATCATGATTTTTCAACAGATTTTGCACAGAATGCAGAACACATTGTTGGTGAAGTCAGTGCACCTTTGATTCATGTTGGACCAAGGTGGCATGGTACTGCTGTAAAGACCCTGACTGCAAAATGTCAGCAACAAAATTCCTTTGACGGTCATGCAATGCCCGCAGAAAGCAGTGTTTTTGGCAGGCTAGTGCCTGCCTTGTTTGGTGGCTCCCAGGAAATGGGCTGGGGCTGTCTGGTCCCAATCAACATAATGGTGACTGAATGTATAATGTGCTTGCATGAGTCAGACCCACAGGCCCTGATTTATGGACTTATTTGCATGGTAAATCGGGACATTGCATTCCAAACCACACACACAACTCAGTTTGTCGATTCATGGAATTGTCTGAGCGTGACTTGTTGGTACTGTGCAGGGACTTCTGAGAGCAGATGAGTTTCTGGCATGAGATACATTGCAGAGCGTGGGTGTCACCTGGGGGCGTAACAGACAATATGGGGAAGAACAAGGGAAAATGTGGGCTTCACGAGGTATGGCCCACAGACAGTCCATTGTCCGACGACAAATGTTTATGACCAAGTGTATTCACGGATCTGTCCGAACACCTCTCATCAAGGAAATAGCAACGCAGTGCACTTCAACTATCCCCCACCCAAAGGCAGGCGTACAGACACTTGAACATAGGAAACTCTGTGCAGAAGTAAGATCAGATTTAAGGGTGCATGCATGCAGTCGGGGTTCCACTCTCACTTTGGAGTGAATGTAAGCAGTGTAACTGGGTGCAGTTCCAACATACATGGCACGCAGATTTTCATATGTGCTACAGACTATATATATATTCGTTCTTGGTGTTAAGATGAATTTCTCAACTCTGACCTGGTGGGCAGCCTAGTTTGTTGGAACATGGTAACCTTCTGGACAAGCCAGACCAATCACGGTAGCATTGGTGGCGGTCAAGACTAGGTCTCAGGTGGAGTGAGGATGATTCAAAGCCCACAGTGAGCACACACAGTAAACAAAACCACACATCACTCTCAGTCAGGTGTATATCAAAAATATATATACATGTATTAAAGGCCTTTTAAATAAAAAACAAAGTAATTATTCAGCATTATTATTAAAACCAACACAACATTAATCTAGCTACACTCTCGGGAGGATAGCTCAGTGGCAACGTGCTCGCCTTGGAAGCAAAACGACAAGAAGCAACACATGTTTGAACCCTAAGTCCATGCTTAGAAACCTCTGGATATTAAGTGTGTTGTAAATAACCTATCATATTATATCATAACATATATAAAGTAGCCAATGGCCAACAGGGATGTTACTCAGTACAGTTCCACAACCTGCAAAGAAAGGGTTTATAAAGTGTGAATATATCTGTGGCAGTCCTTCACAGTTCACGCCCTAGCTAAGAAGCAGTCCAGTCTGTAAAATAAGTGGAGTCTTGAACGCAAAAGGACATTTGGTGCTGGCACTCGCGATAGTGCGGTTAAGTCAAAACGGGTTCTCTTCAAGGGAATGTAGTGACTCAGGAAGTTGGGTGAAGCAGTGAAGAATAAGTTCCCACTATTCAACGAGGGTCTCCACAAGCGGGCAGAGCAGGATCCAAGAGTTGGGAATAGCTCGGTAGCACAGGCTACCTGGAAAAAGAAGAGTGGCCCTCAGGCGACACTCAAGCGTAAAAATGGATAGATGCACCAGGGACCACGGGTAAGGGTTGAAGGTACTCACTGACCCTTAGCGCACTCCGGACCAAACTTCGGCAGTTGAGTCCACTTCGGTAGCAGGTTCAAATCCTACAGTTGCGCGGCTATGCAGCTTTCAGGGGCTGCTTTCCTGGAATGATTCTGTGTCAAGACAGTGGTGATTTCTCCGTTCCTGGTGAAAGGATTAGGCCAGTTCTGCTGCAGTAAGTCTGAGGGCACAGGGGGCACAGAAGCAAGTATAAGTGATTTCAATCCGGCACACACCCAAGTCAACGCCTAGCATGTAATGCACAACTGAAATCCTTATTTATTTTCTGTCTAAATGTTCTTTATTCTGACCGATATACCACTCATATCACGGCCCTCACCTGGAAACTCCCCCGGTCACACTGAATCAGGAATCAGGCTGGTTTGCAAAGTTAAAATATTTATTTATGTATTTACAATTTAATCATACTATGCTTTAATGGGTACACAATAATCACCAATGGGGTGATGTAACACTGAATAATCTCTTTAATACACAAGGAGTAATAGTGAGCAAACAATTCAGCACAGAAATAATACTATATGTGTTCAGATCAGATAGCACTGTGGTTGTAGGTTCACCCTGCACACCCCTCAACCCCCAATAGGCAATGTAAAGAGATAGGAGGAGAGAGCAGGTATTCAGGAATGGCAGAATTAAAACAAAATATCAATCCCACTTTCCCCCAGCAAACACAAGAGGAAACACCGAATTGACCGTTGTGCTGTCAGAATGGCTTTTAAAGTTATCTTTAAAATGGACAGGGTAAACACCCTAAATATGGTAAAAATTGCTGAAATTACCATAACTTCTTATGGGAGCCACTTTGGATAGTTGCACACAAACACAAGCAATGATTTAATACCAAGGAACAATTTAAAATCTTAAAATTCAAGTCGGAAGCAATCAAAAGCTGTTTTACACATGTCAGAATGTCCTAAAATGAACATTTGCTGAAAATCTTTACACTGTGCAATAATCGTGATAACGGGAGAACTGTATGGATTTGGAGTGCGGTTTAAGATACAATTTAAAGCTGTGGATGTTAGCTAGAAGCATAAGTTAAATTTTGTTTCTAGCGCAAAAACTGAGGGAGTTATGGACGTTTTAGTGGAGGTCATTTTTTCGGGATAGGCGCAAGAAGGGAAAACAGAGATGCACTTTTAAAATGACAAAAGGATTTCTTGCACTAGAGGATGACTATGAACAAATGAATACCCCACAGGAACACAGCCACTTGATCAAAATGACTGCCTGCAGAGGACTCGCCTCCTTCAGATGGGAAAAGATCAGCACAGAGATAGTTTTAGCAATACTAGTAAAGGAGGAAGATAGGAGGTTTGGATAGAGAGTTCAGACAATTCAAAATACTCCTAATAATACAGGTTCTGAATACAAGATAGGATGGTTTTAAGATAGGGATTAACTAAGCAAGGTACCTATGCTAGTGACACAGTTCTATCTATAGATACTCAATAAATATGTTTTTAACCAGAACCGTCAGGTTTCTGGTCCATCAAGATTCTGGTCAGGGAACTGGATCTGCTTCTAGGACAGACAACTGGGCACATCAGATTGGATCTGCGATCAGCAAGGCGCTCTGGTCACAGCACGGTACAGGACTGGACTGGATCAACAATGCACTCTGGTCATGGCATGGCACAGGACTGGATAGGATCTGCCCCTTCTTGGCTCTGACATTAATTATTTTCAGAAGGCAAGCAGTACAGTGCAGCACGGCTGTATTTTGATGCTTCCCCTTAGGTTTGTGGGGTTCTGGTTCTGGAATTTGAGGCCTAGATGAAAATGGTTCAGCTATGTAATGGTTTCTGCTTTGCCAAGTTTCTGGAGTCTGGAGCAAAGTATATGTAGAGTTCAGCAGCAGGGTGCTCCGCCAGGATCAGGATAGTGAGTGAATCTGTCTGTCTTTCTGAGTGGTGAGCTGTCTCTATTTATGCAATGATAAAGGAGTTTGTGTGCTGGTTTATCCTAAGCTCGCCCCTTTGACAGGTGATTGGGTCAGAGTCTCCTCTCTGCCTTGATAGGAGGAGTGAAACAGTGTGTCATCTTTATGGTGAGATTTTATGAGGCTGAGAATCCACCCCTAGCCCCTTGAACACAAAATCTACTTTTGGCACAATACATATTTACACATGTGCAACCTGTATAAGAATCACATATACAGATTACATATTTTATCTAGCAGCTATTCCTCAAAATCCCGTAGCTGTGGGATCTTGTCTCGGCTTTTCACAGAATTTTGCCCTTTTCATCTGGAACACAATGTCCAATCTATAGGCAGATTTCTACAAGTGTGCGCGTTTAACATGGGCATAAGTGTATAAAGTTTCATACTTCTAGCGGAAATACATTTTGTGTAAAATCACATTTCCTGCTGTTTCTTCCCAGAACATGTGACATGATGTTGCTCCCTCTTGAAACGTGCAGCCAAAATTTAGATTCACAAATCTGTCATTTTCATATTTTTCACAATTCTAAACAGTAAGTTATCCGTCTTTTTAAAATGTGTTCTTTGTCCTTGCTAAGCAACAAATGGTTGTTTTAGTTCCACCCCTTGGTCTCTCCCTGGAAGCTCAGGAGCCATCCCCCATGTTTGCCCCTTCCAGAGGCCATTTACGACTGTCCTCACATCTTGCATTTCCTTAGCAGCAGCTGTTCATTGTTCCCTTTTTCCTCTGTAGACCAGGTTCTTTCCAAACCCTATAATTATCGGTTTGGTGTGCTTTCCTGCTAGACAACATGCATGGCAGATTGGGCAGCCATCTTTTTGGGTGTTGCAAAGCATGATTTTCAGGGGTTTTTGGCACGCACAAGGGTTTTGCTGCCTTTTTTGCTATTTCTGGCACCATCATAACACAGTGCTGCAACATTGCAGAGCAGAAGGGGGTTAAAACATCCCACACAAGGCACCCACCAAGTATGTCACCACAGCTAGGTGACACAGTGACCACGTATGCTCGGATTCAGGCGTGCTCCCTAATTCCAGACCTAGGAATTCTAGGTGTACAAAACTCAGGAGAGTGCCTTATACACAGAGCTTACAGTCCTCAAAGGCTCAAGTCAATATTCAAGAAAGCAGCAGTTGCAGGGCAAAGGTCCCATACATGCTGGTCAGTTCACTGGGTGGTCCATGAACACTTCCAAAAAGGTTCACTTACAGGTTAAGTTGGAGGTGCCAAGAATAGTTGGTTCCAATATTTCAATGGGTCGAAGCACCCTTGCATGCCTTTTAGGTTTGATCAGAAACTAGGGGTGCCACGGGAGAACACCAGGCTCAGGGTACCAAACCTGCCTGCGGGTCACCAGTGGTTCCACGGATCTGCTTCATTGCTTCAAGATTCTTGGCTCATCTACTAAGTTTGGTGAGAACATTGACCTGGAATGGGTTTAAGATTCCTCCTCTTGTCCAAAATCACCTTTTCGCCAAAACAAAGAGAAACCAATAGGAGATCTACTCACATACAGCCATCCCAGGCATAGACCAATCACGGACCACGGTCAGTAGTCCTGGTCATCCCAGCACACCAAACATCTTGGCACCCAGGATGTGTACTGGAACTAGACAGCTCCAGCACACATCCTGGAGGCACACACAGAAGGCATGCAGAAGTCTGCAAATGCTTCAGTTTGCGCAGGGGTCTTCATGACCAAATAAGGAATTTCCTAGGTCTGCTCGACCTTGGGAAGGCAAAGGGACAAGATGTCCAAAGGACAGACCAAAGGAACTTGTGACATGGCCATTTTAGCCACTGGCCACTGCCCGGGGCCAAACGTGGTAAATCAGGTAAGGAACCATGAAAGGAGTTGAAAATACATAAAAAGTTACAGCTGCCACCAGTTCTGTCCAAGGCACATTTGTAAATCCACCAAACATCATTTGAGGGTGTGTAGGTCTTTAAAAATGAAAAAAGGACCCCATTGCACTGTACTGTAAGGTACTTTGTGCACTGATACAATGTTACTAAGAAATAGCAACAAAGTGAAAGACTAAAGGAAACAAAGATTCCAAGTACTGACAGTCTTAAGGGCATGTCAGTTTCCCCATAACAAATTTAGTAAAAACCCAACGAAGTACAGCAGAAGGCTGGGCTCCACTGGCAAAGGTCAGGCTAGGATGGTCAGACAACAGCAAAAAGTTGGGGGTTCACAACTAGAGGGGAAATGACCCATACATAGAAATCGTTCCTAACACTCGGCGTGCTGACTTTGCGGGATCAATGCACACTTTTCCATGAATTGGGCCCACAGTGTTCACTGATTGGGCCTAATGGGTCTTGTGATTGAGGAGAAAACAAAGTATCTGAGAATGGATAGAGTGAGGGGGCACGGGACTAGCCTACTTGGCAGGAATTGGAGAAGCAAGCCTTCACCCAGCCTATTGTATTCTGAATTTTCAATTTCCCTACTAACAATGAGTGGGTTCACAGCCCTCAAAACAATAATCACTCAGGAAGAAAGAGTTGAGTAGTGAATACATTACTAATCACTCTCAACCCGCATAAATAGAACAAACGTTTTTTCAGATTCTTCCTGAACTGCAAAAGTTTTGATGTTTTCCTAATATCAAGTGGGAGACTGTTCCACGATTTACTACCAATTATCGAACAATTTTTAACAAATGTTCTTGATCTGCAAAATCTTGCAATGGAGAGGAAGGAATGTGATGAGGATCTGAGAGAATGGGTAGGGTGATACCAGGGAACTACACAGGCATGTAACCTACAATCCAACCACAGCTAGCCAGATGAGAGACAAAGAAGATTGGTATAGTTTTGCGTCTTAGACCCCATTGAAACATTGAAAGAAAAGCAAGTTTAAGGGACTTGAAATGCATTAGTTGCATACAAAGTCATATGTACTGCATCTATAATAAATCTAAATAAATTAAGAGCCAAGTATTTTTATTAAACCTTCAGGTCCTCGTATGGTGTATGTGCATGGTTCTGCCCAGGCCACACATAATTAGACAGCAAGTGTTTTATCTGCAACCCGAAGCACAATACTTTGTTATAAAATTCTTAAAAAGTCCAAATCATTTTCAATTATTTTGACATCCATGTTAAGGTTAGAAATTCGAAACTCTCATTTAGTCTTCCTAATTAGACCCTGCGTAAAGCTGTATGAGTTTGATCTCTCATATTTTTGATTGCTCTCCAATTAAATGTGCATTTCTCTGAGAAAGATGGTACTTATTTTGGCTTGCAGTACAAGAGAGCAAATTCACTCCATGTATGTTTTAAAAAATGTCATTTTTACAGACGCCTGCATACACAAAGGTTGGCGTTTGCCCACCATACTCTCCAATTAAATATGGTGTCTTTGGCCCTCATTACGACCCTGGCGGAAATCGTGGTGCAAAATGCACCATGGAGCACGGCGGAAAGCTGCCGATAGCGCCATGGGGGTTGGCGGATTTTCCGCCCCATTCCGACCTTGGCGGGGCGGTAAATCCCCATCCCCCATTTTACCCTTCCCCATTCCCATTTTTGCCCCATAGGGTATAATGGGAGTGGGGAAGGCGTTAATTACGCCACCGTAAAATACGGTGGCGTAATTAACTACAAGGTCCCGTAGCGCCATGGATTTCTCCGCCCGGAAAAACCAGGCGGAAAACGCTCCATGGCGCTACGGGAACTCGTAGTAGGGCGGACGGGTCCGCCGCGAATACCGCTGGCGTAAACCCACTCCGCCAGGGTCGTAATGAGGCCCTTTGTGTTTTGCTTCTCTGAATATAGCCGTAGAAGTAATTTACAATTGTATATTTTATTTCAAAAAATGATTCATGAAGCAATAATATGAATGTACTCTCGAGTTATGGATCATTATGCAACAGCATTTCACTGCGATGGATTGTTTTAAACTTAACTTCGGGAGTGGGGGGAGCATACAATAATGTGTTATGGGAATTCAGAGTGAACATAAACTCCCCTAGCACTTGATAGGTCATGTCTATTTAGTGGTAATATATATATATATATATATATATATATATACATATTACCAGTTTTACTGTTTTGTACTGCCAAATATCAATTTACTGTGACAAGATCATCTGTCCATTTTCCCTAACAGAAAATTGGTGAAATTGTTGCCCAAAGTGAAATACCCACTCTGTGCTACCCCTAGAAGTGGTAAATGTGAGAACAGAGAGAGCTCTGTCTACCCTTTCTTATTAAGTCCAAGTATTCACGTAGTGCTTAATCTGGGTAAGGGATGGTAAGGCATTTCGACTGAGGCTCACACTAAATTCTTTGGCAGCCACTGAAAACATGTGTATATACTGTTTATACTTTGCAATTTATAACCAATGAGGGACAGAACCACCCACGGGAATCTAGAAAGGCGGTACTTAAGGTCATGTGACTTTCAAGATTATTCCACTTGATTCCAGCATTGCTAACAGAGTTTATATCGTTTCTGGCTGCAAGTACAAGATCATGGGCTGATATCAATTAACACTGCATGCACAACACCTGAGGGAGCTCGCTTCACCACCTAAAGTAACAGGGAGGAATAGGATATAGAGTGCAAGGACCACTTGTGCGCCCCAAAGCTAATTTGGAGGAAGACCCATAGATTTTAGAAGATTTAGCAGAAGTAGATTTGTAGCCCTTATGGCTATGACAAGAAGGCCAGGTAGGAAGAGGAAGTGAGAAGTTGAGTCGTCAAAGCCAGTGCAGCCTAGTAAGGGAACCCTACTGAAATATGCTCTGGGATTGGATAAGAACGACAGAAAGCACACAGCAAAATTGCTTAAGTCTTGTCAGTAAAAGCTAGTTGGGAACTATACTTGAGTCCCTGATGGGAGAATCGAGGCCACCAATTCAAAGAATAAGACTGTTAGTATCTTAGACCTAATTTGGTGGTAATAATGCCTACCTGTACATACTCAGGGGGCAGAATATCACTCTTGATTTCTCTCTCTCTCTCTCTCTTGCGTGCTCTCTCTCTCTCTCTCTCTCTCTCTCTTTCTCTCTCTCTCTGGTGCATATTGAAGGACCCATGAGGCATGAGAGTTACCATCTTGACCTTGCCAGTGTAACCTTATGTGAGCCCTTCACCTTGGCCTTTCTGGCCAAGTATTTCAACCCAAATAGAGAATAGTAGCAGGACCAAGCAAAGAGCCCACAGGTGCAATAACAAACTAACCTTGAATGACAGTCCCACTCCCAGCTTCATGAACGCTGTATCCAGGGGAATTAAAAATACAGTGCATTTAAGAGATTTGCTGACCACTTGTTTAGTGGACACACGAGAACATTTTTGGATTAGACTAGGGATAGACTGTTGAATTAAGGTGATTTAGACTAGGCACATTTCATAGACGTTTTTTGTTGTGTCTCTTTCTGTGCATCGTTTTATATCAAATGACCTTCTTTTGAGTTGCACCCCATTCTATTGTCCATCCACCCACCAAATCCTTTGGAAACACTTGCTTATGTGTTGAACAATCAAATGTGACTATGAGCTCTGTGGTTGCCACCCTTGACCTTACTAACGAAGCCTGTTTCTCTTGAGTCTGTGGCAGGTTGGGCATTTGAGCCATAACACAAACAGCCTCATTTGTAATTTGGCAGAGTGATGAATCAGGGCTTAAAATCAAGGTGTAATGCAAATATGCCTTTATTATTCCTGCAATGACAAGACAGAGGCAAGGCGCCTTCCTCCCCCATCTCGTCAATGTGTTTCATTTCACGCTTAGAAGACATTTGCATGCAGGTGTTAAATCAATGGAATCCTATGGAATCTGCCTTGCGTTTGCACATGTTCAAAAATAGGCAGATTCAATAAACCTCCAATAGTAACCACTGCATGCAAACTATATTGACCGGAGACATGTACTTGTTCATTAGACAAAGTAGAAAAATGAAAGAGTAAAACTGAGTTTTCCTTTGTCTTTAATCTTTCCTTTTCCACTCATGAATGTTGAAAATTGCACACAGAGGCTCCAACATCACATAAGTGATAACGTTGGTGGTACATGCAAGTAATTTGCATATTTTTTTAAAAAAATAATAATGCTGTAAGTGTTGTCCCAGGTTCGAAGAATAATTGGATACTATTTTCAAAAGAGTGATTACTTCTTGGAGATGGGAACCGAGAGACAGCTTGTTGTAGGTCACAATCTTCTGATTTTGCTGGGAATGGGGGAATGATTCAATGAGATTGGTATTACACCAGTGAATATCTGACACTTGATGCGAGTGGTCAAGACATGTGTCATTGGGTGACATTTTGGAAGAGGAGCAGAAGGGTCTGGAAAATCCCTAATCTGGCAGTTTGTGGGGAGCTGGCAGTTTGTGGGGAGTCACACTTGCCTGATATTGATGGGTGGGAGAAGCAGATACTGAGGGAGTCAGGTGACACACCAGTCAGTATTCCATGACTGGGGTTTTCGAGGCATGTACCATCATATGACACTTAGGCGGTGGAGCGGAAGTAGCCAGGAATCACCTAATGCTTAGTGTGAACTTGGTTTTAGATCTGGTGGGGTCACTGTCTCAGATCACAGGAGACACAACAAGGACATACACCGGAGAGAATTAATATTTTTTTTTAAATGAATGAGTATCTTAAGACTGTGGCGACAGAACACACCAGTCTCATCACTATGTCTTTGTCTCTTTTTGTTTGCTTTTTCCCACTTGCTTGTTCTGCAGTTCGCTGTCTTCCTCTCACTTGGGAGTGTGGTGCTGGATGGGGTTAAATTCAATTAGAAGCAGCATAGATAATTTGGAAGGGGGTGACCACTGACAGCATACAAATGTGATGTGAGCTACATTCATTTTTTCTCGGCTATGCTGCCCATAAACCTCCATAAGGATCGTTGCTTTAAAAAAAAATGTAATGTGACTTAGTTTTTACAGGTTTCCAATTCAGTTAAACTTTACACCTTTACACCTTTACAAAACTAACCTATTAATGTTCCTTTCCTAAGATCTCAATGGTTTTACAGTATTTTGGGTCTCGTCAGTTTTTTTCATCACTTCCTCTAGGAAGTTAATTCCGGCACACGTGAGACGTATTTTCTCTACTGTTAAAAACTTCAGCCACCATTCTTCCGCATAGTCCATACTTTTGTTGTCAACATATTTCCCTAAAAACAGTGATCTTGTTTTTGGGGAAAAAAAGAGCCTTACCGTCTCTAATTAGATGTTTAACTGTTTCTGTTTTGCCTTTGACAGTGCACATTCTGCAGTCCCAAGTTTTTGTGCCTCTTTTACCCTGTTTGCCAAAGGTATTCATTTGTTTTATAGACATTTAGTCTAAGACGTAGTAACTCGTCTCTGTGATGTTTACTAGGAAAGCGCTGTAAATATTTTGGAATTTCATTCAGTTTTCTGAGCTCATTTGCTCAATTAATCGAGCTTTTGTATTTTGACTTTTCATCATATGTATTTATCCAGTCAAGACGTTTTAGTTTTTCTTTGACTGTGTCCGGATTGGTGTTTCTTTTGATGAGTTTGTCCACTCCAAATGGTTTACACATTTTTTTTCCATTCGCTTAACAGTGCTTTTCCTTTCCCCTTTCCTTCTGATGTTCAGAAGGCATAAGGGACTGCCGGTTTCTCTTCCATGATTTTCCATGGTAGGTTTAAGGATTTCCATACAATCAGTGAGTGTAGCGTATACAGACCTAGTTCCGATCTTATTACAGAACATTTTTCCAAATCTTGCTTTCCAGTTTTGACCACATCTCCAGTCCACGTTGAGCATTCCTTCTCCACCATATGATAATCATGATACCACTTTTTGTGTGTAGAAGGTTCTTAGTGGGGCCATAGTGAATGTTACATAACGAGAGAGCATACTCGCCCCTTGGGATGCTAATGCTGTTAATTTGCTCTTAAGTTCGGTCTGCAAGATGCTTCCTTTTTCTGCAGTATTTTATCGGATTCCTAGATATTTTATGCAGTCTACATTTTCTAGGTCTTTCCCATACAGTTTCCATTTGAATTTTTTTTGCTTTATTTATCTCTTGTTCCCAATTACTAGAATTCTTGTCTTTTTTTGTTGTTTATTTTCAAGTCGTTCTGTTTCATGTATTTTTTTATATTATTCAGATTCCTTTGTAGACCATTCTCGGTTTGTCCTAGTACTACAATGTCGTCAGCGTAGACATCTGCTGTTATTTTGATGTTGTTTAGGATTGGTGGTGTCATTTATTCATCTCTTGTCGTTACTGGTAGGTCTGCTAGATATAGTTTAAATAGAGTGGCTGCCAGGGGCAACCCTGCCTGACACCTTTTTTGATTTTAATGTCTTTTGATAAATGACCCTCCTTATTCAACAGGACCTTTGTGGTGGTGTTTTTAGGGAATGCCTTGATCATTGTAGCATTGCCTTGATCATTGTAGCATTTCTTCTGGACAGTTCCATTCACTCAATTTGTCCCACATTTTCTCTCTCTTCATACTATCAAAGGCTTCTTTTAAGTCGATGAAGCCAATGTACAGGTTTGCTTTAGATTTCATTGCTTCCAGTTTTAGTAAAGATAGAATCAATTCAGTTCCAGCGTGTTTGGTAAAGCCTGTCTGTCTCGGGTCTGTGATCTTTGCTTTGCCAGCCCAGATGGATTGTTTTCTTGTAGGCTTGATCCTAAGATTTTCCCAGGGACATCTAATAGGGTGATTGGCCTATAATTGGCTGGATTTTCTCTGGGCCCCTTTTTGTAGATTGTAACTTTTATTCCTGGAGTCCATGTTGACTGTAGTATTTTGGGTTTGATAAGCGGTCGATTTTTTCTGGGACTGCGTTGTTCAACCTACTTTGTTGATTTATAGTTATGCTATTAATCATCGCCCAGGTCTCTTTTGTGGACTTATCTTTCATGGCGTTTAGCATATATTCACCCTGCTCTCCTCTTTCTTTTCAATCCGATCATCCAGTTCTTATATTGTTTTTTTATGAGATTTTTTCCTTTGTTTCTTTCATTTTCTGGCAGATCTACTGAGCCTCTTTCCCACTTCGTTCAGTCTCTTCGGAATTTCTTTCTTTTCCCCACTACTAACTCACTATACAGATGTCTTGGAAGAAGTAGTGGTTGTTTCATTACTGTCCTGATCACCCGGTACTCTGCCAGCAGTGGCTCACAGTCTTTGTTATCTGAATTCTCCTGTACTTGATTGGTATCGTTTTTTTTTTTAAAGTTGTTTCTATGTCCCGTTTTATAATTCTTAGTTGGTTGTATTCTTGTTTGATTTCTAGCCTCAGAGCAGTTGTCATTTGTGTTCTCTTCTCTTTTGCTTCCCATGATAGTTTTAGGGGTTTATGGTTGCTGTTGTCATTTTCCAGTTTCCAGTACTTCAAGCCATTGAACTTTATGTAGGTGATTTCTTGACACATATATGTAGTCTATTGGTGACTTTTGTGTACCATTTTGTCCATATTGGTCTTGCTGGCTGGTCCTGCTGGCATGTGTCCTCAGGTCTGTCCATTTAAGAGGTAACGATTTTGTGATTGCATTAGGTTTGACCATTGTACTTCATTTGAGGCATCCTGTTGTTCTTTTGTATTGGTGTATGTCTTCGGTATGCCAAGTTGAGTTAGACATTTGATGTTTAGGTCGCCACCTATCAAAATGAATGGCTCCAGCAGACTATTTTGTACATTGTCTATTAGGGCTGCCATGTAATCTAGAAGAACTGAAGTTTTGATTGTAATTGATTTCCAATAAATGTTCATGATTAGTAAGTCCTGTGACTCGTCTTGTATGTTCTTCACTGATTTTAAGAGCAACCATTGTATATAATAGTTCTAGTTCCCACTGTTAACTATTGACAGTTTACTGTTTATTTTTTTACCAGCGTCAATAGATCTGAGAAGGGTCGGACATTTTTTCCTTTGCCTGCTGGGTTTATTCTTGGTTCCTGGAGACAAATTATTAGTGTTTAAAACTTCTTGTGTTCCATGTTGTTAGTATGTGTGATTGTGGTTTGTTGTTCTTTGTAATATATTGTTTTGTTTCCCCTGCTCGGGTTCTGGCTAGCCATGACCAGTCGTTCTCTTCTTCTCAATTTTTTCCCTTTCAGTTTCTTTCTTTTGTGAGCAGTTCCTTTGGTTGGTGATTGTCACTTACATCGACTTCATGCTCTCTTCCTTTAAGTCTCTCTTTTCATTGCCAAAGCCTTCCTCTGCTGTTTCTTTGAGAATCATTGTGTTTGCTTCCTTTCTCTTTGTTGGCTCATGTTTTGTTTTTTGTGTCCTCGTAGTTCATATCCTTTCCTCAATAATGCCCACACTTTTTATTCTAAATGGTCCACTATTTTCCGCTGCTTTCATGTGCTTTCATGTGCAGGACGCTGTATCGATTTGCTTTTCATCTATGTACTCCTCAATTGCTATGTCGTCTGATGTTATGTATTGCGGTCTTCTACCGAGTGTATCAACTTCATTACATTCACACGGTTTAAGTCTACCTCATTCCTTTCTTTGAGAATGTTTTTTAAAACCCGTTTTAGGCAGCTTCGCTTTTTCGCATTCATACCTCTACTTAATATGTGGTCTTCTGTTTGCATGTCGTCCTGTTGACCGGGTTTTCTTGGGTTCCATACACCGTTGTTATTTTTTTTTGCTGTTCTCGTGTCGGTTGTTTGTATTTCTTTAGCGGCTTTGCCTTTCTTATCCCATTTCTTCTTTTTTTCTGAGCGTGTAAGGAAGCGTGACAGTGGTCATGTTTTGTCGCTTACAATACTTTTCCCTGGAGTTCCATCTTCTGGTACTTTCTTATCATTTGGTTCTTTTTCTCCTTTTGTTCTGTTGTCGTTTTCCTTTTTTCTCATTCTGCCTTACCACCTCTTCCTGTGAGTGATTATTTGCTTCAATGTAATAAGATATGTCCTCGATCAAGTCTCGATCTTCGAATTCTTCCGATGTTTGCGATATTTCGTCCGGCTAAATTTCTGACTGATCTTGTTGGTCTCTCGATTCAGTCGGTTCAGTCATCCATTCGTTTTTTTTTGTGGGGATTTGTTTGTCCTCGCACTTTATTTTATTGTTCCTGGGGGGGGGGGGGGGGGGGGGTTTGAGATGTTTCTTAAAAAAGCCTGTGAGCCTCTGGCCTTGCCTTTGGAAGATGTTTTCAAATTCTTTGTTTTTTTTCTGTCAGATTTGTTTTGGCCTCTATATCATTCTGTGCAGTCATTCGGCCTCTTGGATTAGATGCTAAGTTTCCTTCCCCATCCCCTGTTGTTTGGTTATGTTGAAATATTGGGTAGTCAAGTCCCTTGTGGTTTGTCTTTCTTTGTTTTTCCACTTCTGTGCTTTTAGTAGGACTTAACGATTGGATTTGTGGTTTTTAACTGTTTTGCTTTGTCTTGGCAACTGTGTTGTGCGAGTACCTTGGGACATGCTGCATTCCTTAGTTTCTGTTCCCACCTGAGTATTCCCTTTGTTTGGTTGTTCTGTACTTACTTAATATTTGTTTGTCTTCTCTTTCAGTCCAATCGACATGTTTCCTCAAGTAAATTAAGTTTGAATGTACCATTGCCAGTAATGTCGAGTAGTCCTTCACACTCTCGTTAAGGCTCTCGTAAAGTTTTGTGAATGGAGCAATGGAAATTGTCATTGTAGCCATTACATCATTATGTATTTGGACTCCTGCCACTTGAGAAAGGTGCTTGTTATTGCTCCTTTCTTCTATAAGTTCTTCTGAACTTCTTTTGTTGTTGTTAGTTTGATTTGGCGACTAATCTCATTGCACATGGTTGATTCCGTTTTTCTCTGCTGCACCGATCCCTTGCTTCTTTCTGGGTGTCTAGTAATTTTTCCTGGGAGTCCGGGATGTGATACAGTTTCTCTTTTTTGTTTCCTGTTTCTTGATATTTTTGATCTTTTTCATTATTCCAGCCTTTTTTTTCTTCGGGTCTCATCTTTGTATTTTTTCCATGGCATTCAGTTTTGTCATTTAACATGCTTAGTTGTGTTGTTTTACTTGCTCCCCTTTTGCCTTCCATTGTTTTAATAAACTTATTTGCCAGCTCCTGCTCTTTCATCTCGTTCGTCTCTTCAAGAAATGACTTCTCGCTGCGCATTGATCAGTGTTTGTTGTTTAGGTTAGGTGACTGGGAGGCTACTGCAGGTGTGGACATTTTAATTCCTACATGTCTATCGTAAAAACCCTTTAATTTTTGCAGGATGGACTGTCCGATTTGTGCTTCTGGTGGTCTGAATTCCTGTTGTTTAGGTGGGTTCCATGTGTTGTTTTGCCCACCACACTGTTTGTTTGTTTGTGTATTGTTCACCCTTGATCTTTCCCTAGTGACGGTCTTGTCTGTATGTTGTCTTATCTAAAAACTTGCTAGAATACTGCAGTTTTTGCTGGCTGACCCGTCAAGACCTTCTTGATTGTTTCCTGTGTCGTCGATGCGACTAGTATTAGTCAAGAGTTTGGACTGTAAGAAGTTCACCTCTAATTCCGCCTCCAATAATTCTGCGTCTGTAATGTCTGCCATGAAGCTCATTTTTTCTTTATTTGTCTTTGGGGACGTGTAGAGTTTCCCTTCATCTGTTTTTAGGTCTAGTTCGAACCTGATTTGTTGGTCGTTGTCCAAATCACCTTATGTTGATGCCTTTATTTCATTTTCGGTTCCTTCTCGGTCAATGCGGCTTATATCAGTTCTGTTTTCGTTTTGCATGCATTTTCCATTTCGTTTCCGCTGGTAGCTAGTTCCCGACCATCGTAGTCAGCTGTTTTAAGTATGTCAGCTGTATCTGAATAGGCTTTAGGGGCGGTGCTGGCAGTTCTGGTCTGATCGTTTCCCACGGCTATTGTCTTTTCTACAGCTAACTCTGTCTCAGCCTCAGGCCGTGCTTCTCCATGCTGTTGTGGGCAGTCCAATGTACTCCTTTGATCATTCTCATGTTAACACCATGTCTCTCATGGTTGTACTGTCTTGGATCATTGAGTTCAAACGAGTGTTAGGTCTTCCTGTGCTATAGTCGCCTTTTGCTGCCATGACACTGACACTGATTGTTGTTCCTGTAAATGAGTGGTGCTCTCTACTTGCCTTAAACTGTAGACCAATTCCAACTCTACACCAATTCCCTCGCTCTCTCCAAACTTAACAGGGAACGTAGTGTGCAGAGTTGGGGGAAAGATGCGGAAAAGTCACTTCAGATCTTTAACTAGGGCTCAAAGGATGTTAGAATCCTGCAGTCACCCTCTTTAGTCAATGTTGAAGTGTACAGAAGATTTCTGGCTTTCGATGGATTTACAATTTTCCGGAGAGAAATGTGCACTCTTCCACACACTGGTGGATTACTGTGACTGCGGCGGGACTTTGAATGTCTGGTGGCGGAGGTCTTTGGGGACACCCGCTCTCTGCTCGACCCTGGCTCCCCCTCCAGTGGAATTTAGGAGTTGTGAGCAAGTCAGCTATCCCTAGCACCTGGACCCCACGCCTCTGTTCCTTGGATAGGATGAATTGGGAGGACTGTTACGCATTAAGCGTCTCTTACGCAGCTTTGTTTGAAAGTCCAGCGTGTTAAGAGTTTCTTAACATTTCACCGCTGTTGCAGGCGTTTTTGACAAAACAGTGCATGTCACATTTTTAACTCTGGCTAGTCCTGGCTTTTGGATGTTCAAGTGTGCAGTGTGGTGCGGTGACAGGCTGGCCGGACTGCCAGACTGCTTCTTCACTCGCTTCTCCAAGCTGATCTCTGCAGATTGTTGAATTGTATTTCTGCATTTCTTCCTTTTGCAAATGGGGGCCTTATTTTGTTGGAGAGTTAGCAGTATGCACAAAACCCATGCTCACATATTAAGCGTAAAATTCACAGGCAAGCATTGGGTAGAGCTGCAGTTCTAGTTGCCCTACCGGCAAATAGTAAGCCATTCATGTTTCTCAGAGATTTTACAGCCTACATAGGCAATTAGCTTTCATTTTACTGGATCTTCCTTGCATCCATTATACATAGTACAAAGACATGATGGTTGATAACCTCCTTGCATGGGCATTGCTGATAAACTGATACTGGGTCCTGTTATGGAAAAATAATCTCATCTTTTTGTAAATAATAGTTACTACTAAGCAGTGCATGCTCTCCCACACATGGTTTCATATAGCAGGTATGTATGTAATTGTAATTGTAATTGTAACTGTTTACCTGTAAAATGCTTATACACAAGTGAAGTGCTTCAAAGTGCTTCAAGCAGAAAGGGAACAAGGGAATACAGAGTCATTCTTAGGCCTTGAAGTTTCCGAATGATCTAGCAAAAATGACTAGCAAACTAGGCCTGACGGTATTACTACTATTGCAAGTGCATGACAAGAAGGAAGGCGAGAAAGGGGGAGGAGAGGGAAAAGAACATACAATCCTTGAACTACCATACTAGACCTACAACGTTTCAGATTGTGCTAGTGCGTGACAGAGAGTAAGGTAATAAGGGAGGAAGAGAAGGAGAAGAACATACAGAAACAACAAACGACCATACTAGACCTGGCAAAATAGGCCTGGTGCATTCTAGGTAATGTAAGTGCGTAGACAGGAAGTGAAAGGGAGGGTGAAGGGAAGAAGGGTGCACAGTCCAGGAGGGCCAGGGTTATCCTTGTTGTGATGGAATGAATTCCAGAATTGCAATAGTGGTGAGCATGTGAGAGGAGAAGGAGAGAGTATAGTCGAAGATAACCCTAGATTTTTTTTCCTCACTTGTGGGTGAGAGAGCAGGGCCATGGGAGGCCGTCAGAGTGAAAGTGGAAAAGCAGGAGCAGGGAGTCCAATGAGGACGATCTCTGTGTTGATGGCATTGAGGCAGAAATCATCCTCAGCACACCAAGACTGAATTGCGGACAGACAGCCAGGAAGAAGCGAGGAGGTGGCCGAGGGAAGAATGAACAAGAGCTGCGTGTCTTCCGTGAAGGCCAAAATCCTGCTGGCTAGAAGGGCCATGTAGACATCGAAGAACCAAGGCACAACAAGTAGAGAGAGTGATAGCAGAGAGAAAAGACCCAAGTTCCACCTGGGAATGATGGTCACAGAGAATACAGGCAAGCCACAACAGAGCATGACCTGTGATGACCAGGGTGTCATGGAGACAGGATATCAGGATGTTGTAGTTTTCTGTGTCAAAATCAGAAGAGAGGTCAAGAAGAATGAGGACAGAAGGAGAGTTAGAGTCAAGATTTGAGAGCAGGTCTTCACAAATGTTCTGAAGAGCAGTTTCCATGCCTCTGGATGCTCCAAAAGCCAGACTGATGGTCATGGAGACAGCCAACAGATTCAGTGTGGAGGGTAAGATAAGAGATAGGCAACTTCTCCAGGAGTTTCCCAGGAAGGGAGTGATAGAGATTGAGCAGCAGTTTTCCAGAACGCAAGGGTACGCGGAAGCTTTTTTGAGCAGAGGTTGCAAAAGAGAGTGCTTGAGAGAAGTGGGGAAAACTCCAGTGGTGAAGGAGAGGTTACAGAGGTCTGGCAAGGCTGTAGCAAGAGTATCAATGTTGTCCTTGATGGTTTTGGAAGAGCAGAGGGCCACCTGTTTGGGAGAGGCTTTCATAGACCAGACTTGTCTAGAGACCTCCTCAGGTGTGACAGGGGAGACGTAGGATAGAGGAAGGGGAGGGGAGAGGGTCTCAAGGGGGGACCAAAAGATGTTGGTGCATGAATGGGTGCAGAGGCGAGAGAGATCAGGATGTCCTGTGTTTTGGCAGGGAAGTGTGCAGTCAGGACTGTGCAAAGGGCCTGTGTGGGTGCAGTAGAGGATGACGCTGCAGTACAGTTGACCAGTTCTTTGCAGACTTTGAAAAGTTTGGCCGTGTTGTTAGAAGCAGCAGAAATCCTGGCTTGAATATGGGCTCTCTTTTTGGACCTGATGAGGAGTATGTATTGCCTTTGAAGAAGGCGGCAGGCCAGCTTGTCAGCGGGTGCAACTGAGGATCCCATTTCCATTCTGCTGCTCTGCACTTGCGTTTAATGGCAGCCAGATCGGAGTTTTACCAAGAGTTGCACTTTTTGGCAGGCGTCAGTCGGACTCTCATGACAGGGGCAAGAATGTCAAGAGTGTTCGAGATGGAAAGGTGTACGTTAGAGAGGGCTGTGTCAGGGTGGGATCCAGCTGCAGGAGACGAAGGAGGAGAGTAGGTGGAGGCAAAGGCAGTCACTGACACTCCTTTCATGGGTCGGAAGACCGTCAGCAGTGCAGGGTGTGCCAGTGCTAAAGTGCAAGAGAGCTTCCAGTGTGAAGAGATAAGAGAGTGATCCATCCAGGAGAGTGCGGTAGTGAGAGGGATAGAGAGAGGGATGTCTATGGAGATGAGAGTGTCCAAGTTGTGTCCTGCGGTGTGCGTCGGGCCAGAAGGTAGAATGGGGAGAGAAAGAGAGTCACATAAATTGCAGAAAGGTCCTGAAGTGTCGGAAGAGTCAAGGTGTATGTTACGATCCCCCAGCAGGAGAAGATGGGACGAGGAGGAAAGGCGAGCAAAGGCCAGGTTTGCCCATTCTGAGAGGAAGAGGGTAGACGGGCCATATGGCCGATAGAAGGTGGCCAAAGTAAGAGAGGAGACAGGAGAGAGAGACCAGGCGTTTAAAGGAGGAGGAGGCCTGAGTGGGAATAACAGAATCCGGGATCCACTCAGGAAAGGTGAGGACTACTCCACCACATTTCCTGTTGGGCTTGGGCTCAGAGAGGATCTTGTATTCTTCATGGAGAAGGGTGTCAAACTTGTGCCAGAGCTGTCCTTAAACCCTGTCTCAGTGAGAGCAATAACATCAACATCCATTAGTTCCTGGAGGTGGCAGATGTCAGAGGAGTGCTTGACTGCAGAGTTAAGTGTGGCAACATGGGGCAGGTTGCCATTCATAGAGACTTACGGGAGGGGTAGAGGGAACACTAGTCCCCCTGTAAGCGGTGAGAATGCCTGAGGGGTATAGGTAGGAGGAGGTAGAGGAACGAAAGATGACAATGATGTCAGTGAGGAAAGTGCAGGCAAGGGAGCGAGGCGGGTTGCATTCTGGATTGGAGTTGTGTGGTCCTCATTTTTAGTCCTGTAGCAGATATATTGTTAGGGAATTACACTGCTCGGTGTCCCTGGTCTATTGGTGGCTTGAGGTCTATTTTAACATTATTGAAGATGCCAGGCAGATGGAACAGATTTCCAAAACATTGTCTGGGCCTTGATAGAAGACTATGTAACTGTGGGTGTCATGCCTGTGCCGTTGATGTAAAATATTGTTAGTATTTCCTGAGCCGGCACAGCATAACAGTATGATGAATGGCACGCCTGCTCGCATTGTCTTTCTATTGGGTGCATTCTTTAAGGGTATGACATACATTCATACCAATGAATGTAAATAATAATTAAACGTAAAACACAAAACTATTGACTTGGCCAGTGTTTGTTATTGGTACCTTTGATTGCAGGCAGATTACTTTTCATAGTGGCGGTTAAATCACGCGGTTAAATCACGCATGCAGATACGTAGCCAAAAATAAATCAAAATATGCTGTGTATTTTATGCGGAAATATGTGTGTCAGGATTGAGAAACAACTCTGAAAAGCTCTTATGTTTCAGTTTCAGCCATGCGACTATTCTGGCAGCACAGCCTGCTGCTTTGCACAGTATATTCTCGTAATAGCCTATTTAATACCGTAGACTAATTTCACAGGTCGGATTAGCTGTCACATGATGAGGTGATGCAGTGTGAAATGATGTTTACTTGCACATTTCTTGGTATTTTTCACTTGCTACCACTTCATTGCATTATTTGATAGGAAAACCGAGCATTGACTTGAATTTTGATTGTTCCTGGTAGAGCTGAGTGTAATATACTGCTGCAATTCTTTTAGCATGAGTGACTGAGAAGTCTCTTCGAGCACGGAATTGCAAAATAAATCATCCCTCGATGCTCTGAAGAAGCAACGTATGCATCAGCAGGTGGAAGATACAGATGTGAAATAACAATATTTTCGCAGAAAGTAGGATGGATATTTGGGTGATGTGGCCACGTGCTGTGGAACCTGACTGCAATGTTGACCTAATGTGCGCTGACCTTTAGTGACTCATCAGACATGATTGAAAGAACAGGTGATAGCAAACTAGGGAAAGCTACACATGCTGATCTCAATGCATATCATAAACAAGGCAAAGCGTATGCGTATACACTGGCGTGCCAACCATTTCTGCCAACAGGGATAGGCCAAAGCACCCATTACGTTCGGACCGCAAAAGGTGAGTGCTCCCTTTAGTGGCCCTATGAACACATAGTTTCTGAGGATGGCTGAAGGTAACACTCCCCAGACAGCATCAGTCACTTCCTGTAGTTATTGCAGCACCTGCTTAAAATGACCCATGTATTTGCCAGGGTGCACACTGCACCAGGCTACACGGCAGGGTCTGCAAGACCGTTGTCCCTGCAGACAGAAGGTGCTGCTGGGGAGCACCCTCCAACAGTTGCGTGGGCATCTGAAATTCAGAAAAACCGCATGCTCGGCAGAAAGGCACCAAAACATGGGGGCGCAAGGATGGAGGACAGGACTTAGGACCTCATTACGACTCAGGCGGTAAGGGGTTTACGGCGGCGTAAACAGCACCGACCTTTACCGCCTGATTCCGAGGTCCCTTAGCGCCATGGAGGTTTTAACACCGGTGTTAAAATCCATGGCGCTAAGGGACCTTGATGTTAATTACGGCACCGTAATTTACGGTGGCGTAATTAACGCCTTCCCCACTCCCATTATGCCCTATGGGGCAAAAATGGGAATGGGGAAGCGTAAATGAGGATTGGGGACTTACCGCCCCGCCAACCTCGGAATGGGGCGGTAAGTCCGCCAACCACCATGGCGTAAACATAGTTTACGCCATGGTGGTAAAGGTACGACCCTGGCGGTAACTTACCGCCTGCGTCGTAATGAGGCCCTTAATGTATGTATCTCTGGACACCTGACCCCCCTTTATGGGTATATGTGCCCCCATTGACCCCAAGTGGAGGCCCTGTAGAAAAAATTGATGCATGAACATAAGGAGCATATGTTGTGTGAACATCCGACCGAAATTGGATTTAAACTGACAGAGATAACTTGAATTATTTGTCCAGCCCGGCAACTTGAGAGGGAAGGTTGCAGCCTTCCTGCCTGCGCCGGAGAAACAGAACGTTTGTTATAACCGGCTAAACTCCTTTGGCGGCGAGACCCCCCGAAGAAGTAACCACTGGACACCATGGGAAGCGGTATCTCGGCAGCACACTTGCCCTGACTCCCCAGAGGAAGCCTTGCCACCTGACCAGTGCCCCGTGGCGGTCTGTGGCTGGAGGGACCCTGCAGCGCCGTTGGTGTTCTGCCCCACCTCTGTTGTGGCACTACGACTGGAATACAGACTCGCCTGAAGGTAAGCCCTAATCTTCAGGGCAAGGCGCTGTCGGTGGAAAGACCCCGCCGACCCCAAGCTCCTAGGAGGCTTCTGGCCTGTGGTCGTGGACTTGGCATAGGGAACAGGCCATATCAGCAGACGGCCATAACCCGCAGGTGCTAACTCAGCGAAACCTGCGCTCCTCCTCCCAGGTGCCCAGAGCTTCTGGAGCTTCCATTACACCCCCCCAGTCAACACCACAGCCACTCGCCTGCTGAGACCAGAAGGCGCAGGATCGCTCCTGCCCCATTGCCACACTCACTTTGCTCGTCCCTCTGGAGAATCAAATGGTTTTTCATGCTTCCCGTATCAGGCCCCAGGACCCGCTGAGCCATTATTGTTCCAGAGTCCATGTTGTAACAATTAATACAACAGCATCCATGTGGGGAATAAACTCTAAGCCCATTAAAAGATAGAGAAAGACATTGGAGACAACAGTAACATCCACTTTGTCAGTGTCTCGACCATGTGATGACCTGCACACCAAACCCACATATTGTGTAAAGGTCCCGAAGGAGAAAAGCATTTTACAACATTCCTGAATCAGCCAGGCTACCCCTTGGGTACCCATAACACTGCATGAGTGCCCCAGGGCTCACAGACTAAACACACAACTTGATACCCACACAGCAACGGTTCACCACATCTAAGTGGACCTCTTATATCGTCGGACCACCGATTTAACAACCGGCAGACCCGCAGAGTGTATACAAGTTACTGGAGGTGGAGGTCCTCTCCCAAGAGGCGTGTGCCCGCCAAATTGAGGAGATCTCAACACATAGATCCCACATAGAGAAGGTTAGGGTATCTGCACCCTGGAAGTGATGCAGAACACCTGCTCAAAAAGGACCCCAGGGCTGCAACGCGCTCCGCGCTCCGACCGCTGCATAATAATGGGACCACAAATCAATGGAGGTGGAGGCCCTCTTCCAAGAGGCGTGTGCCTGCCAAATCAAGGAAACACAACAGACTTACCCTGCATTAAGTAAGAAAAAGTGGCAGTGCTGTAGACGCAATGCGGCACGCTCATGCTGACAGGGCCCCGAGACTGTGACGCGCTCCGCTCCTCAACTATTGTATGGCTGCACACTGAGACCCTGTACCCCTCACAAGTTGGCACATCTCGGAACGGACGTCCTGACCCCCGCCCAGATAACCCTTAACACCTTTGAACAACAGCACCCTGAGATGAGGCGTGAACTACCTCGCAAATTGAGCGAGAACATATCGTAACCATCGTCAATCACAGCGGACAACCCGAGAGTGTGTGGCCCCCTTCCCAGGGTGTGTGCCCGGCCACAACGGCCGGAATACACCGGATGAACGGATGAAGGAAGTTTAGAGGAATCCATCCATGCAACATTGTGGACAGTACTCAAACCCACGGTGTACTTTCGGTGGACAGCGCGGACGCCCTCCCTTGGACGCTTGCATAACCCCCGGCTCTCGCGCACTGGTAAAAGAAGAACCTCCAAGATAAGCACACTGGTAAAAGAAGACCCTCCAAGATAACCAACGTCTTGGATGTAGATGAGGACATAGAAATTACTGTATGGATTCTAGACACAGGCTGGGGGAGTTCACATACACTGGACAAGGAGGGTTAAGCGACTCACACGGAAGCGAAGAAATGGCAATGGAAAGCCAATATACAATGGCAACCAAAGGAGACATCGCCTCCAAAGAAGCTGAGATAAGAGGAATGCAGTCCCACATCGGCAACAAAGTGCACAAAATCAATTTTAGGCTACACAGGATGGAGGACCGGTTGCAAGAAGCAGTCACAATCAATCATCTTTAGACGCCAAGGAAACACAAATGGAGGTACGTCTAAATGAAATAGAAGAGCGAGAAGCTGAAATGGATGACTTTAAAAACAGGGAGAGGATGAACAACCTCCTCTTCTTTGGAATCCGGGAGAAAGAAGGTGAGACAGAAAGTGACCTCAAAAGTTTAATCCACCAAATTCTGAAATGTTTCTTTGAAGATGACACGATAGATGTCACAAACTTTGAGAGGCTCCACAGGGCCGGAGGGCCGGCAGGTGGCCCCAGATCAGTACTTGTACGCTTTCACAACTACCCTGACAGGCTCAAGATTTTAGACAAAGCAAAAACGAGAGTACCACTCACAGTGGGTGCACCCAGCATCACCATATTTCAAGATCTCTCATCCCTAACACTCACCAAGAGATGCCTGTGTCAACCTCTGACGAAATGGCTATAAGAAAAGGGACAACAGTATAGATGGGGTTACCCCTTCTCAATCACTTCTGAGTTAGATGGGCGAAAGCACAAAGTTATAACAGAAGCTGAAATTAAGAATACCATTTGGGAATTGCTCGGTGAGGAGGAGTGCACTCCATGTAATGCGAAGGAGATGACAGGGACAGAGGCTGGAAAGTCTAGGGGCCCAACAGGAGAAGGATCCCGGGGTCAAGGAAATTCATCAAATTTAACAGACTCCCGCCCAACGCACCTTAGTATCCCTTTGATAGGGGTGAGAAGATGTGGGGATGACACTCACACAAACAATTCTACCCGAGGACCACCAGGTGTGGGGCACACTGGGGCCGTCATGTGTTGAACACCTAAAATATTATTCTTCCTCGAGTGTGGCTGGTAAGTTGCGCTGGAGTTAATTTGCTTGAGATACGTTGCAGAAGTTAATGCTTTCAAACTGAGAAGTTGTATGGGGGAACATTGGGGGCACTTGACATTGTTGTGGCTATAGCTGGGGTCTAGGTACAAGACCTCACTGGTGGCTCGGAATCATCCAGTGATGCTAACTGGGGAGGACCGAGCGCTGCAAATTTGGGTTCGGCCATGGGAGGGGATGGGTGGGCAGGGTGGGGGATGAGACGGAGAAGGGGTCTAGGGTAATCTCACTGAGTAAACAGACACAGACAACATTACCTATCATATCCGAACAGACACTAGGGAACAGCAACCAAGTGAGGGAACAGATGGGAATAGTGCACATCTCTCATGTCAACTACAATGATGAACCACACAGGTGAACATCTCTGTGTGTGCACACTGAACGTAAAAGGGCTTAATTCACCCAAAAAGAGATCCCTAGTAGCCAGAGAGTTTGGGAGGTCTGGGATTGATGTCCTCTTCGTTCAAGAGACTAGGGGCCTCATTACAAATCGCCCGGTATGGAAACAACGGTGCCGGTAAACCCGCCGCCACCGTTGTTTCCATGCCGGGCGATCCTGACTCCTGCAGGCGGGAGGTGATGTTCACGCCAGGTTTGACCTGGTGGGTTTAACACCGCCCACCTGCAGGCGGACGAGGAAACACCGGCAGCATTACGAGATGCTGCCGGTGTTTCCATGATCACCATTCCCATCGAGTCCCATAGGACTCAATGGGAATGGGGATTAACACCATTCCGCCTCCGTGATACCCGGGAAACCGGGGTTGTAATGCCCCGGTATTTCCGGGAATCATGGAGGCAGAATGGTAATACGAGTCTGGCGGTAACCAGGCGGTTTTACCACCTCGGTTGCCGCCGGACTCGTAATGAGGCCCTAGATGTCTGAGGGGTGACAAAGGCAAGCTACCCAGCAACCGCATAGGCAACACAGATCAGAGCTCCAGTATTGTTAAGAGAGCAGGGGTCGGCATCCTTATACGAAAGGGATTACGTATGGAGATCACTAAGTCCTGGGCAGACACTGATGGTAGGGTGCTACTAGTCTCAGGCCTCAAACAGAATATATAAATACCCTTTGCCACAGTGTACGCCCCCAACCAGAGCCAGAGGCGATTCCTGCAAAGGGCATTAGAAAAAATCATTGGAGAAGCGCAGGGACACATCATATCAGGAGGAGACTTTAACATATAGATGGACACCACACTTAATAGGCAGGGGGCACATGCACCACAAGCCCAGGGGTCAAGGAGAAACAGAAATAGATGCAGCTATAGAACTTTATGGTCTGAGGGACAGCTAGAGACAGCAATACCTGCAAGAAAGAGGCTTTACTTTCTCTTCCACCCCACATAATACTCTCACAAGGATTCACTATCTTTACACATTCAAAGACGTATGGGACGTGGAGGGAAAATCACATATTCAAACGATCTCCTGGTCAGACCACGACATGGTGCCTTTAGAAATAATCTGGGAAGGTCTATGCCCCCGTAGCTCAAAGTGGAACAATGTGGAAAGACCCTGGGGGTCATTTCGAGGTTGGAGGTAAGGGAAAAACGATGCCGGTAAAGGATTACCGGCATCGCTTACCGCTACGGTCTATTCTGACCAACCAGACCTCTATTTACGGTACCGTAAAGTACGAAGCCATAAATAGCAGTCTAGAGTCGCGCACGCGAAACACCATGCCGATATTAGCAGCATGCCGGAAACCGGAGATGATCCCAAGTAATGCAGACATGCAAATAACGCCCTCCTGAAGCCCAAAAAGTACCTTACCGGCATGGAGTAAATACCGGCATCTCCGAGAAGTTGTTAAGAACCCTGAGCAGTGTTTCCAAGAGCCACATGTGCACACAATCAGCACAGGTGGAGGCAATGGACTCTGGAACAGCACAAAAGGAGCACACCGACACACCACACCCCCTCCCACACCAAGATGATATCAATAGTAGTAGCATTACTGGAGCTGGAGGCCCTGCTTGCAAGGCAACAACAACAACAGCAACAACAACAACAACAACCACACCCCCACCACAGAGGATACAGAGGAGGAGAAGGAGGGTGAGACAGGCCCAGCATGCCCCACCAGTGCAGCCACCGTTACCACGCCGCCAGGCCCCAATCCCTCACATCACAGCCAACCCCTTCAACCTAACACCAGAGCAGATCCACACCCTGTACCGACATAACCCCCATAGTGGACCTCATACATGACGACATAGTGAGCCTCATAGAAATACGCACCACCATCCCCCCTCCACTGAAGGTAGTGTCTGTGCTCCACTTCCTTGTCACAGGCACCTACCAGCACACAGCAGGGCACATGCATGGCATATCACAACCCTTATTTTCCCGGATACTGTACCAAGTTCTGGATACCTTCCTCAAGCACACAAGGGACTACTTATCCCTACCACAGACTCCCCAGGAGATATGCGATACAAAAGTTGCCTTCCATGCACTGGCAGGCATGCCAAATTGTACTGGTGCCCTCGACGGCATCCCCCGTGGAGTTGGTGGTCCTGCATGCCATGGAGATGGTGTATCACAACCGCAAGCAATACCACTCCATGAACGTGCAGATGGTATGCAACGCAAGCAAGATCATCACACATTGCTGTGCCCGTTATCCAAGATCAACTCATGACTCTTTGGTCCTGCGGAACACCATGCTACCACGCTACATGGAGCGACATGCTGGACGACGTGCCTGGCTGCTTGGTGAGTTGCCTGACTGGCCAATGGCAGTGCATCAGGGTTATGAGGTGGGCACCTGCATACTCCAGCTGGGTGGGAAGGGGGGTGGATGCATACTCCACCTGGGTGGAAATGATGACGCCAGTGCACGATGAGCACCTCACCGAACACTGTGCCCCAGAGCCAGTGAAATGGCACATGACTACCAAATCCCACAGGGATGAAGTAAGGCCGACACCTAACACCACATGACCAACAGGTGACCAGGCCACATCCCACAACACATGCACCACTCATCGGCGGCCCTCACACACGGTAAGGGCATCTAGCAATATGCACTGCATATGCACTATGTTGCTGCCTCCAGCATATCACCACACCGGAGAGTCATCCCTGGGAGTGCATTTAATTGAGCCTAACAGGGATACCACAGCATGGTACGAATGTGCTACTGACAACAGCCAACACTCCCTAATACCAAATCTCACAGAACACAACACAGCAGTGATCACACTCCAACACTGCTGCATGCATATACGATGCACGTGCAACAAGATGTGGGTGCACACCATAAACCATCATGAGGATGCTACCCGCTCCATCATCCCATTGCACAGGACACATAGCGGGGTCAGAAATGAGGCCAATGCATCCAGGGACATGTGCGTATGGGCATACATTACCTGCTGCCATGTAAGACTAGTACAGTTGTCTGCCATGAATGTACAAACACTTACCTTCATTCCCCTCTCATGCAGGTGATGGTGGCTATCCCTTGAAGGCGTGGCTCATGACCCCTGTCCGAAACCCACAGAACAGGCACGAGGAGGCCTACAATCGTTCCCATACCCGTACACGTGTGGTGATTGAGCAGACCTTTGGCCTGTTGAAGGCACGATTTCGTTGCCTCAGCCGGTCGGGCGGGGCACTTATCTACAGGCATGAGAAGCTGGCCAATATCACCATGGCATGTATAATGCTGCACAATGGTGGTCATTCCAAATGTGCATCCGTCGGAACGTACCCCTGCCCCCTGACATGGAGCTGCAACCACCTGATGATGAAGGGGAGGAGGAGGAAGAAGTGGCAGGACAGCATCACGGTGCCAATGCACAGGAGGGATGTGCCATGCAGCAATCATTGATTGGACAATATTTCTGACACACAAGTCAGCTGAGGGTGTGAGGATGTCAGGACATCAGGCACTGGGTGTGGGGATACATGTACACTATGCACTGTGAAACTTTAAATGACACATGCGCAATGATGAATGTCCACTCTGTTGTTTGTTGTTTTTTTTTTGAACAACCGGTGTAGTTAAATATTAGGTTCAAATGTGAATAACAAACCCTACACCATCCTCATCCCCCTCCTGCTCCCCCCACAACTCCCAAACACACCCTCACCCCCCATCCCCTTCCCCCACAACTCTCAATCACACCCTCACCCTCCACCCCCTCCCCCCACAACTCCCAAACACACCCTCACCCCCACCCCCTCCCCCCAAAACAACCCCACACTAGTCCCATAAGGACAACATAGGCCACACGTGTATGCCAGCATTGTCAATGTGCGCTCCCAGAGCCAGGGGGATCCATGTCATGGCAGTGTAATGTACGCTGTGAGCGACGGAGCGGGCTGGTCTGGGTGGAGGAGCTTTGAGAATGTGTGTCCTACTGCTGGGGCTGTCGTGCAGGAGGTGCAGCCTCCAGGGCATCTGCAATCCAGCCAAGGACCTCGCAGAGCCGGTTCGTGCTGCTTGTGATGACCTCACCAAGTGCCCTGAGTTCATTGTGCCACTCCTCCCTGGACTCCCGATTGTCTCGGATGAACTCATTAATGAGGCCTGTGTGCTGCTCCGAGCGCTCTGCATCCATGGCTAATGTGGCAGATGTGGTTGGACCGCTAGGAATTGGGTTTGCATGGATTGCTGTTGCTTCAGTAAGGGAGGTGGATACAGGACTGGCATGTTCCAGTGTGGCTCCTTGCCCTGTATGCCCTGGTGTATCGCTCTCACAGAAGTCACTGTATGACACCTGGGGATTGGATTGGGTGTGAGGGGTGTGGACATTCACATCAGTGTCCTCCTCAGTATCTATGCATACAGATGAGGGGCTGTCAGGGACATCGAGGGGGCCCGTGGCTGCATCCTCCCCAGCCACACTGGTCTCCTCAGTGTGCGGTGTGGGGCATGTGTCCTGCGCCAGTGCAGGCTGGGGTAGTGTTGGGGCTGGGTGTTGTGCACCCTCCATGGGCCCTGCAGGAGCCGGTGGTGTGGCTTGCGGTGTCTTCCTGCTTGCAGGTAGACGGAGGGCCCTGGCTTGGCCCCTGGAGGTACTGGGCCGGTTGGCTGCCTGGTCCTCACTGTCATGCTTGCTGCCTGTGGGGGTGGAAGAGAGAGACAGCATGAGCGATGTTTTTAGAATCTGCATTTGGACATACGTAATCAGGGTGGTTTCCAAGGGAATCAGGGAGATTTTCAAAACATGCAAAGTGGCAATCAAGATATGGCAAATGTGCAAATAATCAGACCACCGCCAATACGCTGGACGTGTTGGATGACAAGGCATCTAGCGCGCACATGCAGAAGTCAAGGCATGATGCAAACAGACCAAGGAAAAAGTTTTCCACAAGAACAGTCTCAAAAGTCGCTGATGCAACTGTCACAGACAACAAGTACAGGACAGGCATTGAACTCTGGAATGAGAGCCAAAAATGGTGATGTAGGAAGTCTATTCATGCAGCATGGGACAAGGTTATATATGGACTAGGACAGCTTACTGGGAAACCTGATGTGTTCTATACTATCAGTGACACCAGACCCTCATGAGGAACCAAGGGTAGATGTTGTTATAGGGGACATAGAATATCCCTTCCTAGTAGACACAGGTGCAACATGCTTGTGCATATGTGCAGTTTTCTTTGTCCGATGATGCTATAAATACTCAGAGCTTCACAGGAGCAACAAATCATGTTCCTTTTACAAAAGAACTTCCAGTCTCTATAGGAGAATGTGACATGAATGTGCCATTGCTATATTCAAGGCAGACCCCAGTAAATATATTGGGCCCGAGACTTAATGACAAAGTTGAACATGACAATCTCGTTCACCGAGAAGGGCATAGTATGTTCGACTCCAGGAATGCATTATTTAAACGTATGCAAAATGATTAGAGCATACGCGGGACAAACAGCTATGAGGACTGTTCCGCTGGAGCCAGAAATATTCGTATATGGAGTACGTGTGTTAATGGCAGGGCAACCAGGCCTAGCAGTCAAAACCATGAGAACCCCCAATGAGTTTCTATTCAGACCAAGAATACCTATGCATGAGAAAAAAGGGACAAATATTTCCTTGGAAATACACACAGCCATACTGCGAGAAAAGATGGCGTTGATCGATGGTTGCAATGATGAAGGCAGACAATGGTGCACAGTAATCGCCAATTGGGAAGGGCGTCACTGATAACGATCTGTTTGACGAGCAAAAAGATGTTGAGGACACAACAGTTGAGGTAAATCTCATTTTTTGGGTGAGGATGATCAAAACAGAAGTGCCCCAGAGAATGTTGCTGGCACAGAACCATTCTGAATATTTTGATGATGACATGGCCCAGGTGCCTGTCTCAGTGTGGACCACAGGCCCCTATGACATAGGCTTATTGAAAGGAGTCGGAGAAGTAAGGATTAAATTGAAACCAGGAGCAATTTTGTGAAAAGCACAACAATATCCCATGTCTAGGGAAGCAGATGTAGGGATTTTCAAGACAATTTCTGCTATGATGGAGCAGGGCATCATAGTGACGTCAGAGTCGTCAGGCAATACCGCAGTGTACCCTATTAAAAAATCAAAGGGAGGTTCTTGCCATTAAATTCAGGATTTGAGGCCAATGAATGATATTGTTGAGGCCGAGTTCCCTCTAGCCCCTAACCCGTCCACGATCCTATGTAATATACCTATTGAGGCTCAATATTTCACAGTGATTGACTTGAAAAATACATTTTTCTCAATCCCATTGCACGAAGACTCACAAGTTCTGACGTCATTTACATTCAGACAGATGAGTCTGAAAAGCATGAGGTTACCCCAGGGATACTGTGAATCTCCTTCGATTTTTAACTGAGTCCTGCAGATGGACTTAAGCAATATTGCATTAGAGAGTGTTGTGTTACAATATGTGAATTACATCTAAATTTGAAGCACGACAGAGGAGAGATGCAGACACAAGTCTGTTCAGTTATTGACTACATTGGCTGAGAAAGCACATAAAGTTGACAATGAAAAGTTACAATATTGTCAGCAAGAAGTGCTGTACATAGGCCAGCTGATCTTGCATGAGGGGAAAGGGTAATCCCTGAAATGGCTGAGGCCATATTGAACACAGCCAAGCCACACACACGATAAAACAGATGAAGAGTTTTTTAGGAATTTGCAATTATGTCTTTGACTACAGCTCATACACTAAACTTTTGTTACAAGCCCTGAAGAAGGCACAGTGGATGAAAGAAAACATTGAATGGTCTGAGACCATGGAAGAAGGTTTTATTGAAGTCAAGAAAGCCATTTGCACGGCACCAGTTTTAGGGATTTCCAATTATGCAGAGGAATTCTACCTGTTTTCACACACGAATGGCAGCGTTATGATGGCAGTACTCATACAGAGAACCACATTGGGTTACAAGCCCCTGGCATACTACAGTGGGAATTTGGACCCAGTGATGAGAGGTAATTTCCCTTCCGAACAAAGTTTAGCTGCCGCAGCGTTTGCCATAGAGAAGGCTACAACCATTGTGATGGGATGCTCCAGTCAAATGGTCAACAGACAAATGGTCGACAGACAAATGGTCGACACAATTTGGTCGACAGGTCAAATGGTAGAATTTTTTTTATTTATATATATATTTTTTAGATTTTTCGTTTAGGGAAAAAAGGGGGTTTTTAGCAAAAAAAAGGGGGTTGGGTGGGGACCCCCCCCCAAAAAAAAAAAAGTGGAAAATCAAAAAAAAAAAATTCGACCATTTGACCTGTCGACCTTTTGGTGTCGACCATTTTTTTCGACCAAATGACCTAGAACCATGCTCAATGACGTTGTTTGTCGAGCACGCACTATTTGCCATTCTAGAGAATCCAAAGGGCACATTGACATCTCAGGGAACTTCTGCTTATGAAGTCAAATCCATTAAGATAGTTCGATGCAAAATAGTGAACCCAACTATGTTCATAGCAGAGCCAGTCACTGAAGGAGAGCCGATCCATGACTGTGCAAATTATGAAGAATTCTATGATGAGATTCCCAGAGTGAAAGAATACGCATTGGCAGAAGGAGAAATTGTCTTCGTTGACGGTTCTTCGATAATCGATCAAAATAATGGGCAAAGATATACAGGCGCCACTGTGATGAAACACATGACAAATGGAGAATTTTGAGTACTCATTAGTGCACGATTATCATCTCATTACTCAGCACAGGCTGCAGAATTATTGGCGTTGATACTCGCCATTGAGAATCACGCAGACCAGGAAGTGACGGTGTACAGTGACTCCGCCTATGTGACATCAACAGTGCACACAGGCTTAGTGCGCTGGAAAAGGAGGGACTACCTCCGAGCGGATGGCACGCCCATGCAGCATGCAGCCCTATTGGATAGGCTCATTAAGGCACTACAGCTCCCAGTGGGCATAACAGTTATAAAATGTGCCTCCCACATGAAGGAGACAGATTTTATCTCACGTGGAAATCGAGCAGCAGACACAGAAGCCAAGCATGTGTCCACCAAAGACGAAGTTGTGATGGATGTGGAAATAACTGATGTGCATGAGAGAATGATTGTTGCACAAAGTGAACCTGATAGCTATAGTAACATGGGGCAAACCCAAAGCACCACAGGAGAAGAACGCTGGTGGCGACAAGATAGCGCTGGTAAACCGGTGATGCCTATAGCCCTATTTAAGATAGCAATGGAACTATTGCATTAGCCAGCACATATGACAAAAGAGAATCTAGCAGCAACGATCTCTGAAGACTGGTTCATACCGAACTTAGCGGACCACATTGCATTTTTTATGGTGAACTGTATAATCTGCCAACAGTTCACAGCTGGGCACACACTAGAAGTAATTAGAGGAGTCATCCCAAGGCCTAATGGACCTTTTCAGCACTTGCATGTTGATTATGTCGATATGATTCAAGTATGTAACGGGTACAGGTACCTAATTGTTGTGGTGTTTCCATTCTCTAGGTGGATAGAAGCAGGTCCATGTACACACCCAGACTGTACCTGCGCAGCCACATTTCGGCTGAGAGAGGTATTTCCCAGGTGGGTAGTATGTGAAGTCTTGAGGTCAGATAATGGTCCTCACTTTGTTAACGCAGTACTTGAGCAGATCAGCTTGTTGCTTGGTATAAAGCACAAGTTCTCGTCTGCATAACACCCGCAAGGTAATGGGATATGTGAGAAACTCAACAGCTTGTTAAAGGAAAGGATATCCAAGTTGAAGCTTACTCTAAAGAAAGGATGGCTACACTGCCTTCCAGTGGCACTGTACACACTCAGAAACCAGCCTGGTTCTGAACATCATCTTACGCTGCACGAAATAGCAACAGGCAGAAGGATGCACACTTCATTGACACCCCGAGCTAGAGCTATATGTAATGCCCAGCCAACAGGTGAAATCTTAGGGTCTGAAATGCAAAATTACTTGAATTGCATGACATCTTCTCTTAGTGTAATTTAAGGACAGCTGCAGTGACGACAAAAAGGGTGCGGGGTAGAACACAGAAGGAGATACTACAACAGACCCAACTCAAAGGACTACATCTACCACAAATTTTTCCTTGAGACACGGTCCTGGTGAGAAACCACACAAGAAAGAAGTGGGAAGAGCCAAGGTTCAACGATCCATTCAGAGTGGAGAACATTACTCCCATTACTCCCTCTGCAGTCACGCTAGAAGGAAGAAGAGTTTGGCTCTTTCTGGGTGATATCAAACTATACATCGGAGAAGGCCCCCTGCCCGCACCCCAATGCTTAGAGACTACAGATGACAGGGAAGAACCACAGCATATGCAGACGAGATCCATGATGAGGAAGAAGGATGCATGATTAGCAAAACAAAGATGAGAAACTCTTGTGCAAGTTGTGGCTTAAAATTGGACCTTTCCTCTGATCAAAAAAGGGGATAAGGAGATAAAAATACAGACACTCTGTGCATCCTAGTTGCAGGGTGAAAAAGAGAATTGCACATATAAGCCACAACATATTCTGTTGACTTTGAACTTTGGACTGAGGCATGCTGAAGCCTTGATAAGAAAAGGATATGCCAAATTTTGATCGAGGACACACAAATTGGAAGAAAATACAATATCCAGACTCGTTCCAAACAGAAGCATTATTTGGACTCATTTATGGTGTCCCACAGCGGCCACATCACTAAAGATGTTCTGAACTATTTTGACCTAGTCTTGAGGTCACCCCCGTCACTAGTGGGAAGGCTCACTAGCATCACTGAATTTCTTCAAAACCCTGAAAACGAAAAGACAATAAGGAGGCGGCTCACTGTGATCGCTGAGCAGTTCCTCCTGCTTCCGGAATACATTGAGAAAAAAATAAATGTCCCAAGCAGAAGGAGAAGTGAATAGGCTTGTCAGCATACTATTCTTTCACTTAATTTAAGACTGCCCAGATCTTGTTGGGAGACGAACGGACGTCTTGACATTTCTTCAAGATCCTGTAAACACAGAACGTTTGAGCATAATCCTGAATGGGATCATAATCCAGGTTGCTCTTGAAGCTCACCAAAATCACAGAATCTGCCCATAGCGCAGGAAGGACAAGACCAATGTCCCTGTCACCAGAAGATATCAGATTGGCGAGCAATGTCTTCTTTCGCCTAATTGAGGACTTTCCAGAACTTGTAGGGAGGCATGACTGTGTTGACGTCCTCACTTTTATCAGAGACCCAGCAAACTCTACACAGATGAGCATGCTCCTGCATGGTATTGTGATGCAGGTTGAACTGTCTAATCATCATCAGAATTTCCGAAGGAGACTAAAACTTTCCACTGAGGGACAGATCGAGAAATTGTTGCCAGAGACTTCACTCTTGTTTATACTGCCAAGGATCCAACATGCCTTCTGGAGTGACACAGATAAGAGGAATCGACTGGGAGCTTGTGTATTTTGGTCATGTACAGTAAAAAAGGACTTGCCTTAATTTCGAATACAGAATGGAGAACTGTATGCAGAGACAATAGACAATCCATTGTCCAGACAAAGGAGGACAATTGTTCCCGTACCTACAACCGACAAACAGAAGCAGCAGAATCCAGAGATATTGTTGCATAGGAGGTATTAAAATGATTAGTCTTCTTTCCTTAAATAATAGAGACTTAAACTTAAACAGTAACGTTGTCATCCCTCAGGAGGTGAGACATACTTATTGTTCCACAACTAAGTGTTGCCGCTTAATTTTCAGAGGCATAATGTACCTATGTATTGTATTTATCATTGTTCTACTGTCACTGACGATTCGAACTGCATTTTTTATTGGTGCACAAAGTGTTCCAATTCCAGTGCACCCACCTAATGATGTACACATGACACCCACAAAAGTACCCATACCTTTCATAGTCCTTCCAGTTCCTAGAAAATCTGAGAAAGGGGTGAGTGAGCTTGAAATGGATGTGAGTAGTTATGACACACACACACATGTGGTAAAAAACAAATTGAAAATCTGGAGACATGGAGGCAGAGAAAGCATGAGAAAAGGTTCATGAAAAACACACACGCACAAACAATGAGTACACTTGCACCAGGTCTAGTGTCAATAACTGAAGAACCGCAATCCAAAGCATGGGAGAAGGATAGTCTGCCTACTAGGAGAAATTCTACTACAAGTGAATTGAAAAGACAAATGGAAAAAGCTGAACTTTTAAAGAAACAAAAGGAGTTTGAGAATAAACCAACAGAGACAGCATCAATAAGCACACATGTTCCAGTGAAAGGGACAAGTATAAGTTCTACACTACAGCCATATACTGTACCAATAGCAGAGTGGATATCGACATTTGTAACCAAGAGAAAAAGATGCAAGAGGAGAAGGAAAGGATTGCAAGACTTCTGCCTACTTCAGATGAAGAGACCTGAACCATGATTTGAGGTACCTGAGAAAGCGCCAATGAGAAGAAGCTACATGGATCCTATTAAGGATGTGATGATAGCAAACTATATGACAACCTTGAGAATAAAGAGAAGCATACAAGGAGATGACAATGAACTAAACAACTACCTGGACAGTTTAAGAAAAAAAAAAAAAGGTTAGGCTTATTAGTACAGCTGGTCTATTGGGCGACTCTTTCAGCATTTTATTCAGACGTAAAAAAATAGCCAGATGTGACCAGATGGGGACAGGAATAACCCTTACTTCCACATATACAATGTGTCGTCGCAGGTCACTGGATTGACGGTAAGCCAAGAAAAACCTGTCATAATCTGTAATACAAGTATGCAAAAGCATGCAAAAAGATCCAGGACATTGCACTCTTTTAAATTGAAAAAGTGTTTAATTATCATCCAATCCTCACTCATAATGAATAAGAGGGGTGGAGACAGAGTTCAAGCATTACGTCAAGCGGAAGCTAGACTAATTTGTTTTTTCAACACAACTTTGCTCGGTCTAAACTCGGACACCAAAATGGTATCATTCTTATAGAAACAAAGATGTACATAGTTTCATCACTGGTGTTATACATGTGTGTTATTTAGATATATCACGATATAAGCATGGACTTGCATTATATAGACCTAATGACAATGATGTCCTATTATTATGTATTAGTTTCTCCTTTTGTTTTGTATTTAAAGGTTCCTTTTGCTCCAATAACTGTGATTTTCATTAGTAATAGTTTTGCTGTTATATTAAGTTTATTTCCCTTTAACACTCCTTAATGTTCTTGATAAGACTGCCTGCAACAAATATTTAATGGGATGTGAATGCCTTTGTGAATTAATATAAATTGGTATACAGAAATTAGCGTGTATATACCTTTAAGGAACTCACCAGTGTAGATTAGTTCCCATTACAACCAATATGAGGCATTTTCATGTGAATATGTAATTACAGAATACATTTAAGAAGTAGTTCGAGTAGTGAAACTTGATAACTTTCAATCACATATTATTACTTGGCTCATCACGGGTAGAACCGGGAACATCTAATATGAGCTCCGTGTCTAGAATAGCAATCCCCGCGTGTTAGTTGCTTGCCAACCGGGCCAAGCGGCGGATTTGGCGTCTCGTCACCATGGGAATGAAATAAATAGTCCCAAGATGGCGCCCGCCTTCCTTGTACGAAGCCAACGCTAGTGAATACAGGTTCCTTGAAAGTAAGTGGTCTATTCTGCACTCGCGCATTGGCGCTTTTCTCAACTCTTTTGATTTGTATACAATATGAGGTTACAAGATTTAGCATATTTCCACGATTATAAGGGATGTTAGACGTAGGATATTGGATACTACATACTTACTTCATATGAGACTTAGATGATACGAAGCTCCTAGCTTGGTGTCCTACAAAAAATTAGTGGGATATGCGTCCAATAATCTCTTACAATAAGAACCATTATTAGAATAATAATATGTGATTTATGACATGGGACTTAGAAATACTCTCTGTATCTGTTTTTGGTATCAGATCATATATAAATGGGATTTGACCCAATACACAACTACCATAAGAGGAGTTATTGACTCCCGGTGTGGGTAAGTCATGATACTTAGGAGCTATGGCTATAATTGAACATTTAAGTCTGAGACAAACCGTGACTAATTCAATATCCGTTTCTTGCATCTGTATGTTTGTTTGTCTTTTTTCTTTTTCTCTCTCACCCTCCCTTACAATTACAATTGTATGATATGTTGTTTATTACATTTCAACTGTACCAATGCCAAATCTTCTTTTTTGTTTGATTACGATGGGCCTCATTACGACCCTGGCGGTATGGGGTAAACGGGGCCAACTCGTAATGGCCCGTTGTTTGCTCCCTCTCCCATTCCCATTCAGCCCTATGGGGGCTGAAATGGGAATGGGGAAGGACCGTGTCCGGGTCCTTGGAGGGAGGAATTACCGGGCCTTCCAAACTCAGAATGGCCCGGTTATTCCTCATTCTGAGAACCCGGACAGATTTCGTAATGAGGCTCGATGTCTCTTGATTTGTCATGGGAATTTTCCTTTACAATTTTATGTTGCAATACATGATTCTGTTCAATGGCTTTGTCGGATTGGCACCCTAAAAACTTGACCTTTTCCCTTTATCATTTTTCATTAATGTTTGTTTTTACTTTACAATAGCATGACTACACTATCCCTGATTTGGGAAAGGCCAGTAAAGGCCGAAACACCTGTTATCATTATAAGGGTGAACTTCAATATTGGATGATAAGGATTGGATGATAATAAAACACTTTTTTCAATTTAAAAGGGTGCAATGTCCTGGGTCTTTTTGCATGCTTTTGCATACTTGTATTACAACTAACTGGACAGCACAGCACACTTGGGAAATGACATAGGATACCAACACATGAAAGAAGTTGGACGACGAAATTCAGAAGGGGAATGCTTGGTTTGTGCACTCCTAATTTACAGCATGGGGAAGTCAAAGATCTTCGTAGCTGTGGAAATTGATGTCCAGACAGCACACTGTCTATCACACATAACAATGTGCATGACCAGAGGCCAGTTCATGGGAAGTGATGCCTCACTGAAATGGGCAACTGAAGTAACTGATCCAAATGAAGACGATTATGCCCAGGACATAAAGACAAGAAACAATAGAAAAACAAAACACATTGTGATCATATACGAGAAGCCTGGAGTTAAAGGAGCAGAGATCAGAAGAGAAGCACGTTCAAGGGAAGACGCCATAAGAGGCTTGAAAGTGGAAAAACAGAGGTCATATGCAAATTTGGGGAACAGTGCTTTCACCAGACGGATGGGAGAAAGGAATAGTGATCTGCACAGCATGGACGGTCTTCGGTCACTACGAGCCCACTAACAACATAGTGCAAAATGGATGCAAGCTATTATGGCCAAAACTTGCTAAAGTATTGACATGGGTCAAAGACAAGGAAGGACCCTTGCAGATAGTGCCATTGGAGAATCCGAAATTCTGCATCAGAAACAATGGTACAAGGAAAATGGGGGAGAATCAAAACTGTGGATGCATCTTTGATGCTCCAGGAATGGTACACGGTACTGAAGTGATAATGGATCATTATTGGGCATGTGGATCTAAAGTATATATCAGACTGCCGAGAAACTGGGGAGGTATGTGCACAATAGTAAATGTCCATGTTCCAGCACTGGTGATCCCAAAAAGTGATCTGAATATTGACAGTTTCTCGAAAGCAGATGCTCACCTGAGGAAAAGGAGATCTGTGGAACTGATGAGCCGAATGAAGCGAGAGAATTACTTTTCTGCCAAATCCACAGAAGCTTTTGATGCTATCCCATATGAACACAGTTTGTTCAGTCAGACTCACGGCAATTTTCCTGCCAAGAATTCAAGTTGGAGCAAATACTAAATGGTTGCAGATAACCAGATGGGAGTTACTGCAGACCATCAACACGACCATAACATGATTTAATGCGATCAGAGAAGAACTGTAATTCACCTAATGACTCTACAGAACAGGTATGTCCTTGACATGATCACAGCTATGGATGGAGAAGTTTGTGCCAAAATTGCCACAATGAAAAAAATGGAATAATAACAGAGGCCATAGGTATGTTGACGAAATTACAGAATCAGATGATAGATGAAGCTGACGAAGTTGATGACGACAGCTCGTTTGATCACTATTTTCCTGGGTTCCACAATGGATGGCAGATGCATTCAAGTTCCTAGGAGCCCTACTAGTGATGATATTGCTCGGATTCTTTGTTATCAAGATAATAATCTCTCATTGCCAGAAAACTGCGAATAAGCCCATAGGGATGAAGATCATGATTGATATTGAACCAGGATGGAAGCCCAAAGACCTGACTGATGAAGAAATAAGAGACTTTGTGAAATCTAGCATTCATGCACCAGAAGGAACCAAGTTTCGCTATCCAAGGAAACACAGAAACTATGTGGGAATATGGATCTATTGCAGTCCAAATGGACAATGTCAACTTATGACATGGAATAAGGACAAGCACATGGGAACAGCAGGAAGCCTGAAGGGAGTCATAAAAATATGGACTCCAAAGAGACATTTCTTCAGACCTTCATGTGTGGACCCAGAAGACGAAGTAAACATTGACCCAGACGATGAAGTAAAAGTGAATACAGAGGATGCAGAAAAGATGGATACAAAGGAAGAAGGGAAAGTGGTTGATGAATTGCCCAGCGGGGGGAGTGTAGAGGAGGTCCCAAACATGATTCACACCCCCACCATCCATTTTGAGGTACCAGGAACGTTCACATCGAAATATGTGATGTATGATGATCAAGTAAACCAGCAGAGAGCCGCAGTGGGGCTCTGCCCAGTACCTATCAGACTGACAGCACCTATAGAAGTACCTGCACCTAAGAAACCCTGGACAGTGAGGTACCCACTGAGAAAACCATATCGACTAATGAAACAAAAGGAAGAGTGTCAGAGCGCAGTCGCCAAAGAAGCTAAGAAAGTCCTAAAAGAAGATGAATGGTGACGTCACAAGAACCTGGACTGACTCACATATAAAATATATGACGACCTATGAATGATGAAAAGAGACGAAACACCATGGATTAGTGACTTCCTGAGTTTAAAACGAAATAACAATATCAAATGTTGGAAGCTTATGCCATGAGCGTGATGAAGATATTCAGCCAGCTTACACATGTACATATGCAACATAACCGCAAGAAGCTAAGAAAATCGTGAAGCTTGCTAAAGCGTAGTAGTAAAATAGAGTGCGGCAAGCGCCACCTATACATATCTACCTCAAGAAAAGGATTGTATATAAGTATATTTCCTACTTCCACTATGCACAAGAGCAGAACCGACCAAAGGTTACTTAAGGTCTCACGAGGAGAGCTTTGCAGCAGGAAAATTGAGAATTAAGGACAGAAAGAAACTCAGACGAAGGCAAGTCATGCCAAGAAGCCAAGGTCGTACCAGCTGAAGTAGGCCAACAGTAGATATATTTAATCAAGAGAAGAACAGAGTATCCTATTCTGAAAGGTCAAGATAAGCCACAGGAGGCCGAGACCTGGCAAAATTAAATCAAATACATGAATTATATGGAGAATAAGACAACTTTCACAGTGTCGGAAAAGGGATGAAACTTTCACACCTATGCATGGAATAGTGCCATGCCCAGGCACCTTCACTTTTCCAGACCAATAAACAATCCCGAGGACAAAATACAAAGAAATAATTGACACATGACCACTGAAGTGATGATTGATTTTTGCAACAATTGGAGGGAGAATGGGGGAGCGGACAAGCTCCCTGCACCTGGCCGGCTATTCTGCACGCTGCTAGGCTGGTGGAAATGGATGAGTGGGGTTGATGTCAACCCAATCACAGTGGGCCAAATAATCTAGGGTCCTATAGTTAATAGAACCAATGAAATGTCATACTTTTAGTGATATCTACACCAGCCATTTTGAAGGAATGGCTCAGATGCCCCAACTGACACTGTTTATCCAATCCCCTCACGTTGTTACCATATACAGATATAGTAACTATATTAAAGTTACCTTCCTATAAACAATAGAATTGCATGAAACATTTTAAGTGTTACACGTCAGTGATGACGAGTTTTTAGTATAAAATATGTGTTTTTATGAAGTTCGTTGGAGTTGTGAAGCAAGAAGGAAGATTGAGCGATTACTGATGTTCATGAACTCCCTGTTTTTTGTACTTGTCATTAAACGGACTCCCTTTGCCAAACTATTGAGTTGTCATTATTGATTTGATGCAAGAGTCTTAATCTGCATCCCCATTCATCTCAGGAGTGCTGCTACTCATCTTAAAGTGCTATTGGGTAACCCTCATCTTTATGGGCCGGTTGGGGTTCTAGTGCACAAAACAAAGCCCAAAAGTCACAAGAGGATCCCACACTTCTTTGCATAGATGACGAGAAAGCATTTGATAGGGTGGTATGGGATTTTTTGAATGGGGTGTTGGTGAAAATAGGCCTGGGATCAAGAATCTGGCTGGGAATTAAGGCAATCTTCACTTCTTCAAAGACCCATGTAACAGTCAATGTGGGGCCAATCTAGATGGTTCAACCTGGGAAGAGGGACCAGGCAGGGATGCCCCCTATCTGCATTACTATTTGTCCTGACGCTACAGCCATTTGCCCAAAGATTGAGAAACAACCAGAGGGTGGAAGATATCACTATCAGTAACTAAACATATAAACTCGGACAATATGCAGACAATTTGCTGCTTCATGTAACAAACCCACTAACCTCCATCAAAGTCGTGATTGACGTAATATAGACATATGGCCAACTAGCAGGACTCAAAATAAATACTGGAAAGTTGGTCCTCTCCCCCATTAATAAAAATAGAGACCCGGAGGCAGCACAATTTGACCCGCTGGGCATTAAAGTCAGTATAACCATGCTTCGATACTTAGGCATTAATATCACCAGAGACCTTGCAGGCTTATACGAGGTCAACTTCCCCTCCCCCTAATGGCCTCCATAGAGAAGGACCTTGAGTGCTGGAATCAACTTACCATTTCCTGGATGGGACGATTCAACATCATTAAAATTGTGATACTGCCCAAAATAATATACCTCTTCCAAATGCTCCCTATTCAGATAGCTGACACTTACTTCAAGAAGACCAAAACTTCTCTACTGTGTTTCCTATGGCAGGGCAAAGAACCCAGGGTCTCAGACAAACTTCTCTGCCTGCACAAAGATTATGGGGGGCTGGGACTGCCTGAACTACATTCATGCTACAAAGCTGCACAACAAAGGGGCTTCATACCAAATCACAGGCTCCAAACAGACCTGTAATGTGAAGGTCTTGACAACTTCCACCACCACCCTGCCACAGTGGGCAAATGATTGTGGGTCCCCAGATCTAAACTACTCAAAAGAATACATGCCCACCACATATTGGGAACCCTGTGGAACATCTGCCAGCAACGCAAGGGCATGAAGGGGGTCACAACTTGGCCCTCACCACTAGTCATTTGTGGGCACCAGGGATTCGGGACGAGATCTCAAACCCGCAAACTATCAAACTTGGTACGAGGTGGGACTAGAAAGAGCAGTGCAGCTCTGTGAAAATGGCACATTTATAACCATTCAGGACCTAGAGGAAGTGTTGGGGCTCAGACCACTCCCACCATTCCTATACTTGAGATTGAAGGGGGTCATGACCAGAGATGTTTGGAAGGAAAAACTACAAAGAGAACTCACACCTCTTGAGAAAATACTAGACACTGGCACCGGCACTAGAGGATTAATAGGCTCCCTCTATAGAGCGCTGACAGACACAGAACGATCTCCATCTGATAGCTTAAGGGAGAAATGGGAGAGAGACCAGGAGAGACAAATATCACCAAACACATGGCTCTATATATGTAGGAGAACAGCATAAACATTGATTGCCTCACAATACAAGCTTCATGGCATAAAACTCTACAGATGGCAATATGATCCTGTTAAACTGAGCAAAATGTACCAAGAAGTGAGTCCCCAATGATGACGTAATTGTGGTTCCAATCCGGATCACTGGCACATGTGGTGGGGGTACTCAGCATTCCAGTCTGACTTGGATGAGGTCCTCAGCTGGATCAAAGATATAGAGGGGGATGCGAGGGAGAAGGTACCCATGTTAATCTTGTTTGGACATGTAGAGCAGGACGACAAACTTACCAAATTATCGAGGATGACGCATGGCCTGCATCTAGCAGCCAGGACATGCCTTACCGTGTTTTGGAAAAGAGCATTACTCCCGAGGAAATCTGAATGGGTGAACGTAGCTCGAAACCTATATCACATGGACCGCCGAACTGCAGCCATACACATAGACTGTGGTTCTATTAAGTTGGTTTAGGCAGGCTTTTGTGCACAATATGTACAAAAGTGACACCACACGTAGAGACACTTCAACATAGTGCAATGAATGTAAACTTTGTCTGTTCGGTTGCGTTGACACATGTGCAGAATAAGTTGTTAATCAACCCATGTGTTATGTCAATTAAGGCTGTGATTAACGTCTGTTCGTAAGGTGTAATGAGGGTGGGGGGAAGGGGATGAGGGGGTTTGATGCTCAAACAGAGACACAGTTATTCTAATGTGTTGCTTTATTTAGACTTCTGCAAGTCTCTCAGTAATATTCTGGCATAACGTCATTTGTTTATGTATATTGTGACTTGAACATTTCAATAAAAATCAAAATTGAAATTAAAAAAAAAAATGTGTCCGCGCAATAGAGAAACTGAAAATGTCAGAGTTGGTGAGTTTTAGAAATTAAATATATGTTTAAAAGAACATATGTTGCTAAGTCTGCGCCAACGTGTGTGTGTGTGTGTGTGTGGAGGTAGCTAGATGAGTGCCATTGTAGCAAAAGCATAGGTAATTAAAGTGACAATGGGCAAAAGCGTGTAGCAGTTAGAGTGGCACAACTAAGCACTCTGAGTCAGTGGTTAAGGCACTGAATCTTGAAAGGGATATAATTGGGGGAAAAGAAGTTGCATGTTAGCACATTTAGGGTTAGTCAGAATGCCATGTGGCAGAACTAAAGTAATAGGAATGGCACATGGCAGAATTGGAGCAAGGAGCTTTAAATTGGGGCAAAACAGTGGTGAATGGTGATTTCTTTTTTTAACTGGAAGGGCCTAGATGTTTGTGCATAATATACTGGAGCGACCAAGCATAGCGAGGCAGCACAAAGGTGTTGTGCAGGGGGTTCTCTCCCCGAGAACATTTTTAAAATAATGGCTGTGAAAAATTGGGTACAAAGCCACACATTTTTCAATTGGTTTTGTATGATGCAACATGAAAAAAAAAAAAAAAACAATAGATGCAAGCCACCAGCAGTGCACAGGAACATTTTCCAATGCATGGTCATGATGCCTTTTCCCACAACATATGCCAGTATATAAAACATGTTCATGGTGGCTGTGTCCTTCAAAAACCAGGCAGTCTGCATCAATAAATGCCAGAATTACCATCAAAGGATCAAAGGACTCCCAGACAGTACAACACGCCAGGCCATAGAAAAAGACTTATCCAGGTTGGCTGTACTACTATAAGCCAGTGACCCACACGAATCAACATAATAATAACGCTATAGTGTATGCCGAAGGGAAGTGAACTGTAACCCTCTTACCCTGGGCAGTATGGGGAGGCTGGTGGAAGGGGGCATTGTTGCAAGGATTGTTTTTATGGAGGGTGAAATAACAAAAGCCATCGGTTGTCAGCGCTGTAACCGGGCACCTGGACCTGACAATGTTCTGGCTGATATGTTTGCTATGGCTCCGGAACTATGGGCCCCAGTATTGACCCAGGGTTTTAACTTTATATGCGCTGGGGGCGTGGTACCTCCATCTTGTTCTTGCGGCACCATCCATCCAATATACAAAATGGGGCAGCGGGAAACTCCTGCCTCATGTAGGCCCATATCGTTGTTAAACTTTCTCTTTAACAATGTTGTTCGTGATATTCTTGCTAGACTAGAGTGGGTAGTGGGCACTGGGGCTCTCTCATTGGTGCAGTTGGAATTCTGGCTGGGTCTTGATATGGTCGAGTTGTCGTCCAATCTTTATATGGTGATTGCTCACTCCATCTACATAAAGAATGAGCCAATTTACTTGGCATTCATGTATCTGAGCAAAGCTTTTGACAGGGTCAATTGTGCCAGGTTATGGGCCGTGCTCGGTTCCATGAATTGCCCCCAGCTTTAATGAGTCTCCTGGGCAAACTGCATGACTCAACACAGGCCTGTGTCAGAAGCAGTGATAATAGAAGATGTATGGGTTCCTTCAAAGTGGAGTTAGGGCTGGAAAGGCGTCCCTAGAGGACCCTGACGTCTATGGAAAAAAGGCGGGTCACCACACACAATAGAGACGCCAGACACAAGGTTGTATTCCCAAAGCTAGGGTTTTATTGCAAAGCAAAAGTCTCAGTTGGCCAACTTGGTCTCACGCCCCGCGACCTGCATCTCTAGACCTCGAGGGACGCAAGAGAGTGAATTACGTATATCAGTTACATATATACAAAATGCATATCAAACAATCAGCTATGACATGGTTAACACCCCCCCTTTATTGGGTTTCTTTGAACTTGGTGTGATGATGAACATCTCCGACCACTATGACACCTTCAAACATCTATTCTAGTAACAATTTGCAATTTGTGAGTGCGAAGGCATCTTTAGGTTATTGAACAGAACACAGTGCTTCTGTTCTTGGAAGCGAACTACATACGGGGGGAGTTGCATTCCGGACCTTGCTATCTATCAGGTGCTATTCGCGTCTTGAGAGCCGACATGCTCTAGCGGGCTCAGCAAAGGGGGGCCGTTAGAACAGCATAATTCAAGCCTTTAGCGGTATTATTCTAACATATTCTACCATATAACGAGACTGGCTGGCAGCTGTGAAATGATTAAATGCCCTGCTGCGCTGCTACAAGGCTACATTCGGGAGGGAGCCGGGCATTCTTCCTGGCGCTGCCTACGTTTGTGTTTCAGCGAACTCTTGTTATCCTCACGGCCCTGCGGACTTGTTCTTTTCACATACAGACAATAATGTTCCACAGTCGAGCAGTGTAAGCGGAAAATATACTGCGAAGCAATAGGAACAGAAAGCAATGAGCAATGGTTAGAAAACAAAATGGCGATTCTTGCTACATCAAAATGGCCATTCATTGGCAATCTCGAAAACCTATATTCTGTCGTATCGTGCATGCGATGGTTGGTCCACGGCCACCAAAATGCGTTTGCGGTCTCAAAGTAGAGGTATCCGTATTTCTAGACTGACAGGGTGCGCCAGGGCTCTGTCCTGGCCCCCCTTCTCTTATGTTTGTATATTAATGGTATGTATGAACATCCGTTAAGATCCTCACCCTATGTTCCTAGGATGTGTGGCCGGCCCTTGTCAGTCTTGGTGTGTGCAGATGACACCATCTTAATGGTGTGCACACTGATAGCTTTACAGATGCTCATTTCTGACTATGTTTATTTCCCGGACAGCATGGATCAGGTGGTAAATGCTGAGAAGTCAGCCGTGATGGGTTGTTGCAGAGAAAGCCACAATTTGAAATTAAGGGCAATGCATTGTAAGGCATCTGTGATGCAAAGAATCAACAATTTTGCCTATCTAGGGGTCAGGTTCTCTAACTTTGGCCCAAATCTGCATGTGATTAAACAGGCCCCCGAGTTAAGCAGGCAATGGGAGGGTTCATCAGGTCAAAGAGTATGTTTAGAGCCAAACCAATTGATTAGTTTCTGGAATTTTATAATGGGAAAGTGGCCTCTGTCGCTAGATTTGGGATGAATTTGTGGAGGTAATCCAATGGTAACTCCATCCAAGTAGAGGAGAATCATTTTTTCAAAACAATTCTAGGCCTGCCGTCCTTATCCCCAAATTTTGGTGTACACCTATAAGTGGGTTGTAAATTATTTGGGGATGTGATTTCTCTGTAGCCCGTTCTTCACTGGCCCATGTTATGGGGTAATGAGAAAGCAGTCCTTAGCCATGAGTTGATCAATTTTATGATTGCCAAAGACATTGGTGGAAAGGTTCAGTGGTTGTGACATATTAAGAAACAACTGACGGAACTTACAATTTTACATCCCAGTGTTTCTTATCGGAGGCGTTGTAAGATTGTTGACCAGCCACTTTTTCAATCATGCTGGGTCAAAAAGAGAACACATTGAGATGTTTAAACCTATGAATAGAGGGTTAATGTTGATTATGTCTCCTGGTATACAGAATTATTTATTGTGGGCTGGGTCCTAAGCGGAGCGAGTCCTTATAACAAGGTCACGGTTTGATTGTGCTTTGCTATGGGTGGTGATGGCTGCATGGTCTGGGGACTTGCCAATCAGTCTTGTCCTCTGTGCGATGCACCATATGAGGATCTTGCCCACTTGAATTTTCTTTGTCCTGCATACAAGGGAGTGAGATGTTCTGTGTTATGTCTATTTGTATTTGTATTTGTATTTGATTTATTTATATAGCTCAGACCAGGCCCAAGGGCAACCGGGCGCATATCTTAGTAAGCAATTACATTATATTTACAGGTAAGGGAGCAGTACATTATATATCTTCATATCTTAGTGGAGCAGTTACATTATATTTACAGGTGAGGGAGCAGTACATTACATATCATCACAATAATCCTGACAAGAAGAAACAAGTAGATGTTACATATCAGGCATCGATTATCAGTGCAAGAGGGTCCCAGGTTGCCCGTTCAGTAAAGAGGAGCAGTTGTTAGTAGGAAGTAGCTAACCAGAGCTTGGCTTTGTGTTTGAATTGGTTGAGAGAAGGTAGGGTTCTGATCAGGAGTGGTACAGTGTTCCAAAGCTTTGCTGCCAAGACAGGGAAGCTGGCGCCGCCAGCAGATTGAAGCTTAAATCTAGGGATCGCAAGACCTTGGTTATGTGAAGATCTAAGTGCTCGTACGGGTGTGTATTGAGTGAAGCGCGAGGATAGGTATGAGGGAGCCTGGTGGTTTACGCATTTGTAGGTGAGGGTCAGTGCTTTCAGGGAGATCCTTCGGGCGACTGAAAGCCAGTTGAGGTTCTTCCTGGTTTCTGAAATGTGGGAGGATCGGGGGATGTTGAGGGCTGCTCTAATGGCATTATTTTGGGTCGTCTGGAGTTTATTAAGGTTACCCTGGTTGGTACCCTGGTACAATGCATTACAGTAGTCCAATTTGGACATGACCAGGGTCCTGGCCAGGGTGATGCAGTTCTGGGCCGTGAGGAAAGGGCGGCAGGCTGAGATCAATTTGCAGGTGTAAGCAGACAAAGAGGCCACTGCATTGGTTTATCTAGTCAGTGTCAAGGAAGCGTCCAAGTAAATGCCCAGGGTTTTGGTGTCTTTGGATACTTTGATCAGATTGCCATCGATGTTGAAGGAGCCGAATAGGTGGCTTAATTTGTTAAGTCTCTGTTGTGTGCCTAAGATGAGAAGCTCGGTCTTGTCATCGTTGAGGCACAGTTCATGCTGGGCCATCCAAGCCTGTATGACAAGGTAAATGTCATTGAGGGCTTTGGAATCAGCAATGTAGTCACCAGTGATGGGAATGAGTATCTGGGTGTCATCAGCATAATTAGTGTAGGTGACACCCAGATAGTCCAGCACGTCGAATAAAGGTTTGGTGAAGACATTGTAGAGAGTGGGGGAAACACAGGAACCCTGCGGGACTCCACAAGGGACTGGTGTGGGGTCGGCCGATGCGGTGGGAGAAAAAACTCTCATGTGCCTATTGTCAAGGAATGACCTGATCCAGTTGGATGCATTGTCAGAGAAGTGGGCCACTGACTTTAGATGCCTGCATAGTATTTGGTGATTGACCAAATCAAAGGCCGCTGAAAGATCCAGTAAAAGTAGAAGGGCCAATTTTCTGTTGTCTTTAAGATCATCAATTTGAGTTTTGAGGTCAAGTAAGGCTGTTTCAGTCCCGTGCTTAGGTCTGAAGCCAGATTGTCTTGAGCCAAGGAGGTTATTGGTTTCTAAGTTGTTCTGAATCTGCAAATAGGCTGCTCTTTCAAGTATTTTAAGTAAGAATGGTACGGTGGTAATAGGTCTATAGTTAGTTGGTATTTCGGGGTCTAGTGACGTTTTTTTTAGGAGGGGGATAACCCATGCATCCTTTAAGTTGTTGGGTACCATGCCCATTAGGAATGAGGAGTTAATGAAGGCGGTTATAAAGGGAGCGAGGTCATGTGCTGCATCCTTGATGATAGGTGCTGGGCAGGAGTCACCTTGGCAGTTAGAGGGTTTTAAATTGCGAATGATGTTTTCGACCTCAAGAGCGGTGAGTGGGGTGAAACTAAAAGGGGTGTGAGTAAATGAGCCCGTCGTAGTAAAGGAGGGTTTGGTGGGGGGGTTGGTGAGTAGGGTATTTGGTTTGGCGTTAATTTTAGATTGCAAATTGGTAATTTTGGTGAGGAGGGCGTTTTGAATGTTATTACACCATTTACTGTCTTTAATGCAAGTGTCAGGCGCAGGGGATGGTGATTCCAATTCTTTAAGGATTTTGAATAATTCCTTAGTGTTGGATTCCGCTTGAGCAATGCGATGGTTATAAGTTTCCTTTTTGGCCTGTAGAATCGCTTCTTTGTAGTTATGGGTAGTAATGATGAGACGATCTTTGTTAAGGTCACATGGGTGACTCTTCCACAGTGATTCAGCCTTGCGTTTTTCTTTGCGTAGAATTCTTAGCTGCGGTGTGAACCAAGAGTTCAGGTGGGCCTATTGTTTGGCTTTCCGTAGTTTGAGTGGTGCTATATTGTCAATGGCGTTAAGTAGTGTTTGATTGAAGATGTTTACTATGACTGTGGGGTCGTTATGTTAGGATACGCAGTTGTTCAGGATGGGAAGGATGAGAGGGAGGAGTTTATCCTTAGTGATGTCTTTTTTGTTTCTAGTGGGAATGGCTGGAGCTATGGTAGGAGCAGTGTGTGGTTTGGTCGGTGGTAAGTGGAAGATGATAATGTGATGGTCGGACCAGGCGCAAGCGTAGTTGGAGCTAATGGAAGTGTTGAAGTTAAGATCAGTAATCCAGTCGAGCGTCCTGCCCTTAATATGGGTGGGTTCGTTAATGCGTTGTTGGAAGCCTAGGTTGGCTAATGTGGTGGCTACTTCAGTGGCCAGGTGATCCTTGGTGTCGAGGAGGCCCAGGTTGAGGTCACCTAGGAGCAATACCTTCGAGTTAGGTTTGCTATTGACGGTAAGAATAGCCGTGATCTCATCTAAGAAAGAGCCAAGTGGTCCTGGAGGTCTGTAGATAAGGTGGATGGTGGCGGTGTTGGTTGGGGATAAGGTGAGTTTCACAGAGAGGGATTCTGCGGAATTGAGCTCAATGTTGGGAATGGTTCTGAGTGTAGTGTTATTTCTGTGTATAAATGCGACTCCACCTCCTTTAGATGTGGTTTTTCGGTCCGCTCTAGTGATAGAGTAACCGCTGGGAATGGCGAGGTCAAGGAGGGGGCCAGAGGCAGCGTGTAGCCAGGTTTCTGTGATGGCTATGAAGTCGAGGTTTTGAGTGGTGATGAGGCCGGAGATGTCCAACGCGTGGGCCGTGATAGATCTGGCGTTGATGAGGGCGCCCTTGAGTTCTTTGGCAGAGAAGGTACATGGTGATGTGGGTGTATTCTGTGTAGTGGAGGTGTTGTGAGAGTGCTGGGTGCTCGCGGCACGAAGGGCGCGCAGCAATATGGATCCTAGTCTGCGATTCCTGACTTGGAGCGTGCACGGTTGATTGGGTATAGGTTTGGTGGCAAAATGTTGGAGCCCTAGGGCAGGGTCATTAAGGTAAGGGTTACTAAGCGGCATAGTGGGAGAGAGTGAGGTGGTGTGTCCGTGGTTAGTATTGGCAGTACTAGGAATGGGGGGGCAAAGCAATGTGGCAATGGTGAACCCTATGATAGTAGCAAGGATTGGGAGGCAGACAGATGGCAGTGGCTGCATATCGTGAGCCAGGTGTCCTAACCGTGCCAAGAGCAATCGATGACTCAGGGCAAACGTTCTGCTAGTCTAGCAAGGTAGGTTGGTACACGAGCAAATGCAATCAATGACTTGATGCAGAGGATCAGCTTGTCTAGCAAGGTAGGTAGGTACACGCAAATGCAGTCAATGACTTAATGCAGAGGATCAGCTTGTCTAGCACGGTAGGTAGGTACACTAGCAAATGCAATCAATGACTTAATGCAGAGGATCAGTTTGTCTAGCAAGGTAGGTACACGAGCAAATGCAATCAATGACTTAATGCAGAGGATCAGTTTGTCTAGCAAGGTAGGTACACGAGCAAATGCAATCAATGACTTAATGCAGAGGTTCAGCTAGTCTGGCGAGGCAAGCTAAGCTAATTTGGTGGTGCAACAAATTGCGGGCAGTAAGGTTAGCGACAGGCTCTGTACAAATACTGAGCAGAGAGGACGGAGAGTGTAGATAGGGGCCATCAAAGTATGCATTGATTTGTAAGGTAATGTTAGTACACAGATGTAACTAGGAGTGTGAGTACACTCCTGAGCGAGTAGGGTGAATGTTTTCGGTAGCCAGTCTTGGCGTCAAGTAGGTCAGACAAGAAGGCATCTGTCAGATTGGGCGCAGCTTTGTTAATGCAGCGAGGAATCTTACCGCATAACTTTATGTGCTCTGCGTTCAAGCGTGACAGTCGTAGACAAGAGTACAAGTAATGGAAGCTGCGGAGCAGTGACCAGCGCCGTAGCGGACCAGAGCGGACAGGGGCAGACAGGAGGGGCCATTGGCTCACAGGCCTTAGGCAGCTAGGGCCGGCTTCCGCCTCCGGTCGCCAGGCGCTGTTGATATGCAGATGCAGATGAGGGTTGCTAGGCAACCATAGAGAGCGTCGGGAAGACGAACTGTACGGCAGCCATCTTGTGGCTGGAATCTCGTCGGTTTCGGGTTGCCTCGTCGGTGGTGTAAAGCCAAGTCTATGGCCAGCGGTGCACCGTGCACTACGGGTGCAGGCACTCAGATGCTGCAAGTATGAGGACAAGAAGGATGGAAGGATGTGGAAGCGGGTCCGTGTCCCAGCTGCTCCTGCAGCATGGGAGCGGCGATATGCCTCCGAGCACAATCAGGTGCGAGATAAATGAGCGGGGCTCCAGCAGGGCTCCTGCCCGAGTGTAGAGTGGGCTGAGGGGCAGACAGGAGGGGCCTTTGGCTCACGGGCCTTAGGCAGCTAGGGCCGGCTTCCACCTCAGGTCGCCAGGCGCTGTTGATATGCAGATGCAGATGAGGGTTACTAGGCAACCATAGAGAGCGTCGGGAAGACGAACTGTACGGCGGCCATCTTGTGGCTGGAATCTCGTCGGTTTCGGGTTGCCTCGTCGGTGGTGTAAAGCCAAGTCTATGGCCAGCGGTGCACCATGCACTACGGGTGCAGGCACTCAGATGCTGCAAGTATGAGGACAAGCAGGATGGAAGGATGTGGAAGCGGGTCCGTGTCCCAGCTGCTCCTGCAGCATGGGAGCGGCAATGTGCCTGCGAGCACAATCAGGTGCTCGCCATCCACCATGGTGTAAACGTAGTTTACACCATGGTGGTAAAGTTGGCGTACTTACTGCCTGGGTCGTAATGACCCCCATTGTGTTCCTGTTATTTGTACTGATATGTATTTGCATCCTCATTTTCTGTAGTGTTTTTATGGAATGTTATGTACATCTCAGAAATAAACATTAACACAAAAATAATAATAATAACACTGATGACAATTTACAAATGTTGTTTATTATGTGGCTAGAATTGGCAACAAGGTTAATGCAGAAATGATGGGTGTTATTACGAGCTAGACTGGCCTAAAGTCAATGTAGGCCAGTCAAGCCACGTAATAATACTTATCATGTTTGCATTACCCTTGATGCTAGTTACAAATGTCACGCATTAAGAAAGTGAATTCAGATGGGAATATGTGTAATTATGTGGGTAGGCAGTCTAGCCACATAAAAACATGTATCATGTTTGTTTTAACCTTGATGCACTGTTTCTGTGCATCAAGGGTAAAACAAGCATGAAAGTGTCATTATGTGGCTAGCCTGGCCTACATCCATTGTAGGCCCAATTATCCATGTAATACAACTTGTTTGCTTTGCACTTGTTGCACATTAACTAAGCTTATACATTGCACTAAGGCTCAAAAATGTACCATGGAGAAACAGACCCTCAATAGTACCGTATTCCAGTTGTGTAGAACATTTGACGTATTCAAACCAGGGTTTGAGATAATGCTTGTGAGTCGATCTGGCAAAAACAAAGAGGTGATGGCTGGAAGGTTTAGACTGAATCTTAACCACTGGCATTGCTCGGGGCAACCCTCCAGACCATCGTTCTTCGCCTGCCAAGCCATTACAGAAGGGGTAAGACCATATGCAAATCAGGCTTGGCCCCACCCCAAAAGGGGAAGTCCAGCCCAAACTGCTAGATCACATCCCTTCTGTGAGTCGATCTGGGGCTGGAGATGGCACGCCACTTTCATCCCAGGGACCCAGTCAGTATCAAGGTAGGTTCAAACTGCTGCATTCAGTACGAAGGCAGCATGCGTAATGCAAGTCTGTGGGGTGTATTGACCCACTCCACTATGCTATGCAGCATCACCCTGCTAGTTATGGCGCAAGAAGCAGAAACAATGGCGGCAAAACTCTTCTGCGTGCCAAAAACCTACAAAAACCGCATCCAGCAACACACAAAAGAATGGATGCACAACCTGCCACCCATGGTGCATATGTGGTGGGGTAGAGCACACACTGCAGACAAATGTGCCAGTGGGATCTGTGACCAACAAAGAGAGTACAGAGGGAGAAGCAGCATTTTGCAATTGAAACTCAAAAATGTGCCTACAAATGACATTTGCTTTGGTGCTAAAAAACTCCAAAATTCCTATAACACAACACTTCTCAACATCCAAAATCTTGCTTGGTGCTAAAATTCATGTAATCTTATGAAGCATTGCGAACATACAAAGTCCTAAATTTGAAGAGCAAAACATTTCTTCAGAAAAACTGGATTGTCTGTAAACTGACAGCTCCTGTCAAAATCTGTGTGCAGTACCTTGGGCTACCTGTGGATGACAGCTGTCAGAGGAGCCCCTGATGAAACTTCAAAGTATTAAACTAAATGTCTGCTTGCTTAGCAAACATACAAAGGATGGTTGCTAAAAAGGAATACAGATCTTAGTTGTGTTTTTGATCCTACAAATTGAAAGCTATGAAAGAAGTGATGTATTTATGTGATTTGATGCAATAGGTTTGGTTTTGCTGGATTTTAATTAAGAATAAATTAGCCTGGCTGAGCTGCAAGAACTGGAAAAGCAGGTTTCTCCCAGGGGGAACTGAAAATCCTCTCAGCAGAAACTCACTGCGAGATCCTAATTGTGGGTTAGCACAGACTTTTGTTTACAGAAAGAGAAGGAACAATGGCAGAGCTTAAGCCCAGGAAACGGAGGTGTGAAAGGGGTCATAAACTGCTCCGAAAGGAGGGGGCTGTTCTTGGACTGCAGGGAGAGACAAAGGGGCAGGACCATTTGCTGTTAAGCATGAACAAAGAACCATTTTTAAAGACTCATAACTTGTGATTCAAAGTGGTGAAAAATATACCAAGGACATATCTGTTAGTCTAAATTACGGCTCCACGCTTTAAGAGGTGGCAGATCCGTGTAACATATTCTGGACAGGAATGGCAATATATGTGGTTTTATGTGAAATGTGTTAATACTAGAATTGTGAAAATTTACCCACACACCCCTATATTGAATGTGCACATTTTTGGTAATTTGCAGAACATTTGGAAAAGGTGTTCATGGTGAAAAGGACACAATTCTGTAGAAAGGTGAAACAAGATCCCACAGCTGCAGGATTTTGAGGAACAGCTACTACATAAACAATGGCATTTTTTTTTTGATTCAGGTAAAGGTGACCAATGTAGAAATATGTATTTAGGATGAAATCCGATTTTGAGACCAGTAGCTAAAGGGAGGTTTCTAAGAACTGTAAAGCAAACCATAAAATGTGACATCATCCGGCCTTGATCCAATCACTTAGTTGCAAGACGGAGATGAGGTTTTGATCCAATCCCAGCTCACAGGGGCCAGTTTAGTTAAGCCGGCCCATACACCCATTTTTTGATGTTATTTTAAAGGATAAATATAGACAGCTGAGAACACATAGGGACTCACTGATTCACTCACTTTCCTGATTCTGGCAAAGAACTCTGATCCAGCATTCTACATCCAGCTTTAACATCCTTCCATACCCAGAAGCCAAGACTATTGCAAAGCAGTAGATAACTATAGATTTCAGCAAGGCCTAAATCCTCAAATTTATTCTTGCAACCCAGTGAAGCGATGTGGTGTGAGAAGGCCTTTTGAACCAGTATCCTGAAATTCTCTTGCTTGCTACCACAAGGCTTGCCTGAGGAACTCACTATCCAGATGATTGAAATACCCACAGACTAGGAGGGCTGATCCTGTGCAAATCCGGTGACCAGCCTAGCTGATCCGATCCCATGCCTGATGTGCTGTTCTTCCTAGACCAGATCCAATCCATGACCAGAACTGACAGTACAATTTAATAACTTATTCTGTGAGTATTAATAGGAAGAAAAGTGACCCTAATATATCTGCATTGTATGATCCCAATCTCAAACCCATCCCATTTTTAATTCAGAACCATAGTATTGCAAGAACTATCTTTGCGCTGACTCTTTTCTCATCTGTGTTCCTAAACCCTAACTTCTTATTGATTGATTAATGAAAAGTAATTCCCAAACCAAACGTAAACCAGAGTTTTACACATGAACTGTTATGAGCGGCAGTGAATGACTTTCCTTTGTGGCATTCTCCTTTCTGGAAGTCTTTAACACAGCATAAGAAAACCTATCTGTCATTTCTAAACCCGAATTGTTTCCCAGTCTATCGCCTATTTTACAAAAACAACCTTTACTAAAACCTCAATAACTCCCTCAGTTTTGGTGATAGAATCCAAAATTTCAACTCCTACTTGTACCTAACATCCTTATCGCGTAAGGAAAATGTTGCCGCAGATTTAAATTCTGAAAGGTTTTTACACATGTGAATTAGCTTTAAATTGCTTTCAACTGGGACTTTGAGATTTCACATTTTTTCTTTTGACTAAATCATTGTTTGTGATTGTGTGCAACGATTCAAGTTCAAAGTGGCTCCCATAGGAATTTATAACAATTTCAGTATTTTTGACCACATTTGGTGTTTTTGCTCAGTCAATTCCAAAGACAATTTCAAAGTCATCTGACAGCTGAAAAGTCAATTCCGTTTTTCTCTTGTATTTGAAGGGGGAAGGTGGGATTTATATTCTGTTTGATTTGTGCTATTCCTGAATATTGTATTGAAATTTTATTTCTATTGCGCTCGTACACAAGCATTTTAGAGCACGACAAGGCAAGGGTGGGGAACAGGGGAGAACAAAACAGCGATCTTACTAGGCCCAGTGACATTGAGACCGCGCAAGCGCATGAGAGAGGGGGAGGGGAAAAGTGCATGGAAGGGGGGAGAAGTAGAAAGTGCGAAGCAGAGGAGAAACAGATAAATAACAATACATAAATAATAAAGGCAAGAAAAAGTGGTAGTGCAGCCAGCAATTTGCAAGTGCTAGGTTTAAGGCAGCAGACAGGGTAGGTCTGATAAGTGCTGGAAAAAAAGGGGTGACTGTATGGGTACAGATACAGACCCCAGAGCAAGAGGTGGCCCGGAGGCAGTGCAGGAGGGTGGCAGGGTGAGCAGGTACTTGGGCCCGGAGGACAGAGAGTGGCCAGGTGGACGGTGCCAAGAGAGAACTGATACGCAGGGGATAGGGGGAGCGAAGGCAGAAGAAAAGAGGAAGGTCTTGAGGTGCTTCTGGAACCGGAGATGGTTGTCCTCAAGTTTTAGAGTGGCAGGGAGGCTGTTCCAGACGGAGGCCCCAGCCGAAGACAGAGCAGATATTGAAGAGCTCTAGAGGAGAGGTATTTGCAGAGGGATAGCTGAAGGTATTTTGAACCCAGGCCACAGAAAGCTTTGTGGACAATGCAGAGGGTTTTGCATTTAATCCTTGCATCCACTGAGACCCAATGGAGAGATCTCAGAGCTGGAGAGATACGATCCCAGGACTTGAGGCCAAGGACATGTCTTGCAGTCCTGTTGTGGATTAGTTGCAGAGGGCGGAGAGTAGAGGCAGGTAGATTTAGAAAGAGGCTGTTACAATAGTCCAAGCTACAGAGAACCAGAGCTTGGGATAACATTAGCTTCTGGGGGAAGGAGAGGAAAGGCAGAGTACCTCTGAGGAGGTGCAGTCAGAGATTTGACTTTTTAGAGATCTCAGAGATGTGGGTGGAGAAGGAAAGGGTGGCGCCAAAGATGACCCCGCCGTTCTTAGCCTCGCAGGTGGGGGTAGGAGGAGGGCCTAGGGAGGCGGGCTGAGAGTGAGTGGAAAGGATGGTGAAGGTGTGCCGATGAGGAGGATCTCCATCTTGCTGGCATTCAAAGATCATTGGCGGCAAACCAATCTTGAATGGCAGTTAGGCAATCAGAGATGAGAGAGGGAGAGGAGGTGGCAGAGGGCAGCCTGAAAATGAATTGAGTGTCATCAGTGTAGCACTGGAAATTTGAGCAGAAATTGGCAATGCAGTGGGCGAGAGTTGCCAGGTATTGGTTGAAAAGCCAGGGCGAGAGGTTAGACCCCTGGGGAACACCACAGGTAGAGAGGAAGACAGATGAAAGGACAGACCCAAGTTGGACCTGGGAAGGTCGATCTGAGAGGAAAGAGGTCTGCCAGGCCAGAGCCTGATCAGTGATACCCAGGTTTTCACAGAGACAGTTGAGCAGGATGGTATGGTTGACCGTGTCGAAGGCAGAAGAGAGATCGAGAAGGATGAGGACAGAGGGAATGTTAGAGTCAAGGTTGGAGAGCATATCTTCACGGATGTTCAGGAGTGCAGTTTCCGTGCTTCACGCACCTGAATGAAGACTGGTGGTCATGGAGACAGACAACAGAATTGGAATGAAGGTTAAGCTGAGAGATGGCCAACTTTTCCAGGAGTTTGCCAAGAAAGGGAGTAATGGAAATTGGGCGATAGTTAGCTGGACAAGAAGGATCAGCTGTGGTTTTCTTGAGGAGAGCATGCACAAAAGACTGCTTCAGAGGGGAGGGGAAGGATCCAGAGGCAAAGGAGTGGTTGCAAAAATCAGCAAGGGCCTGAGCGAGGGTGTCAATGTGGTCCTTTGTGGTTTTAGAGGAACAGGGATGAACCTGTTTTGACGAGGCTTTCATAGATCAGACTTATCTAGCGACCGTGTCGGGGAGAAAAGAGGAAAGGAAGAGAAGGATGGTGGGGGGTGGCTAAAGGAGGGTCAGCAAGCACAGATGGAGAGGGGGGAGGAGGGGTGTGGGTGGAGAGGGTGGACAGGATGTCCTGGATTTTTGAATTGAAGTGAGAGGCAAGGGCATTGCAAAGAGCCTGGGAGGCAACAGGAGGGGTAGAGACTGCAGCAGGGTTGGCCAGCTCCTTGTAGATTTTAAAGAGTTCGGCCGAGTTGTTAGATGCCACAGAGACACAAGCTGAATGTGGACTCTCTTCTTGGTGAGGACAGAGAGTCGGTATTGCCTTTATAGCAGGCGACAGGCCAGTTTGTCAGAGGATGAACAGGAATTCCTCCATTTCTTCTCAGCCACCCCTACACTTACGTTTAAGTGTAGCTAGCTCTCTCCTCACATCTATTTAATTGCCTATTGGGGGGTTGAGGGGTGTTGCAGGGGGAACTCCTAACCATAGTGCCATCTATACTAAACCACCACAAAAGTATTATTTTCTGTGCTGCATTTGTTCTATGCTCATTCCTTGATTCCTAGTGTATTAAAGATACTATTCAGTGCTCTGTCACCCATTGGGGATTGTTGATTACCTATTAAAATATATTGTGATTTGAATTTGAAATATATAATAAATATTTACCTTTGCAAACTAGCCTGATTCCTGATTCAGTGTGACCGGGGGATGCAGGAGTTTCCAGGAGAAGGGTGTGACATGAGTGGTATATCGTTCAGAATACTGAACTTATAGATACAAATAAATAAGGGTTTCAATTGCGCACTACACACTGGGCGTGACTTGGGTGTGTGCCAGATTGAAATCACTTACAAGTCAATGGATTACCATGAGTAATTCTAGGATCTATTGTGGTTTGAAATGATGAGCAGCACTGATTTATGTTGATAAGAAATACAAGGACTCATCAGATCGAGTCAAGGTTTGATACAAACTCTTGATAGTTCAATGCTTGTTTTGAAGACGCAGCAGTTTGAGGTCACCCACACTTTACACTAATGATCGAGTAGAAACGTGCTGCAGTAGGTATGTGCCAAGGGCAGCAATGCACGTCCTGCTAGTTCGAAAGTATTGACATATTCCAAATACAGTTCAAAGTGGTTTGCCCAATGAAAAATTGAGAAATGGCTGAACATTCTTCTCTGGATACAGTGAGGCCCACAGCAAGGGGCTCCACGACAAGGTGAGTCGCTTTTCATCCCTGCTCTCCAGGTTTGGGGAGTTTTCCCAGCAGAATGGCAAGTCTTGGTCCTCAGCAAAGAGACCTCCAATGTGCAATGAGGATGAGTAGGAATTAGAGCTTTCCTCTGCTTTGGAACACATATCTTGTTATTTGGCAGAGGGTTTTGGAAAGGACTGCTCCCCCGACAGGATTCAGATGAATTTTGAAATATAATTGCACATTTACGGCCTAACTCAATTCTTTACCTGAATTTCAAACTCCATACGCAGTGGTAGTCTTTATACACATAGGGGTTTAGGCACTTAGATTTTCCATAGGCATTCCAGCTGTATGTAACAAGATAGTAAATGCAAATTCTAACTTACCTATCTGAAAGCAGAGCTAGGTAATGTATGCTGGAAGTTATCTCTCAATCAAATACAACTGTTGTTTAGCAGGACTCCTAGAATTCAACACAACATTGCAGATGCAAGATGGAGGCTTTCAAACATCTAAAAGGTCAATCAAGACATGTCTGCAAAATGGTATTTACAGAGGAATCTCTTGTAGGCAAGGCCAGTCCAAAAAAACAGAGTTCGTGAATCAGCATTAATCCCGAACATAGGTGCTATTTGGGGCTTGTTCCATGGTGAACATGTAGAGATTCCATGTTTTTAGAACTGACACAGAATCTGAAGAAAACTGCTGAGGTTGGGATCAGATGGAAATAAAAAAATATGCACCTATAGAAATATATTGTAGATTAGCTAATAGAAAAGGCAAGGTGGACACATGAATGCATCATTACTAAGAATGTAGGGTCTTGAAATAAGACGGCCTGATTCTCAGAGCATTTTCTAGTCGGATTGCACCATTAAAAACACATATTTGATACAGGCTCATAATGTATCTAATGAAAGATGCCCTTGATAAACAGAGGTAGTTGAAAAGTGTAATATTATGGGTTCAATTTAAAAGGTTCGGAGTGCTATATTCTCTTCGAGCCAATAATATTGGTTTAACTTTCAAAACGGTATTTTAATTTAAAATATAGATATACAGAATAATCTGTTTCAGACTGCTGTACTTAAATTATTGTTTTGTAGTGATGCAAATATTTGTGAAAGAGGTAAATTAATTCACTTACTTGACACCAATTATTTTATTGATGATTTTTTTGTGTGTAATAGACATAAGATTGTACTTTGTGTGCTTGGGTAAACGTGATATAAGAAATAAAGAACGAATTTGTTAATTCAATGAAGGTGTAGTTTTGAATGTATTAATGCATTTTGTTTGAAAAAGGGATGTAAGAATGTATTTTACTTTCTGGTATTTCAGATTCAATGTTAACTGTTAAAAAACGAAATGCAATTTAAAAAAAAAATAAAGAAACAGCAATGAGTAGTTGCTGTTCTCTCTCAAATTGTTGTGCTTTGTTTGCCATCATCATCCAAAAAGTTCAGAGGAAGCATATACCCCAGAATTCGATTGAAAGCCCTCATATGAGCCCAATGTGAAGGTCCAGAACACCACGCAATGTTGTGGACATCGTTGTTGTATAGGTGTGCACCTAATCAGAAGGCAACAAAGAAGTTTAATCAATGTGCACTATACAAACTGAGTTAAAAATGTTTACCAACACACATCGTGTGTGTGGTTTGTCGTAGGTTTGCAGAAAACCCATAGCTTTCAGACATCATAGCAGATGCACAACACGCCAATGTATAGGACTTCACGCTTGTACGTATCTACACCCCCACTCCAGCCCGTAGGTAGTTGACAAGCTCAGTTCAAATTCATGCAATAACCTCATGTATTTTCAATGCACTTCTCTATACAATAATGCCCTAGGACGATGGCACAGAACACATGCAAAACATGGGGATTACATACTGTCCATTTAATTAAATGCAATGGTACCTAAAACACATCTTATAGGTAAAACCACGGCTCTTATTTTTTTGTATTTTTTTTTAAATTAATTTAGCTGAACTAAATCAGCTTTTCAATATACATACAACATAAAAACATAATACAACTTTGAAATAAAATTGTTACACCAATCAAACAATCATAACCAAAATAACATAAAAGTCATCATATAATATCACCAGCTTTACTGAACCTATTTACAAATCCAATTTCAAAGCATTCAAAAAATGTACAGTGGCAATTTGTAGTGAGATGTTAGATGTACATAGTATATTTGACCACCGTTGAACCGTGTCAAGAGAGCCCACATACGCACAATGTCACACAAAATACATCATTCTAAAACCAACTAAAGCAGGAAAACACAATATCAAATGTTAAAAATTTAGATAGATAATTTAGACAAAAGCGACAAAAGTTTAAGTGACTAGGTATCAGCTTACGCCTAGCCTGGATCTATCTTGTGGGCCAAAGATTAAAGCGTAAACATAGAATGGCAAATCATACTTCTGGTGATGGGAATTTAAGAAGATATGGCTCCATGGTCTTAACATGTTTAGGCTGGAATCGGTGAGCACAGTTAAGTTTATATTGCAAATATAAGGTCCATGTATCAATCCAATGACAGCAATATATCACAGTCTTACCTTTGTCCGGATTTAGAATTAGCAGTTCAATGGTCACATTCGAGTTAGCAAGTATAGCAGAGACCTCCTTCATCCAACTTTGTACAAATGTATGGTTTGAAGAAAACAAATAGCATGATAAGGTCTTCAAAATATTATTGGAATTGTCAAAATCAAACATTTACGAAACAATGCGCATAATCGCCAGTGGTAGAGAGCGTGGATAGAAACCAAACCTAGTTCATACCGCAGCCTGGGCCCAGGTATGCACTGCGCTAGGTGGAGAATACTCCTCCAAAATCTCACCTCCAATCTATCTAGTGACTCATTCGACCAAATTGGTTGAGTTTCAAGGCCATATAATAAACAAGATGTTGCTTTTTGATTCCAGTATATTAAAGCTGGTTTGTATGTGAATTTACCATTGTAAAATAACATGATCTTGGTTTGGGAGAACCACTACTCTTATTCATCAGTATCAGAGCTCTGTAGCCAATTAAATGCATTTTTTAAACCTACTATGATTATGAATTTGTATAAGCAGACTGTCACAATGTTAATGGGAAATCTGCAACTCCAAAATGCATCCCATGTATCCTTGTCACTCCTCACTCACCATTCTCTAACTCTACACACCTCCTTCTCACACCCTTATTCCTCCTCAGCAACCCTACCGCTCATTCCTCACAAACTGTATATGTAAGGGCATTAACATTTGTCATTATCATTTGTCCTTCACATTCCTCATTGCATTTTCCACAGTCAACAGTTTGCGTCTTCAAGCCTCACATGTGCTCTTCCTCACACCTCATGCATCATTCATCCCTTTTACTCTGGAGTATACATCCCCCACAATCATCACACAACTGGGAATTACAAAAAAAGAGGAAGAAAAATGGAATATTAGGAGGCAGATGTAATGGGAGTGGAGGTTGATTGGTTACTGAGGGTTAAGGGTAACATGTGAAGTTCAGACTTAAGAACTAAGGATAAAGGAGGAGGACTAAAGACTGATGCTTGAGTTTTGAGGTCTGAGGATGACAACTGAAGAACAAGGAGGAAGAATGAGTAGTAAAGTTGACTATTGATGACTTATACAGGAGTTCAGAAGATGAGGATTAATGAGCGAGGGTGATCACTGATGACTGTGGGGTGTGTACTAAAGCGAAGTAGTGATGACTGGTGTATTAGTTGTAAAGAGAAGGAATGGGATGTAGGTGTGGCAATAACAACTAATGACTGGAGAGCAAGTAGAGGTACACTGAGGGTGTCATCATTGTGGTCATAGTCTGCACAACAAGTGGCGCAAAGTTAAGGTGGCTTTAACTGAATATCCAGGGTTTTGTTGCATTAAGTGTTCACCTTAAAGTCCCTAAAATAATTCCTTGAATATATATATACTTAAATAAAACACACCATCTGCATATACATATAATGAATAGAGAACACAATACAAAAACACACTCCAAAGGAAAACAGAGAAAATGCAAGGGACTGAGAAAGTAGTACTCTGAGTGTGGTTCCAGTGGTGGTAGGTAAATCACTAACCACCTAGCCACAAAAAAGGATATCTTGAATGAAAACAGTTGCAATCATGACCTACCAAGTCTATAGGGTCCAAATGAACTGGGCGGACAGTTCAGATTCAACAGTACCTGAATTCAGTTCTTGCTGGGCTGACAAAGTCAGACCCGGTGTCGAACAACAAAGAAAGCGGATCAAGCTCAGTTCGTGCAAGTTGGATTGCGTAGACAAGTAGGGGTAAAAACAGGTGTTCTGTGTGGAAGACTGGAGGCTATGTATGCAGGCTGGTGCGGTCCCAGAAACGTTTCACAGCTGGCCAGACCGAGTTGGGCGTTAGCCACCAGGAGGGCTCAATGAGTGATGCTTCAGGGTTTCATAAACTGTATAATGAACTATAACTAAACTCAGGAATAGCTTTATTTTAGAGACTATGATCAATGTTGTTTTAAACAGGGGTACTTATCTTAAATGCCGCCCCAGTGACACAGAGATGTTACTGTCACTGCCACTCTCACATGGGCATCCGTGTCCTCTGGACCATCTCGTGATACGGATGCAGCATGTCCCAGGCGCATACTGTGCCTTTGGCATGTGGCTGGCGAAAGTGGAATCTGATCTGCAGATTACCCTTTCTGAGGTGGAACTACCTCACTAATTTATTGTTCAATACCAAATCAAAAAAGCCAGGTCTTTGTATGAGATGGTAGTTCCACACGCTCATTGCATTTAATTTATTGGCACCCTCCTGTTAAATCTCTACTGAATCTACTTGCATTCTTAGCTTTAGAGGCTATATCACGTAAGACAATCCTATAAAAAAAAAAAAACAATCGCGTTATAAATAACCTGCCCTTCCACAATTAAACTAGTGCCTAGATACCTACGGGTTATGTGCGCTGAAAATAAATGCCAAATACAATACAGAAACCTTGCCCCGAACACGAATGCATTGAAACAATATGCCTTCGCAATAAGGAAAGCCTTTGCTGCAGTGGGCATTTTTCTGTATTTTTGACTGTACCTTTACTTTCTTGCTGGATATGGAAACTGCTCACAATTTTGCCTAATGTGTGTGAATGCTATATATTATTTCGTATAAAGTGGAATCTTCAATTTGTAATCAGAGATGTATGTTTTCATGCAGTGCGAAGTTCAGCTCTTAAATAGCATGTGATGGTTGTCACGTATAGAGGAGGTATATCTCATCGCTAAAACGATTTGGCAGGACTTTCCCTTAGCTCGGGCTTCCTTTTCAGTGAATTCAACTGTTCTGTTTAATGTGTTCAAGAAAAGACAGAACTGCGGGTGGCACAATCCATTTGCCCAGAGCCATCTGGTCTCATTAGCTTCTGGAGGTTAGCTAATCCTTGCAGCTGAGGATGTATAGAACACGCAGCTTGATTATGTAGAGTGTGCCTCGGGATTTGCTATGCTGTACCACGTGGGGGAATGTCTTCCCATATTCCACTCTGGCGAAGTCAAAATGAAAAATATAAATCGCAGAACTAAAGAAAACATGTCAAACATAACTGCACGCTTGCTTCCTGCCTTTCTGTGCTTAACTGAGGCTGCCGTGGAACTTCCATTTTTGGTGCACCGTGTCCTGTGCCCGTGAATTGTTCATTCACTTAATTCTGGAAGGGGGACTACCCAGATGAGACTGTATTTTCGAATTCAGGGGAGTTTGAACGGTTTACTGTTTTAAAAACTTCAATATAAATTAACACAGTACTGACTTCCATAGTTGCTTAATCCTAGCAACCTAAGGAACTATAAAGTTTATGAAATTTTTGGAAACCTTAAATTACGTTGGAACAATGTCATGAACTACGCCTTGCCAAGTATCGATAAGCAAATCTGATCCGCCACTTTTCAGGCAATGCATCTGTTTCCACGGCTTTCCATATGTTCTAATGGCTCCCTTGTAAATACGTTACTGGGTTATTTGAATGCAACGCGTTATTTTATAAAAAAGCTTGCATTTCAACGCAGCACACGCCATGAGGCAACCAATCCTAGTCTTCCGGGCTCTCGGCATATACTACAGTAATAGAGTCATCCTACATCATTTTACTACAATAAGAGAACGACTGCAAATGTCCTGGACTGGAACGTTAAGGTTGATGTCGTTAAGTTTGGAATACACCTGTGTGAGTTAGTGAAAGGTTTTGCAGACGTATCATTGTTTATCTTGGACAAGAGTTGTGAATTTGCTCAATTCATATAGCAACATGAAAGCAACCCACAAAAGCAGATCTCAGTCACAACCGGGAGCAAGTTTACTGAAGCTTTGCGGCGGTAAAAGTGCAATTGTGCACGGCATTAGCGCAAGGACAACGACTGTCCTAGCGTACAAAATATTGGGGTGACATAAGCCATCTTTTGCAGCATGGCAGGTCCAATTCTTCTATCTACCTCCTTCCCAACAGCCTTATCACCTGTGCGAGGAATTAGCATGTCTATTAAGGAAGCTGTTTCGACACGTATATATTTTTGCTCAAGGATTATTGAGGAAGTCAAATGCCATGAAATCTATCAAAACAAAACACATATTTCCAAAATATATATAATAAGGCATTTTTTCTTAGAACCGTCTATAAAACAGGATCAGAAACACCCCAGGCAATAGAAATTTGCTCCAGGCTGCTGCCTAGGCTAGGTTTGAAGGTGAAGTTCCGTAGAACACATTGACAAACTTGCTTGACTGGAACCAGTTGCATACTGGAGTATTGAGACCAAGTTCCAAGAGTGCCTGAAGAAACTACTCGCAGAGAATCGGCTGCATACTGGGACACTGAGTCCTACTTTCCTGCGAAATCAGAAGAAAATGCTTACTAAGAATGCACTGCAGACTCTGGTATGGAGTTCAGCTACCCAGCCTGAATTGAAAGCAGTCATTATCCTATGTACTGCACTGCCCCCTCCCCTTCCCACCTGCACTTTTCCCCTTCTTCCCTCCCCTGCACTTGCACAATCTCAATGTCACCTGGCCTATTCGGTTTGCTGTCTCTGTCTTCCCTCTGTTTCCCCTTCCTTGCCTTGTTGCGCCTTGAAACACATGTGCATAGGTGCGTTATAAATGTCATATCATATCATATCATATAATTAATGAAATGCTGGTACTTCTGAGACACTGATTCTTTCAACAACTGGAACGTGAAAATGAATCCCATCTCCCAAATACAACTCGCAAGTCTGACCATCTGAATGAACTACAAATGAAACGAAGCTGTTCGCAATGCGTCTTCACTGTTCTCTCATCCTTTATCCTTCAGAACACCACATGATATCAGAGTAGGGATCCCATAACTTGCTTTAGAGGTCCAATTCAATAGAAAACAACAAATATCCAGATGATGCCTGGAAAATATACACTGAGATGAAAGAAAACTGTGGGCTGCCAACCCAGGTTCAGAAAATTTTAGGATGATACCTCTTTAGTACATATAAATACTCAATCATCCACAGCAACCAAATAAGAGAGCAAACCAAGGTGCACAAATAAACCAGCTTTATTTTTTTTAAATTTATTTTACTTGTTTATATCTAATTTAAGATGTTACAAGGCTCTTGCTTTGGTTGTGGAGCTTCTTGCAATTACGTTAGTGGGACTTCAGAGGCCAATCTTTGTTTGTTGGTCTACTGGTTGCATTCTGACAACGCAGCTTGCAGTATCTTGGCTGTTGCTGTCGTCCAAGATGTCCTGCCTCCACCAATTAAATGCGGCCACCACTGCTCTTCTTCTGGCTCTGTAAACAAGCTTAGCACTTCTCGTAGATATGCTAGGCGTGCTTTGGACATAGCCTGACAGCTTGTGAGCAGGTGCCTCACGTTTTCAATTTGCAAAGTCTACAGAAGTTGTTTTCCGACTGGTCTCTGATGTGGAGAATCTCGTTTGTGGCTAGTAGATTCAACCGTGCTCTTAGGAAGAGTTGGCGAAGGGGTCTGCTCGGGAATGTTCTCAGAAACTGAGCTGTTTCGTACCTTTTTAATGTGTACGGTGGGAGCTGTTTTAAGAGTTTGTTTTCCGAAGCCTTTTCCAGAGTTGCTAGCCAATCTAAATCAGCCAGTTTCTTTTTGATTCTCATTGGATTTTCAATTAGGTCCATTTCCGTGCAGGCTACTTGATCTAATTTGGTCTTTATCTTTGCTGTCCATTTCTTAAGCATTTTGCACTTTCCTGTGTTGCTTTCTTCTTTGATTAGTTGGTATAGCAGAAGGCATTGTGGGATGATGGTTTTCCGGTAAAGCGCAATGCTGTTTGCTTCCACCGTTGCTTTGAGCAAAGTAAGGCCTAGTTCCCTCCATATTCCGGCCATTGCCGTTGATTTGGGTAGGTTCAGAACTGTCTTCCAAAAGTAGCCCTCTAGCCTTAACCAAAAGGCATCAGGAATTTCAGGCATTGCCTCGGTACCATATGTAAATGCCGGAACTACTTTCGCCTTGTAAAACTTGATGATTGGAATTAGAGAGAATCTTCCGTATTTTTTCTCTAAAATGTTGGCTTGCATCGATAGTGATCTCGCTTTCGGCCCCAGATGGGCTTGCATGCTTGCTTCTTGGGGTGAATTGTCTGTGACGACTCCCAAAAATTTAAATTTTGCTATTGTCTTGATCGGGACTTTTTCCATCGTCCATTTGAAGGTGCTTTGTTTCTTTGTTGTTTTTCCTAAGATTAGGATTTTTGTTTTTTCCTTGTTTACCTCCAAGTTTGAGCGCTTCATGTAGGCTGACAGATTGTCTAATTGTCTCTGCAGTCCTATCTGCGTCAAGTCCATTAGGACGATGTTGTCCGCATATGTCAGACGTGGCATTGGTGTGCTCCCTATTTTCGGAGGGAAGGCTCTCACCGTGGCACATGTGTCTTTAAAATCTCCCATGAATGCAACAAACAGGGCTGGCGCCAAGGGGCAGCCCTGTTTAACTCCCCTCCGTGTTCAAATTTCGCTTGACAGTAAGCCTTTTGTGTTTAACTTCACTCTCCTGGAAGTGCTTGTATGTAGCGCTTTGATCGGAGCCAGGATAGTTTGCGGACAGATCCAGGTGTTCAGTTTCTTCCATAGGAGCTCTCTGTCCACACGAACGAAGGCCTGGGTCAGATCGATGAACGCTACAAAGACTGTGATCGATTCCTCTATGGCTCTGCTTTTGACTATGCTGAAGAGCATGATGTTTGTTGTCGTAGATGAATTTCTTTTTAAGCCTGCTTGGAATGGGTCGTTGCATGGTGCCTCTGTCGCCCATAACTGGAATTTCTTTAAGAGAAGCATACCGAAAACTTTGCCAATTGTGTCGAGCAGAGCTATGGGCCGGTAATTACAGGGATCGGACTTATCTCCTTTTTTCTATATGGATACCACGTTTGCAGATGTCCAGGATCTTGGTATGGCTCTTGATTTTTCACATTGCTTGAATACCAGACTGGAGGAGTCCATTGTTTCTGAAAGGTGTTTAGGTCCATGTTAGTGACGCCGTCCTTGCCTGGTGCTCTTGAGTCTTTCAGTTTACTGATTATCTCTCTGATGTCTTCTTGATTGGAAACATCCACACATGGGCTGCCTTGCTGGCTATGTTCTGGACCGTCAGGAGCTTTTGGTTTACTGAATAGAGCTTCGAAGTGCTTTGACCATTTTTCTTCACTCACACAGTTTGATGGTTCATTGATTTTATGTTCTGTTTTTGTTTTTAGGAGTGACCAGAATTCTCTGGTGTTTTTCTCTGCTCCATTTCTTAATATCTCTTCCAAGTCTTTTTGATAGAGATTTATTCGGTGAGTTTTGATCCAAGCCTTGTATCTTCTTTCCTCTAATGTTACTCGGGCTGCTAGTTCAGGTGAGAAATGCTTTTCTGCTTTGCGTTTTAGTTGTCTCAGGTTTGCCCGTTTTGCCACGATTTGTTTATCATATTGGTGGAGCCCTAATGCTGCCTTTCCTGACCTTGTGTGGGGTGGTACTTTATAGGGGCTCAGCAGTGGTTGATAATCAATAACTGCTTTGTCGTGTTCAGTTACTTTTGATTTCGATTTGTAGTTTCTCAGCAGATCTGCAACTCTTGTTGCGGTCAGTTTTAGGTGGTTGCCCTGAGCGTTGGACTCTATCTCTGAGTTCATTTTTGGGTTACAGACCACTGTGGAGCTCCAGGCAGCTTCTAGGAGGTTGTGATCACTTGGTGCAGTTCGGATGACTTTGAATTCAGTTATCACCGCCAACATCGCCTCCGAGGCATATATGTAATCTAGTGTGCCTTTTAGGTCACCTCTCTCCCAAGTTGGTGGTCTACTGGGGAGGGGGAAGGTCTGGTCTAAGTTGTAGAAGCATCTTGAAGACATCAGGCTATTCCACTGTTCTCCTCTCGATTCTAATGCCGTTTTTTTCCTGTGTATATTAGGTTGGCTTACATTTTTCTGTTTCAAGTTTAGATCACTGCAGATGATGACATAAGAGATGTTTTTTTCCGCATATATCCTGTCAATTTCTGTTTCCAGTATTGTTAGGAATTTCTTGTCAGAGATTGCTTGTGGATTCCAGTAAATGTTGATGATACCAATTTCTTTTGCTGTTTTTTTTCCCGAGTGTTTCTCGTGTGTTGTCCAAGACATTCTGATCGCTTGGTGGTGGCTTGAGGACGTGATGGTTTCTATGATGCTTAGTCCACTATCCACTCTTATTGCCACCAGGAGTCCTGATGACGGGCGCCCCGGTTGTTATTTGCCTGAACCAAAGCGATCTCGTAGCCCTCAAGCGCTGGTTTCTCAATTAACCAATGTTCCTGTAGTGTTATTATATCGAAATGACCCAAATCAGGGCCCCCGTGTGTCATGAGGTGCTTGTACCCACACGTATTCCATGAGGCGATCTTAATCAATTTTTCATTCACTGGTCAAGTCGTTAGAGATGTTGATTTTGTTGCCCCTTCTACCAAAGCTGTTGGTTGCTATTTGTTCAAGGTGGCAATGAGCGATTTTGGTAACCTGCTAGGTGAACTGCTTGTTCTAAAGTCCTGTCATCCACCGAGTTGTTACTTTTTGAGCTTATTGTTTTAGATAGTGTGTTGCCTTCTTTTCTCTTTTGCTCGATTTTGCTTTTTTCCGCTGCTTTTAGCGCCGATGTCATTTGTGTCTGCTTGTCTTTTGATGTCTCTGGGACTTCTTTGTCATACTTCAACCTGTTGTCTCTATAGAGTGATTCCGTTCTAGACACAAAATGCATTTTTTTTCCTTGCTTGTTTGCATTGTTTTAGGTGTGTTCGGGGCTCTCTTGGGTGTAATCTCTGTAAGCCAGAGACCTTTCTCTGCTAGTAAGTCTTGAGCCATTTTAAGTTGGAATCCGTATTTCTTTGCTCTTGTGTGTAAGTAGCATTTTGCTTTACTCCCCGAGTGGTATGGTTCTACTAAAGTTAGGTCCTCAGTTGAAAGATGATGGACTGACTGAAGTTGTCTGAAGATTTTCAAGACTGTACTTCTGTTCAGGATTATGTCCTCTTTATTCTCTCTTGTTTGTTCAAGTTTCAGAATTATGGTTGAGCGTCCAGATTCAGACTGGGTCTTTCATGGATGAGCGTGGTCGGCGTGGTGTTATGGGTCCCTTCTCTCGTCTAGGGTTGTATGGAAATGGCAGTTTTTTCTCGCCCTGCATCTTGCTGATAACTTTTCTTGGGTTGAGCTGGCAGTTGCTGAGTTCGTCTGTCAGAAAGCCTTTCCGCTCTTTGGTCCGGGGAGATTCTGACATATACTTCACATGTCTTTTCTTTCCTCTCCCGTTTTACACTTTTATCTTGGTAGTCATTTGTAGAGCCTTTGCGTGTCGTCTCGTGATATTGTGTACATTTCTGGGGGTCTGCCTCCATAGGTGTCTGTTGGATCATTTCCTTAGTTTTTAATTCAACCTCCTCCTCAGGCTCTGCATAGACAGATATCCATCCCTCTAAAAATCTTCAGCCGTAGTTGGGGACTTGATCAGTTGCTTCAGTGATTGGTTCGTGGAGCCCGTGTGTGTTTTGTTTTTCTTTTTTGTCGCCTCCGATTCTATCCCAGTGGTTCGGATTGGGCTTCTGCTCTGAGGTTGGTTTTTATCTTCCTCTTTTTTTTTGTGGCGATGATCTTTTACTTGTGATTTCCTGCATTGTTTTAAAAGGTATTTGATTTGTTTTTTGACCGTTTGTTTTTGTGGTCAAGATTTCCTCTTTACTGTTGTTCTTTTTTACTGGTGTTTCTTCTTTCTTTTTTTGCAGGCCTGATGATGATGGTATGTTCTCTTCTATCATATTTGGATTGAAGTTGAAAACCTTGTTCTGTGGCAAAGGGAAGGTGTGAACATTTCCCAGATTGATGTTAAAGATAATGAAGGCCCCTTGCGTTTGAGATTCAGCATTAGTCGTTTGTTTGGTCAAATCGATAGCACTTGTTAAGGCCAGAGTCTGTGTTGACACATTTTCTAATGGGGGTTTTTTACCCTGACTTTTCTTTCCTGCATGTTTCTTTTCTTCTGACGTACGGTTGTTCTGATTCTCCTTGTTCTTCACAGCAATAAGGTCCTTGAAGCATTTTTCTGATGCCTTCACGTAGCCTTCCAAGTAAGTCAGTTTTGTCAGTGTCATTGCAGAGACTGTTGCTTGGTCTTTCATAGAGTCGTTTAGAGCTTTGTACAATTTGCAGAATGGAGCAAGGGCGATGGTAATGGCGGACATAATGGTTGTCTGGTCCGATTTTTTTGTTGGTGTCTCTTTTTGGCCAATGCTAGCTCTTTCGTTTCTGGGAAAACAACCCGATGGAGAGTCTAAGAACGGGTTGAGAGATTGCCATTGTGAAGGTGGTGAGGACAGCCTGTAATTTCTTTTCGGCCCGTTTTTCCTGTTGCTGATGTGATAACTTTCTTCTATTGGGTTTGGGCTCTCCACGTCGTTAATTCTTACCTCTCGGGTTTTGTTTTTTGGACGTGGTGGAGTCTGCAGTCCAAGGTCTCAGGAGGGACATTCTTTTAATGATTGTGGGTCTATGGCATCTTCCTTACGGCCCCGCTTGACTGGACTTGCTGATGACGGCGAAGTGCTTCCAGGAACCTTTTGTGGCTCCTTTGGTGGTGATGGCACAGGCTTTGGACTTTTCTGGACCTCGGTTTCTGTGATTATTGGTGAGTTTGTATCTTTATCACTGTTCTCCATGTTACATGTACTTTTCGTAGTGCCTTTTTTATTCACCTCCAGTGCGTGTTCATTTGAGGTTTCCGCAGGCATTGATTTAGGTTCTGCTACCCCTCCTTTGTCTATGATATCTGAGGCTGCCTCTAACTTGTCTTCATGAGACGGGCTCTTCGCCGAGCTTGGGGGTTTTTCGCTTGGCGTATCTTCAGTTGTCATCGTTTTGCATGGTTTAGACGGCGGTGATGTTTCTGTTTCTGTTATTGCTGCCAAGATTTCCGCGTCAGATAATTCCAGGATGTCATATTTCCTTTTTCCTTGGCTTTTGAAAAAGTCCATCAGCGAGTTAAACTGCCCCTTTTTGAGAGGCGTCTTGCTAGCCTGTGTTTTTTGCTTGTTTTCCTTGTCGTTGCTTTTTATCTGTTTTTTTCTGTGTTCTTTTCATTTGTCCACCTTTTGTTTTTTGTTCTTGGAGGGGAGAGGTTGTGGTTGTTTCTTCCTCTATCTCATTCCACATGTCTTTTGAGCTTGGCTTGTTCTTATTTACCGTACTTACATGACCCTTCATTGTCTTCCTTTTTGTGATAACGATTTTTTTTTTCTTTTTTTGCTATTTTGATTTTTCGGGGACGCTGCTCTGATATTTTCGTCTTCCATACTGATTTCGTCTTTTATGATCGTTTGAGGAGTGTCCTTTGCGGGTCGTTTCGAGGGCGCTTCCCACTGATCGACTGCCTCTGCTCCCTCTGGCTGTGTGATCTGAAAGTCTTCCGCCTGAGGGTGGCGCTGATCTACGGTGTCCACAGCCCAATGGACTTGGGCTGTGATACAGTTTGGGCCGGCACGGGGCGCCTCTTCCAAGCCTGATGCCGCTACCGGCTTCACCAGTCCCGGAGTCGTGCTCCGCTCGGGACTTTCCAACTGTTCTGGAGCACCGGCTCCCTTCAGACAAGGCATCACGGAACCCCCTCACTTCCCGTGGAGGGAGAGGGAACCGGAGCTGCCTCCTCTAAGGTAGGGTTGGATTTTTTGTTGTTTCCTTGCGCCGACCTGGCTGCTGCTTCTTTCTTTGGTTCCACGGTAATCCCCCTTGCTTCCCTCTCGTCGTAGTCTGCCCTCCGGCTAGCGATGGGCGGGAAACAAAATCAGAGTTAGGCAGGGGAGAAACCATGCGTCTTGGAGGACACTCTGTTGTATTCGGCCGTCAAGGGTTTGACCCCTTCTCTGAGGGCGAAGTGGTCCTCGTTGCCGTGTTTGGGAGGGCTTTGTTTTGACATTTCTTTTGATTAATGCTGGGGGCAGTTTTAGTGGCAATGTTTATAGCGCATTTGTCATCACTATGCCTGTTGGACGCTGCCAGATACACTGGCGGTTGTCGCCTTGGCAGGCTGATGTCAAGTGATCTTGTTTTATCCCGCCTTTCCCGAGTAGAAGTTTGAAGGGTTTGCGACTGAAGGAGAGGGCATAGATGGTCTTGGGAATTCACCCCAAACCTTTGGGTCTGTCGGGCGGTGCACAGGGGTCTTTTCTCCCTGTTTCCCTCTACAGGGAGATCATGGTCCTGGTGCGATGTCATGGTGATTTGCTTTGGTTTCAGTTGATGTTCCGCCCCACTCAAGCCCCCGAGAACACCGCAGAACTCTTCACGTCCACTTTCCGCTCCGCGTTCCGTGGACTTCTGTGGCTTATGAAGCCAATGCAGGGTTGATTGTGGACACTCCTCCAAAGTCTCTGGCACTGAAAAAACACTGCGGCAGACACCGCAGAACACTTCACGTCCACTTTCCGCCAGCTTTATTCTCTCCATTCGGCCAGTAGAAGGTCCACAGTCTCAATTACTTCCTGATAAAGTGAATCATTTACATAATCATATTCATTAATAAAACAGAATTTTCACAAGCTCCCATTGGAAGTTAGGTTAAAATCACCTATCTTTGTATACATTACTTCTACTAGAATACTCATTATCTTTGAGCCTGTCAAGGGTCCTCCCACTATGAAAGACATCATGTCCTGGGCATTATCGGAATGTGTTCTAATTGGTTGGCACCACAACATGTTGATATTGTTACAATACTGGTGCCTGCTAATGATGCAGCCTTGGATGTTATACTTATCCACAACAGTTCAATACAGTTTTGGTGGGAAACGAGAGATGGCAACATTGCCCTGGCCAGAGAACTATCAAATTCACTCCCATCTCATCTTTCCACGTGGGGCCCCAATCTCCTAAACAGTTTGCTCAACCTTGGACAGCTGGTCCTGTACTCCCTTCTGATACCTACTGCTGCTTGAAGGTGTTTGATCTAATTGGGTTATGACACGCATAGCTCATTCATTGTAGTGTGTGCTGTAGGTATATCTTGCTAGTGTGTTACTGTATGCTCCTGGCAATTAGATTTTGTATATTTCTGTCTGCTTGCAACAAAATCTAACTTAAATATTTCTTATCTAAACTGGAACCATGAGAATGGCCTATTCATGCAGTTTCAGCTATCCTCCTTTTCTCTGAGCCTTGCCACTTTCAGTCATCTGCACACCACGAAAAACCAATAAAAAATCCCCAGCAAGCTAATTATACTGCAATGCTGTAATTCCAACCATAAACTGTGCCAGGCCTTGCAAAGAGACACATTGTGGGGCTCACTACGGGTCTGCCGGTAACCGTGCCCATGATACTGGTGGGTTGCCAATGGACCCGTAAATATTTACCAGTGCCTGACTTCCCGGTGTCACTGGGAAATTACAACCCAGGCGGTCTGGAAAGTCAGGCGCCAGTAAATTGTAAGTCCCATCCCAATAGACTCTATGGGACTGGGGACCACTGAAGCAACGGCACCGTGTTGGTCTGCCTACTGTGGCCGCTGTGCCCAGAAAGGTCAGACCAGTCAGGCACAGTGTCTCCAGCATGCAAACCTGTAGTATGCCGGTCCGGAAACAATGGTTCTGGTAAGCTTACTGGCACCGTTGTTTCCAGACCGTCAGGATCAGAATAAGCCCCTGTGCTTCTCTTGCCATGTATAATGCTGCTTTACATATATACCCTACCTATCTGGGCATACCAGCGTTTAATGCATTCCAGCTCAGAGTATTATGCAACCTAAACCTCCCTGACATGTGGCAAACTAGCTCACTAAAGTGTGGCAAAACAATACCCTGCTTGTGTTGCATTCTACATGGCGGTGGCATACACAGGATGACACCTTATTCTAGTTTTCTTATTATGTATGCTCATTCTTGATTGGGAACAGGTGGCGGCATGCCCTAGTGCGTCACTGGTTTTATCTCCATCATCACATTCTCACCTCTGGCCAATTTATTGACAACAAATCCTTTATCTGCCATCTTGTCATATTCATCTTTAGGGATTCAAGCCCTACAGCCTCCCTTAAGCTACCTCCTCTTCTTACATTTTCGTCTGAGACACACATCATAAACAACAATCACCTTCACAATCTACCCAGTGTTGTGCATAACTCTCAGAATCAAAAGGGGGCATACACCTAGTTTCCAGTGGTCCAATAGGTCTCTCTATCATAACCATCCTGCTTTCACCTCAGGCAAATAGTGCATCTGTCTTTATATCAGTGTGCACCGGGAGAGCAGTACCTTCTATAGTAGCAATATTAAAGGACATGTTAAATTCTTCTTTCCCCCTTTTTAAATAATTTACAATATCCAATTATTACATATATTATTAGTATGTGCAGGTGGCACATATCTAATAGTAGTACCAACAAAAAAGGCACTATTGCTTTAAATATGTTGCCCAACCAGGTAGGCACCCATGAGAACATCCAATGACACATTCCTAATCTATTCCTTTTCCATAGTCATGTGCAGGGTGTGCAAGGCAGATGTTACTTCTGTTAAACGGCCAGTCTGATCATCGTTTGAAGGTATTAGGATGCCTTAACGTGCCCCTATTTTTGCGAACATGCCTCCCTCAATAGCAGTGAGGAGGTCTAGCACATACCTATTCTGGAGAGCAGTTAGTCTGACAATCCCTAATTCTTCCTTAATGACATTCAGAGCTCTCTTTGTGGCATTGGCCAGTTGCAACAATCCCCTCTAAACTTCATAGCACCACTCATTGTGGTCAAATATGCATGAAACGCATCACGCAAAATAGTGGCGGTACTCCGGGCATCAAATTGGCTATGTGCAGAAACAAGGGGAACATTAATTCTTCTGCCAGTAACCGATTCATGCAGGAGTAGGTGGCAATCCAAACCTGGCTAATTGCAAAGGGCAAAAAAAAACAAAGGCAAACAATGGAGGTGATTTTTACAAAGTGTAACATGCAACATAGCAATGTGCTCTTTTAACAGTCTGTTTTGTCCTTTCTACTATACTGTTTGCCTAGGGGTTGATAGCCACAATATACCTTATGCTTTATGCCAATAAAGGAGACCATTACTTTAAACAAATCATTTACAAAGTGCTGTCCATTAACAGATTGTCATATTTTGCACACTCGTCAGCAGGGAAACAACTCACATACAAGGAATTTGGCTGCTGATTTTGTATCTGTATGAGCACAAAGACCTGCCTCTATCCAACATGAAAAAGGACAAACTACGACAATCAAATACCATCAGCAATTACATTACTGTGTCACATCAATGTAATCAATATGTAGATGCAGAAATTACATCTAAGTCTAGGTAACATTGACTTTACCGTCCTTTATATCTTCCTGTAGTAAATTGCTGACAAACTGCACAATTAGCAATACAATTTTCAACAAAATTGCAGGTAAATCACTGCTCATGCAAATCTGCAGCAATGTATTCCCTAGACACATGCACAGGGTAGTGTAGCTGCTCTAATGGCATTACAGGCTTTACCATGCTTTTCTACCAACACATCAAGTCTGTAGGGGACAACAACCAGTCCCTCTTAGTGCACACTTCCTGCTGCTCTTCTTGTGATGCTCATCCTTGTGATTATATGATCTTTAATGAGGTGATGCATTATATGATTCTGCTATTTCCATCTGAGGTACTTCTTATCACTTGTAAATAATACTAATTCTAATATGTTTGTTAATATGTTGCTTCTTTGGCCACCATTTCTGCTGCATCATTGTCACATGCTATCAAATAAAGCCCATTAGAGTGGGCACATCACTTCACAACTGCCACTGACATAGGCAGCGAGAGCACGTCTATCAGTTTGGACAACAATGTGGCATGCTGCACTGGCATGCCATCTGATTGCTGGAAAGCCCTTCATTCCCAGCAGAAAAATCCTGAATGTATGGTGGATGTCACATACACTGAATCAGAATAGATTGTCACCTCTCTGTCAGTGTGCAATTGTAGGGCTGTTATTAATGCCACTATTTCCACTGCTTGTGCAGTGTAGTGCAGAGGCAATCTCCTTCTCGCTGCTACCTCAAAGTCTCCATCCTCACAATGTACAACTGATGCACCTGTGTGTCTCAATCCCGTGCTCTGATAGATCGACACTGAACCATCAACAAATGCAATCTCCCACCCTTCAAGTTTAGTTTCCATAACCTGGGGAATGTTATCATATAAATCTGTTTATGTGGAGAAGTCATGTGCATAATCGCCTTGCTCTCCAGTTCGGTGATAACAGTTGCTGGACTCACAATGTGGCACCTTAAATCCTTAATTGCAGGGTTAGAAATGATCACCTCATAGCCAGAAGCTTGCTGTGTGTTCTGCATGCTTTTCAGTTTTTGCAAAATCGCAAACAGGGCATGCTCCACATACAGTGTCACTGCACAGTCCACACTTCTCAATAGCAAAGTCTCCCTCAGCCAATGCTTGCTCACATGAGAAATGTCCCTTCATCACTGGATCTAACAACCCACTGTGACATGCTAGGGGCATTGTACCCCATCAAAGATGTTTTTGTAAGGACAGCCATCATCACATCCCTGTTTGAATGGGAAACAATAAAAAAAAAACTCCGCATAATTTGGTATTGCTAAAGCTGGGGCAGTTGTAAATAAATGTTTCAAATTGTTAAATGCTTCAATCATCTCTCCTGTCCATCCAAGTGCTCAAAATCCCTGGATTGGATCGACAATAGTTGCACAATCCTAAAAATGGTTGCATTTCTCTCACTGTGGCTATGCTTCCTTCTGCTAATAATATCTGTCCTAAATAAATGATCTCTTTCTAACAATACCATTGTTTTTCTTTGTCAACTTTGTATCACTTTTGTGACATTAACGTTAGGTTTCAACTTTTCTTAAAGGCAAAACGTGGTATAGGTATAGTCACTGGACCAACGTTTAGAATCGGCCAGAGCTTGCAATTAAGCACACATTATAGAGAAATAACAATATTGTATACTTTACATCACTATGCATCACAGTAATTCCCAACTGAATATACCCTTCTATAATATGTTAAGTCTCCATTCATTTTCACCATGTTTCTTTGCCTATTGAAGGCCCATGCAGAAAAATCTCACCACACCATATTAGAATGTCTCAGTCTGATTCAGCGCTTTTTATGCTAGATGTGGCATTTCTGTTTGCTTCTGGTTACTCACGAGACCATATTACTGATTATTCATGGAGTGCAATATATACCACTTTGCACCTGCTCTCATGTTATTATGTTAGATGCATTTTGAAACAGTCACTCCTCAATGTATCCGCCAACAGATAAACCTACTGTGCTTTTACAATTATTCACTACTATTGTCATGATGCCTACCTCCAAGGTGCCAGACAAGACCCAGCTACCCCAGAGGCAGACATCATGTCTTCAAGGGAAGTCACAACAGCCTCAAGTAGGGGCTCTTTAGACTCAGTCCTGGCGCCTTTGGCACCAGGCTCATATCGGGCCACAGTCCTGGCGCCATAGGCGCCAGGCTCATAAAAGGGGACTTTGTGTTAAAGGTGCTTAGTGTTAAGTTACCTGATGCAGACCATGCTGCAACATCCAGGCCTTCTGAGGCCTGAATGGGACTACTTTATCTTTGGAACTACTTAACCACACGGGTGTGGTCAGGGGAGGAATACATACCTGAGAGGAAGGATACATACCTGGAACTACTTTGAAGGCTATTTAAGCCACGCCCAATCAGCAACTCACGCTTCACGTTGTTCTGCATCTAGCAGCTGGACGCTCACCGAACCTTAATTTCCATTACAAAGCTTACCTGTTGGGTTATTCCAACTTCATTTCGGGTCGGTGCCGCATCCTGGCATTTCCAGACCCTGGCCCCTAAGGGGAAAAAGAGACATTAGCGTTAGTGGGCGCATGAAAAGACGTTACCCAACGCCCATTAAAGACAAACCTGATTTCTTCTGGATTGATCTTTGTTTCGGGTCGGTGCCGCATCCAGGCATTTCCGGACCCCGGCCGCTATGGGGAAAAAAGACATCAGCGTTAGTGGGCGCATGAAAAGACATTTCCCAAACGGCCATTAAAGACTTACCTGATTTCTTCTGGATTGAGCTTCGTTTCGGGTCGGTGCCGCATCCAGGCATTTCCGGACCCTGGCCCCTATGGGGAAAAAAGACATCAGCGTTAGTGAGCGCATTGATACAAGGACACTGAGAGAACTCTCATCAAGCTCACCAGAGTCTCATTCTTCGGTTCCACAGCTCTTCTCTTAATAGTTTCCTCACCTGAAAAAGAGACAACGAACAATTATTATTGCGGAATCATACTCATTAAAAGAATCCTTACGGTACTATACCGGGAAAACAAAATTTGAACCCTCTACAATCAAAATCCTAATGAAGTAACTGGATACAACGCGCCCCTGCATGAGAAGCAGGATGGAGAGCTCAACCTTTCAAACCCTAAGCTGAGACTTCACGTGGGGGTCGCAGGAGGGTTTCGTAGAGGGGTGAGAAGGGAGCGGGAGGCTTATACTTTCTCCCGCAGATTGTTAATACTCCATTTTCACATACAGAAAGATATTCCTGCGAGCCAGACAAGCCAGATTCGAAGGTCCGGTCCAGTCTATCTTCCGGGTCCTGCGCTTCACCATAGAAGAAGCAACAACACTCCAAACCAGACCTGCGCCTCCGTGGGAGTCAGGTGAGCGTAACAGAACGCAAAGCCTACCTACAATTTCCCACCCGGGTGCTATGGAAACTTCTGAGACAGACCAGCTGGCTCAGCTTTTGGGGGAATTAAGGGCAGAAGTACACTCCGCCCGCCAGGAAACTAATGCTCTCAAAAGAGAATTAATCTTATCCAAGGAAAGAACTGATGACCTGGCCAAACGATTGTTGCAGGGTCAAGCAGGACAAACTCCTTTACTGTCATGATGCCCGCTCCCGGGGAGCCAGTTCAAGCCCTGCGTCCCCGAAAGCGGACATCCAGTCCCCAAGGAAAGACCCAGCAACCCCATAGAGGGGCTCTTTGGACAGTGCCCTGGCGCCTATGGCGCCAGGCTCATTATGGGAGTGCTTGGGTGCACTTACCTGATGCAGACCATGCTGCAGGATCCTGGCCTCCTTGAGGCCTGAAAGGAACTACTTTACCTGTGGGACTAATTTACCATCCGGGTGTGGTCGGGGAAGGATACATACCTGATTGGAGGAAGGATACATACCTGGAACTTCTTCCAAGGCTATTTAAACCCCACCCGAACAGCCACACGTGCTTCGCGTTGATCTGCATCTAGCAGCTGGACGCTCACCGTGTCTGCTCCTGCATCCTGACTTCTGCCACGCCTGCCAGCATCCTGGATCACCTGCAAAGGAAAAGAAGAAGAGAAGAGAAGAAGGAAAAGTCCTTACCTGCTAAATCTGCATCCCGGAGACATCTCGCTGACAAATCCTGACAAGGAAGACTTTTATTTAAAAGCTCATCGCGTCGATCGCTGCAGCGCCGCATTCCACTCACCTTTACAGGGCGCCTCCATGTTCAGCAGCGATCAATTGGATTCGCAGTCACGCCCCAGCGCCTAGGGAGAAAAAGGCAAGAACAAAAGGTGAGAGAGAGAGAAGGGAATAAGGAAAGCTAAATCTCCATGTTAAGACTCACCTGTTGATTCATTCCCTCTTCATTTCGGGTCCGTGCCGCATCCTGGGATTTCCGGACCCCGGCCCCTAAGGGGAAAAAAAGACATCAGCGTTAATGAGCGAATGAAAAGACATTACCAAAAAACGCTCATTAAAGACTTAACTGATTTCTACAAGGATTTCACCTCTCATCTCGGGTCGGTGCCTGTTCCCCGGCATTCCGTACCCCGGCCCCTAAGGGGAAAAAGACACTAGCATTAGTACATTAATGCATGGACACAAGGGAAACCTCTTTTCAAAAAACTTACCTGGAAGCCAAGCAAGTTTGGTTCTCACCAATCCGAAAATCCAGTGAAGTAACTGGATACCAACGCGCCCCTGCATCAGAAGCAGGATGGAGAGCTCGTCCTTCCAGACCCTAACGTGAGACGCTACGGGGAATCACAGAAGGGTTTCGAGGACGGTGAGAGGGGAAAGTGGGAGGCCGATTGCATTACCCCGCAGACAGTTAATCCCCTATTTTCGCCTACAGAAGGATACTTCTGCGAGCCAGACAAGCCAGATTTGGGGGCCTGGTCCAGTCCGTCTTCCGAACTCTGCGCATCTCCTTAGAAGAGGTCACAGCAGCGCGAACCAGGCCAGCGCCTCCGTGGGAGTCAGGTGAGCGTTACATTTACCTAGTTCTGGGGGTAATGCCTCCTCAATGGTTTTGAATAACCCGGTACAATTCAATCTACCTGGAAACATGCCTTTGGCCCCGCCTGAACGTTTTGCGGGGGACCCCAAGAAATATGCCATTTTTATGAACCAATGTCGCCTACACTTTCTATGCAGACCCGGGGCCTTCCCTAATGATCAAACCAAGGTATCCTTTGTATTATCTTATCTCAGTGGCTGTGCTGCCGATTGGTCTGTTCCGTTGGTAAGTCAGGATGACCCAATTCTCCAGGATTTTCAAAACTTCCAGGCGAGCATGGAAAGATTATTCGCTCGACACTCTCAGGGACAGGCCCTTGACAACGAACTACTATCCTTACGACAAGGTAAGCAAGATCTCTTATCTTATATTGCCACCTTTAATAGGCTGGTTGTAGAAACGGGGTGGCCCGAAAATAAAAGGATCACACTATTTCATCGAGGCCTGCGCGAGAACTTAAGGATGTTCTAGCTCAAATAGTAAATCCACCTCAAGCCTGCGCAGAATACATAGACTTAGTGGTCCAACTTGACCACAGACTGCAAACTAGAAAAGCAGATCGGTCCAAGTTCGAAACTCGAGTGCTGATCAAAACTCACGCTAACCCTAAGAGTACCGACGTTTCAGAACCAATGCAGATCGGCGGTGTGAAAGGACCATTGACGCAGAAGGAACGAGAGAGAAGACGGCAAAAGCAACTATGTCTCTATTGCGGGGCTTCTGGTCACTTTCTACGAGACTGCCCGGTAAAGCCACCTAAGAAGGTGGTTGGAGCCACGGACAACAATTTAATAGAACCTGATTGTGGAAACGGTCAAGCCCGACAAGCGTAGAGGTCCGCTTGCCGAGCTTGAAAACAGACTCTTTGACCTCGCATTTTGTCATGCCAATGGTGCTCCTGGACCCGAAACAGCCTCGGCGGTTGCATGCTATAAAAGCATACATCGACAGTGGAGCTATTGGAAACTACGTAGATCGTGAATTGGCCTCCAGGATTAATCTTCCTCTCCGTCCGAAAGTTAACAAGGATGTCATTACTACAGTAGATGGAACCGAAATAGCCTCAGGGCAGGTAACACATTCCACTACAGAAATGGCACTAGTGGGACAGGATGGACATCGGGAAGCAATTGTGTTCTATGTAATCAAGGCCCCACAATTTCAAGTAATTCTAGGAATCCCTTGGTTAGAAACACACAATCCTCGAATTGACTGGCAAGCAAAGAGAATAACCTTTCCTGATTGTGAACTGACTTGTTATCCAAGAAATCCAGATATGGGTCTGGCCACAGTAACTTCCACCATGATATAACTACCGGTTGAATACCAAGAGTTCCAAGACGTTTTTCAAAAAGAACAGGCAAACACGTTACCTCCCCACCGGTCGTACGATTGTCAAATCGCCTGGTACCCAATGCTCAACCGCCCTGTAGTAGGATTTATGCTCTTACTGAACCTGAGAACGTTCATTTGCGTCAGTATTTAGATCAGTATCTTGCCAACAGTTTTATTCGCCCGTCAAAGTCTCCTGTTTCCTCAGCTCTGTTCTTCGTGCCGAAAAAAGAAGGCAACCTTAGAACATGTATTGACTACCGCGCCCTAAATCAAATAACGATTAAGAATCGGTATCCTCTGCCTCCGATCCCTGAACTTCTTGACCAGGTAAAAGATGCTTGTATATACACCAAGTTAGATCTCCCAGAAGCTTATCACCTGGTACGTATAAAAGAAGACGACGAATGGAAGACTGCATTCTGCACCAAATATGGGCTCTTTGAATATCAGGTGATGCCCTTCAGATTATGAAACGCACCTGCCGCCTTTCAATACTTTATGAATGATGTTCTTCGGGAACTTATCGATGTTTGTGTCATCGTATATATCGATGATATCCTGGTATACTCCTCCTCGGAATCTGAACACAGAAAACATGTCAGGGCAGTCCTTGAGAAATTGCGCCAGCACAACCTGTTTGCGAAACTTGAAAAATGCTTTTTTCATACCACAGAGGTCGAGTTTCTCAGATTCATCCTGACACCTAAAGGAGTCCGAATGGACTCGCGAAAGGTGGACGCCATCCTCAAATGGCCATCTCCTAACTCTGTTAAGGGGGTTCAGAGTATGCTTGGCTTTGCCAATTTCAATCGAAGATTCATCCCGGAATTTTCTCGAGTGGTTCAACCCATAACAGCCCTCTTACAGAGGAATAAACGTGTCGAATGGACTACTGAGGCAGAACAGGCCTTTCAAGACCTAAAGACCAAATTCACCTACGCCCCTGTATTGAAGCATCTGCGCCCAGATCTCCCTTACATTGTTGAAACCGACGCTTCCAGTTTGGCCATGGGTGCTGTCTTGTCTCAAAGGGATCCAGAAACTAACCAGATGCACCCGGTAGCCTTTTGGTCCAGGAAATTCACGGCTCCTGAAATCAATTACGCAATCACTGACAAAGAATTACTAGCTATTAAGTCCGCCTTCAAGGCTTGGCGTCATTACCTCCTCGGCGCAAGACACACCATTACGGTGATTACAGATCACAGGAATTTGCAATATCTAAAAACGGCCAAAGCCCAATCATCCCGCCAACTCCGATGGGCTTTATTCTTTGCAGAATTTGATTTCATAATCACCTACCGCCCTGGTTGCAAGAATGGCAAAGCGGACGCTTTATCCCGGATTGGAATGGATGAAACAAATTCAAACTTAGAACCAGTACGAATTATACCCGAACAAAGAATTTTAGGCTTGACCTCTTTACAAACTATAGAGGACGTTCAAACTCGAGTTAAACAACTTTTAAATTCCACAGCCTTGCAAGAATGGACTCAAAAGGGGTCACACTTTTCCGTTAATAACGATTTACCGTACTTCCAGGGGCGGCTATTTCTGCCCAACAAAGAACTGCAAGAATTGGTCATTGCTCACTATCATGATACATTAATGGAAGGACATCCTGGTATCGCAAAAACTGAGGAAAAGATCAAACGACAATTCTGGTGGCCATCCTGGAGAAAAGACATAAAATCTTTTGTGATGTCTTGCAGAGTTTGCGCCAAAAATAAAGGTCAAAAGAAGAGACCAGCCGGTCTCCTACAACCCTTGGATATTCCACCGGCCCCTTGGCACACCTTGTCAATGGACTTTATTACCGACCTGCCTCCTTGCTATGGATATAACACTATCTTGGTAATCGTGGATCTGTTCTCCAAGATGGCCCACTTTATCCCTTTAAAAGGGGTACCTTCAGCCTCCATCTTGGCCAAGGAATTTCTGGAAAACATAGTTTGTATGCATGGTTTTCCATCCATATTAATCTCAGACCGAGGAAGCCAATTTATTTCCCATTTTTGGAGGAAATGTTGCCAACCGGCACAAATTGATGTACGCTTATCCACTAGTCACCACCCCCAGACCGATGGTCAAACCGAGAGGACTAACCAGACCCTTGAACAATATCTTCGGTGCATGTTGCATCAATCTGAAAACAGCTGGAAAGATATTCTATGGATCGCAGAGTATGCATATAACAATTCTGTACATTCTGGAACAGGACAAACCCCTTTTTACACCTTGTATGGTCATCATCCTAGAACCTCAGACCTAGACCCTCCTCAAAACCTGGAAATGCCTGCAGTTGGTCATTTGGATTCTACAATAACCCGAGCCTTCAAGGAAGCTACAACTCATTTGCAACAAGCCAAGAAAAAATACAAAGAAAATGCTGATCTACATCGGAGTGAAGCACCTTCGTACCAGATTGGAGAACAGGTGTGGCTGGCAACCAAGCATTTGCCTCTCAAAGGACCACAGACTTTTAATCCCAGATACATTGGACCCTATCCCATCAAAGCTATAATTAACCCGGTGGCCTTTAAACTCGATCTACCAGCCAACATGCGAATTCATCCATTTTTTCATGCATCACTGTTAAAACCGGTGCAGCCTGGAACCAGACTAAGCAAACCACCTGAACCAATTCAAATCGATGGGGAATTAGAATTTGAAGTTAAGGACATATTGGATTCCGAAATGTTAAAATCAAAACTCTTCTATCTAGTTGATTGGAAGGGGTACGGACCTCAGGAAAGATCATGGGAACCAAGTTACCATGTACACGCCCCGCGATTAGTGCAAAGATTCCACCAAAAATTCCCAAGCAAGCCGACACCCCCGGAAAGGACGACCTTGGGAGGGGCCTTGGGAGGGGGTACTGTCATGATGCCTACCTCCAAGGTGCCAGACAAGACCCAGCTACCACAGAGGCAGACATCATGTCTTCAAGGGAAGTCACAACAGCCTCAAGTAGGGGCTCTTTGGACTCAGTCCTGGCGCCTTTGGAGCCAGGCTCATAAAAGGGGACTTTCTGTTAAAGGTGCTTAGTGTTAACTTACCTGATGCAGACCATGCTGCAACATCCAGGCCTTCTGAGGCCTGAATCGGACTACTTTATCTTTGGAACTACTTAACCACACGGGTGTGGTCAGGGTAGGAATACATACCTGAGAGGAAGGATACATACCTGGAACTACTTTGAAGACTATTTAAGCCACGCCCAAGCAGCAACTCACGCTTCGCGTTGTTCTGCATCTAGCAGCTGGAATCTCACCGTGTTTGCTCCTGCATTCTGTCTTCTGCCACTCCTGCCAGCATCCTGGAACACCTGCAAAGAGAGAAGAGAAGAGAAAAGGGTAAAGAAGAGTCCTTACCTGCTAAATCCGCATTCCGGAGATATCTCGCCGACGGTCCTGAAAAGGAACACATCCATTTAAAAGCAGCATCTCACTCACCTGTACAAGGTACCACCACGTTCTACGGCGACATCTGGACTCGCAGCCACATCACCGCGCCTCGGGAGAAAAAGACAAGAATAAAGGTGAGAAGGGAACAAAAACAAGGAAACCTTAATTTCCATTACAAAGCTTACCTGTTGGGTTATTCCAACTTCATTTCGGGTCGGTGCCGCATCCTGGCATTTCCGGACCCCAGCCCCTAAGGGGAAAAAGAGACATCAGTGTTAGTGGGCGCATGAAAAGACGTTACCCAACGCCCATTAAAGACTTACCTGATTTCTTCTGGATTGATCTTTCTTTCGGGTCGGTGCCGCATCCAGGCATTTCCGGACCCCGGCCCCTATGGGGAAAAAAGACATCAGCGTTAGTGGGCGCATGAAAAGACATTACCCAAACGCCCATTAAAGACTTACCTGATTTCTTCTGGATTGAGCTTCGTTTCGGGTCGGTGCCGCATCCAGGCATTTCCGGACCCCGGCCCCTATGGGGAAAAAGACATCAGCGTTAGTGAGCGCATTGATACAAGGACACTGAGAGAACTCTCATCAAGCTCACCAGAGTCTCATTCTTCGGTTCCACAGCTCTTCTCGGAATAGTTTCCGCACCTGAAAACGATACAACGAACAATTATTATTGCGGAATCATACTCATTAACAGAATCCTTACGGTACTATAACAGGAAAACAAAACTTGAACCCTCTACAATCAAAATCCCAGTGAATTAACTGGATACAACGCACTCCTGCATGAGAAGCAGGATGGAGAGCTCATCCTTTCAAACCCTAAGGTGAGACTTCACGTGGGGGTCGCAGGAGGGTTTCGTAGAGGGGTAAGAAGGGAGCGGGAGGCTTATACTTTCTCCTGCAGATTGTTAATACTCCCTTTGCACATACAGAAAGATATTCCTGCGAGCCAGACAAGCCAGATTCGAAGGTCCGGTCCAGTCCATCTTCCGGGTCCTCCGCTTCACCATAGAAGAAGCAACAACACTCCAAACCAGACCTGCGCTTCCGTGGGAGTCAGGTGAGCGTAACAACTATCACCCTTATTTTCATTGCAATCTGTACATTTAACTGGTATCCACCCACTCAAGTCTCTTGATCTCATGCTTTGGGTGACAGGGCTTAATTTGGTTGAAATGAACAAAGTGCTCTGTCACCATCTCACCCATTGTCCTCATTATTTTACATACAGCAGGGGATATCTTATCTACAATCTCAAATGACCCTTGCCATGTCACGAGAAATTTTGAATTTTTATGTCTATTCTTTCCTAAATGTTATTTATATACCAATCACTAATCTTAAATTCTTTAACGGATGTCTTTTTTATCATAATAGGTCTTTGCACGTTCAGCAGCTCTTTCCAGATTTTGCTGTGCAAATGCAAATGCATGTTGCAAGTGCTTCCTCAATTCTTCCACATATTTGTTAACTGTGGATACACTCAGAAGTGTTTGCTTGTGTGTCCTGTACAATAAATGTTGTGGCTTCACCATTTTTCTTCCTGTCAATACTTCATGAGGGATGATGCCTGTTGCTTTGGCAGGAGTCGACCTTATGGCCATTAATACTAAAGCTAACCGTAGATCCCACCTGGAACCTGTCTCTGCTACAAACTTATTTGATATCTCCACTATAGGTCTGTTGCTTCTCTCTACATTTCCAGAAGAAGCCGGCCTATAGGAGATATGCAATTTCCTTTTTACCCCCAATATCTGCATACCTTGCTCATCAAGGTACTTGTGAAATGACTCCCCCCATCTGATTCTATCCATGGGGTAATCCGAACCTAGAAAATATTTGATTTACCATATTGCAGCTGTTTGTGCACTACAGTCTGGTGAGGGAATGCATTCCTTCCACTTCGACATTAGATATACCACTGTTAACACATTTCTATTTCCTCTGGCTGATATTTTCACATGCCCAACATAGTCGATTTGCAAATCTGACCATGGAAGGGTTAAACCTCTTTTCACCAAGGAAGCTCTATGCATTGGTGAAGCAGGTTTAAATCGTGCACATACCAGACACCCCCTCGTGTATAATTCCACATCCTGGGACATATGTGGCCAGTAAGCATAGTCCTTCAATATTTCTAAAGCTTTTTGTGAACCCCTCTGTCCTGCAGTTATGTTGTCATGTGTGTGGTGTAACATTAGTCCTCTGAATGAAAGAGGCACCACTCAATGTATCTGACCTGTCACAGACTCCCTAATCATCAAATCATCCTGTAGTTTTATTTATTTTTTGTTCTTTATCAACACTCTCAGCTATTCATTTCCTTTGCAATCATTCTCAGCTAAGGAATTTTTTTTGGGGCCTATCAAATGATTATAAAAAAACACCCAACAATAAAGCCCTTCAAGGTTATAGGCCTCTGGTGTAGATGAGCCATTGACACAATCCATATGTGACAATTGGCATTATTTGTGATCTTACTGGCTTCCCTTGTAAATGTGCTAAGCCTATGTGGATCTTTACAGTCAGACCAAAATGTATCATAGTTATAAAAGGGAGAAGGTTTGTTTTATCATATGTGGTAGTGTAAACTATTTACCACTGAAATGAGGTAAGGCTAATTTACTGCCCAAAATACCACAATATTAAATTACTGCCAAATTAGGTAATAGCCCCAAAGACAAAGGGGATGATTCATGGAACAGAATTGTCCCGAAATCCATTGCGCAAGCTGGAGCAAGAGTGAAAAAGCAAGAGCAATCACACAAGTGCGATTCATGGAAGATCCTGCGTGTGTTTTCCCTGGGATGTGCGTCAAATCCGTGCACAGCGCACACGGGCGCACACCTCACTGCAACATCCCAAACACCATGCGTGACACGCACAGCAAAAGCGCACAACAATAGCACACACACCAAAAAGGGTGCAGAACACGTGGCAGAACACGCAGAATGGGGAACAACGCATGAAACTGGGGAAGTACTGCTGTGAAATACACGGAACGCCCACACGCACGCGAACTACACATATTCATGGAATCGAATCGAATAGGGGAAACACACGCACACCAAAAGATATGCAGAGGCCTAAACATGTCTGCCACCCAAAGGCAGACGGAAGCGTCCCTGCGCAATATAGAAGGGTGCACAAACAACAAAGCACGTATATACAGCTATGATGAATGTCCCATTCTGTGGCCCCTTAGGAGAAATGGCGTAGTCATGCAATTCTCAGGCATCCCAGAAAAGCAAGAAAAAGAGATGCACGACCCCTCTAGCCCAAGTGCATGTAAAAAAACACACGCAGTATGCTTTGGCAGCCAGGAACACAAAAAATGCGTTTTGATCAACACGCAGGCTAGTATGCCTGAAAAAAATGGGTACGCGACTAACAGGGACACCCGCAGTCGGAAAAATAGCATGTGCGACACCCTCTGCCTTGCGTGTAGAAGAAGAACGTGTAGCCAACAGCCATGCCAAAAGAAGAAGTATGCACTGTAGCTGCTGTGAAGTCATCGCGTGTGAACCCCAACGTCTGGAAAACACACGCACCGCTTTCCACAAAAAGCACGTACAGAGCGATGGAAACCCACGTGGGACCTTCAACCAGTGCCGAGGGAAATGCCCGTGCACACGTTACATCACCTACGCGCTTACGTGCTAAGGGCCTTTCCTCAGAATCCACGCAAATGTGCTGTTTTTCACGAGCAGTAAGTGGCCATGCATTCATGTTTAAAAAAGGGCATGTTGCAGTGTGCTGGTAATTAGCTACTTGGCTGCATGTGTGACATGGGTCATGTTTTGATGTGTGTGTGCAGGGACATGATGGTGCTGCATGTGAGTCCAGTCAGGCGTGACCCACATGTATGGTGTATGTGTTACAATGCATAATACGGAGAAGCATGCGGAACACACACATGTATTCGTGCCTGTGTCTGTACTTTGACATGTTTGAGGTGTGAGAGATGTGTGCTGCTGTCATGGACATGCATGATGTACATGTCTGTGTGTCTGAGAAGTGTGTGTGCCATGGATGCATGACACATGTCCGTGACGATGTGTTGATTCACTGATACAGCCTAGCCATCCTTGTATCCACTGTGTCTGGGGGTATACTGGGCCAGATGCATGACCCTCCGGTGTGTGCATGTGACCAGCATGTCCGATGATGCATGTGAGTATCAGCCCACCATTGGATGAATCTACAATGCCTTGGACATGGATGCCAGTGTATGTTGCATGTGCCATGCCTTTTCCTGCATGTTTGTTGCCTGCACTGACCCATTTGTTGTGGAGGGACCTGATGGAAGTGACGTTTGACAGTGCCACTCATGTGCTATTGCTTTGTGTCTAGGGTAGTATAGTTCAGTACACTGATGCTTTTGTTCAATATCTCCCTTTACACAGTGGTGAGTGAAGAAGAGGGCGGTGAAAACGCTGTGGAGGAAAGCGGCAGGGATGTCTCCAATGGCCGGCGACGTAAGGCCCAGTCACCCTCCCAGGAAATTCCATCATCCGAGAGCGAGGGAACTGGTGCCACGTCTGCCCCCACTGGGGCTTGCAACGGCAGAAGAGGGTGCAGAGCTGTCCAGGTTGCTGGTATGTATAGAGGAGGAGGAAACTATAGAGCCACACATGGGGCCTGGTGGGGGTGGTACCACTGGTGCAAGTGGTGCAGTACAGTGGCAGGGGCAGGAGGCAGCATAGGTCGCCGCAGAGGTGCCTATGCATGTCTCTTTCCCTGACACTGTGACTGCATCACCATGCACCAGCAGGGATGCCCCATCCCAGGCCCATCCGCAGGTAGGGGGGAGGTCCACGTCATCTGGCACTCCTCTACCTGCAGACGAGGGGACCCGTGACCGGATTTAGTCCATCCTGTTTGGTGTCGCGTTGCGCATACATGACATTCGTGATGATGTGCGTGCTTCCAGGGGGGACCTTGCATGTCACCACAAAGAGCTGTGTGCCAACGTGGCCCAGTTGGGATGGACCATGGTCGGGGGTTTACTCCATGTGTCGGCCAGTATTGCAGCCCTCTCCTCCTCTGTGCACACTATAGGCCAGTTTTTCTCCGTGCCGTTTTCTGGCCCAGATGCCACCAGGGCCCCCTGTGCATCTGCCCCAACCAATGCAGCAAGCATGGTCGAGATCCCATCCCTGCCACAGTCGGAAGTCGGAGGTTCAGCAGGGGTGGCCACCCCACCAACTGGACCCCAACAGATGGAGGATGTGGTAGTATCATCGGGCAGGGCACGTGCATAACGGTGCCGATGGATTCCATCAGCCCGGATGCCTTCGTGGTGGCAGAGGACGTTGCGTCAGAGGCAGCGGCAGGCTCAGCGTGTGAGGCATCATGGCTCGGGGCCATCAACACCCCAGGGGCAGGCATCGGCCTAGGGGCAGGAGGACCCTGGAGTGGGAGTGTCTTCCATGTGGCAGCAGTTGGGCTGGCAAATAAATGCAGAGAGGCGACGGGCAGAGATTGCACGGCTCAGGATGGTCAGAGCAGAGAACTCCATGCACTGGGCTTTGAGGCGGGTAGAGAGCCTCGAGGAAACTCACAGGGTGTTGAGGGATTCCATGGCTGCATCCATGCGAGACCTCGAGGCCAGGGAACAGGCCCGCCCCTGGAATATCAACGTGGAGTTTGATGATGCACTGGCCCGGGACATCACTAAATGAGCCGTGGGACTGGCCCTGCCGCCTTTGTAAATAGGTTAGTAGGTATAAGTTTCCTTTCTTTCTTATTTTTCTTTTGGGTGCATGGACTATGCCCCATCTTTTTGTAAATAGTTGTTTGTTAGGTAGGTTTTTTGTTAGGTTTTATTTGGATTGTCGGGCTCATGGACCATTGATTTTATACTTGTACATATTTATGGACCTGATTTTACTGTGTTATTTTTTGCATGGAGGAATGGTTTTGTTTTTTTGGATTTTGGTTTATGGACGGACGCTTTGCAGCCATTTTACTTTGGATTTCATTGAATTCTGCATTAATTTTTTTGCCTTTATTTTGGACATCCAGACTTTTGTTTATTTATATTTTTTACTTGTGTGATTTAATTTCATGTTTCCATTTTGTATAGAATACATTTTTATTTTTATTTTTTAATTCATTTGTGTGGTCTTATCTCATTGGTTTCGTGGGTTTTCTCACTCATGTGTCGCCATTTTGTGGGTCTGACGGACATGTATTCATGGCCATACTGGTTGTTTGGGATCTGTCATGACATGGGTTTTTCAATGTGGAGTGGATGGAATGCTTGGTTGGGTGTTTGGACCTGGGTGGCGTGGGGTGGGATTTGGGTGGCCATAAGGGCCATAGGTCTGCATTGTGATGACGTGTATGGTGGGGGACATTAGTCGGGGCCTGCTGGCAGGTGCCTGTAAATTGTGGTGGGTGGGGGGGTGGGGAGACATGATTCGGGGCCTGCTGGCAGGTGCCCGTCAATGGTTACATGAGTCGGGGCCTGCTGGCAGGTGCCCGTCTATAGGGGTAGGTGGGGGATCTGGGGGGACATGATTCGGGGCCTGCTGGCAGGTGCCCGTCAATGGGGGTTTGTGGGGGGGTCATCAGTCGGGGCCTTCTGGCAGGTGCCCGTGAATGGGGGTGGGTGGAGGGGTGGGAGGACATGAGTCGGGGCACTTCCAGGTGCATGGTGCCATGTGGCCTGCCTGCGGGGCAGGGGGAGGTGGGGGGCACACCCAGGAGGGCACACACTGCCAAATCGCGTGTAAAAATCCGCACGCACCCCCGGAATATGCGCAGGCAGCCCATCCACCCTCCCCATGCCCCGCAGGCAGCCCATCACCCCTGGGCATGCTCCGCAGGCAGCCCACTCCACAGGAGGGACTTTTTCCATGTGTCAGTGAGTGGGGTACGTGTATTCCGAGGGGTGCGTGTGGATTTTTACACGCAATTTCGCTGGCACGAGAGAGGTACGTGTATTCCGAGGGGTGCATGTGGATTTTTACACACGATTTTGCTGGCGCGAGCGGGGCACATGTATTCCGAGGGGTGCGCATGGATTTTTATATGCGATTTCGCTGGCGTGAGCGGTGTACGTGTATTCCGAGGGGTGCGTGTGGATTTCTACATGCGATTTCGTGCTTGGGGGGGCTGTATGCTGGTCCACTGGCCTTTGCGCCATGTACTGAATTTGTGAAATGTTTTTGGCACATGGGGCGGGGTTGGGGGTGTAACCGGCGATGCTGCGGGGTCGCTGCGCCACTCTGCGCCACGGCTGCTTATGGATGTATAAATCCATGAATACGCTGAGCGCCGAAACGGGTTTTGGCGTATGCGGCTGGCGCAGTCTGCCGCACGCGCACTCTGTGCGCCAGCCGCGTGTGCCACTTGTGCGCTAAATTCTATGAATTTAGCGCACATGATTCTACCCCCATTCTATGATTCTACCCCCATAATCTCTTACAGGTCACTTGTCAGATAATTGTTGATTTTATTTTCCATTGCTGTTAGTTTTAAGGATAAATTAAGGGCACCACTTCTGTCTACGGTGTTAGACAGAACGCACAATGCTCATGCACAAGATTGCGGGCAAGGAGAGGGTGTTGTAATTTATGATAAGTGAAATGGAGGAATCAACGGGAACTGGGTTCAAATGTCGCAGTTTCACTGAATTCTTGACTTTGTCTCACTCTTGCGTTATATTTTATTTCATTGTGGTTTCCGACCAATTGTACAAACACATAGACAGACATCATAAGGCCAAAGCTTTTGTACACTTAGAGCAGCAGTTAGCCTAAGGGTTTGGTAGCCAACGGGATCTGCTGCATTCAGAATAATAGCTCTGAAAACATATAGATAATCCATCCAGAGAGCAAACCTCCTGGTAACCAATCAGTCTTTTTAGTTCCCCGCTGTATATTCGGTAAACCTTTCTAAATACTTCAGAGTTAAAATAAATCCTACAACTTTAAGTACATTTTTACTTCGGTTTGCATTGCCATCTTTTGCATTTTGTCCAATTGATGTTTGGGTTAGGTTGCTATGAGATGAGTCCCATCCACTGGTAGAAGGGGTTAACTTCCGGCAAAGTGTCTGGTACTGCCTTGGGTCTATTGCAAGGCATTTGCAGAAATCCAGAGCATATCTTCCAAAAAAAATCCACAAATGGTCATGCCTAACAAAGCACTGCCCACTCTTCATGTGAAAGATCAGGTGCCTGGAAATTAGATTTAACAAAGCATGCTGAAGCAAAGATTTAAAGAGATAGAGTAATGCAGTGTGAGGGAGGCCAATAACCTATATTTATAATCAAGACATTGTGCTATCAAATTAGAGTTGAGAAGAAACATGTTCAGTGTTCCGACTACATAGGAGCAGGTTTTACACCCATTGCAAACAAACATGTCATTCAGAAATGTATCCATTGACCTCAATCTCTGATAAACAATGTCCAAGGAGGTGGACATCACCCTCTGATTTACATTGAGGTTAAAGCGCCATGTCACCTGCAAACTGATGGATAGAGCTGCAAATACTAACAGTGAGATCTCCGTGTCGCCCGTTTATAGCTTGAAAATAACGTGACACAGAATGGACCATGGGGGCACACTGCAATACATTAACAAGGAGGATTGACCTAATGAACCGTCTGAAATGGTTAAAGTTTGCCACAGAGAATAGAACAAAACCAATACACTAAAGCAACTCTGTTGCACTAAGGTAAGCATGGATGCAGACAGAATAGATTATACCCCTTCAGATGCCACTGGGAGATCCACCAAGACCAGTAAGAAGGTCTCCTACAATGAACATTGCAAAACAACATACCCAACTTCTGGAGAGTGGCAGTCTCTCTTCAATGTCTAGCCTAAAACCTGACTGGTAGGTCCTGAGAAGATCATCACAGCAGACACGAATTAGTAGCTAGAGTGACACAAACTTCTAGGCAACTTCCATAAAAAAGGAGAACAGTAAAGGGCTGATTCAAAACTCTAAGATCAAAATTAACCTTTTGTTATATATCAAGTTCAAGTTTAACGTTTATTTTGACAAAAGTCATAAAACCAGCATCAAGTAAAATCAGTCCCAATAACAAATGTAAAATGAGTCTGAATAGAAAATGTTCATATAAACTAACCATCGGTATTGTTCAGTGAAGTTCCATGTCTTAATAGAGGAAGGAAATCATTCATTAGACACCAAGCTTTTATGAGAACATGTGATTGAGCAAACATAACATCACTGTTCTTTCTCAGTATTTTTACATAATGTTTCGGCCTCCCTGAGGGGACTCACTGTATGATGAATTAATCATGGTTTCAAGTTCTCCTGGCGAGTGTCTATGTAACATGGGAAAAGGAGAATAAAGTGTGCAACTGACATTTCTACAGGCTAGGCATATGTCGCCTGATCAGATTGATTGTGTATATATGATGAAGCTGGGGCCATGTTTGAGCTGATTTGGGGGAGACACCCCTTGGACTAGGGGCGCTTTAATGGGGCACAATAGTTTACACTGAGAGGAGCTTAATCTGTGTGGAACCACATCACGTGAATGTCAATTAGAGTTTTAACCAGCAAATAGATGGAAGATCTACTCTGCTGATAAAGGGACAAGCACCATGCATAGCACGGTTGGCACTGTGGTGGTGACAACATTCTCAGAAATGTCCTTCAGAATCAAATTAGTTGTATTCATAAATAAATCATCGATTTGGCCACAAAGCTCAATTGCCTGAGCCAGACGTGTACATTTAGATGGATCCACACATTTATTTACGACAAATAAAGCACAAGAGACATGCTGCCATGATCAATCAGTGCTTAATAATAATAGTTATTATATATTATGTTATTTGGACGTGTATTGTCTGAAGATCTGGCCTCATATGTCTTACTCTGCTAGATGTTCTATAATGTGCGTCCTGACATTTTGTAGGAATTCAAAGTCTGGGCATTCCATAGAATATTTCATTTCTTTTTGGGAAGTTTACATTTTTCGCTCTAATCCCTTTTTACCTTTTCTGTTGATTTCCTGAAGGATATCGGTTGGCAGCTCAATGAAATGCCACTCCAGTACTGGGCTTAGTGGATTAGCGGAAGCAAAGTTGTCTCTATTATATTGCACCAATTATGTGAATGTGAGTCATTAAATTTGCTAAACCCCGGTAGAAATATTTGAAGTGGGTTTTGAGTTCTTGAAAATATGCATGATGTGCTCTTGAAGTGCTTGCATAAACCGCAATTTCAAGGATTTTCACTTTTCTCTATCTCATAGTGTACATTGGTATATGTTCTCCTAAATCATGTCCCCTTTGCCCAAAGTAATACTAGTCATTATTGTCTTATAAAGGGTAAACAGTACCAAGTAGTCTATGCTGTTTAATCGGAATATCTCGCATGGCTATCTACATCATGTGCCACTGTAAATCATATTATGCACGATTTTTGGTTTGGTTTCTTTGAGATAGATAATGCCATAAATGTGCCTCTTCTGAATCTAAAAACATGCATCTCTAACACTGTATGCAAGGTTGCACATCTTCCTTTTAATGTAACCACTCATTGAATACTCCTTGTTCTTTTTAATTTTGCACAAGTCATTTTCCTTAGGATATGCCATTAAGGGATATGATGGCTTTGAATATAATTACAGCCAATGCTTCAAAGAGGTTACCTTTAATATGCTTATGTGACCTTCAGAGCTTGCCTGTGTAAAGAAAGTTATTTAAGGAAAGGCTCGGCTTTCACAAATTTGTTTTCGTCTTCGCGGCACTCCCTTTAAATGTTGGTGCAGCAATTTTAAATATATTCTAATTATTTACACAATGGGACTGTAGGATTGTTTAGCGTGTTTTGGGAGCACAGAGCGCAGCACCACTGCACAGGATCAATGTATAGCATGTTTTCTGAAGTGCAGCGCCACTGCATGGGTTTGATGCATTGATGTAATGTGGTACAGCAAGACATGTGTTATTGAGCATTTTTTTATGCAGCGCCACTGAATGGGTTTAATGCAATTGCTTCAAGCTATGTGTTGCCAGTGCAACATATGGATATGTAAATGAAGACAGGCTACACAGGTTAAAAACAAACCATTTTCTCATTTAAAAGTGCATTTTATTTTTCATATTCAAAATGCACACAATTTTTTTTTCTTTTCATCTGAAATGCCTATGTTGCAAGAGACACATTTGAAGATTAATGAACTAATATCATTAACCTTACTAACATGATTCTAACTTCTTAATAATATAATGTGTTCTTCACTGCAAAATGAGGCAGGCTGAAACTCATTTCAGACTGTGTGCAGATTTTTTTTTCTGGTTTTTCTGTGCTGCTTTGTCCATAGTAGTTGCAGGAAGCAAGGATTCGAATAGCAGGAAATCAGTTTTGTTACAGTTGCTTACTGTAAAAGATTTCTATTGTGTGCAGAGGGTGTATAGGACATGATAGAATTTTATTGGTTAGGATCCTTTGGTACGAGGTAACCAGAGTTTTCTTGTATAATCTCGGGGAAGAGGCTAGGAGACGACATCTTGACACAGCTCGGAGAAGGACTGGGTTGATAGCTGCGGATGCCTGATTCCTAAAGCAGATTCAATACTGCTACAGAGGCTGGGATTTCCAGTCAACAAGTCCCAGTTTGAGCGACAGCAAATGCTTGTCCTTGCTGGGTGAACCCCTCCAGAAGGAGACCAGCCAAAGAAGTTACATGCTGAACAAGCCTGGTAAATATCTCGCTGAAGTGTGGGAGTTGTGCGTATGTGTGCGAAAATATTCAGTCAGAGTAGGAGAGGAGATTCCTGTGTTTTCACCACATGTTAATGTTGCAAATTGAATTCTTGTTCCTCGCCACTCTACCTTCATTGTGTTACAGATAATGTTGTTACCGTGAGTTTTCCATTTATTTCTGTAAAAAAAAAAAAAGAGTAAGCCTGTGTTGAAATGCAAGTTTTATAATACAAAAAAAACTATCTGAAAGCAGACAGGAAGTGTGTTTCATTTTATCTTGTCCTTTGTGCATCTATCATTATAACACAGGTAATATGGGAAGATCTTTGCACAGTGCAATTGTCATTTTTAAAAGTTGCTAAAAGATAAGACATGGCAGTAGCTGTGTGCATGAATCCATTCAGTATATGAGTGTGTGCGTGTTTTCTGAATGGAACATAATAATAACAAGACGAAGTAGCCGAAGGTCTATGAGTCGGCAGGAAGAGAGGCCCTGGACATAGCTCACCAAACATAGATAAGTTGGTGATAAATACCACATATAGCTTGCTGTCGTAGATAAGTCAGTGAGAACAGCCCATGGTGGCACTCCAATTGGAAATGTATTGTTTCTGAAATGCAAGCCTGAGGTCTCTCTAGTGATCACACAAACAAACTAAACAAAAATAAGGTGTTCTGGATATTGTGGTCACATATATAAAACAAATGATTTATGCTCACCCATAAATACCACCAATAACGCATACCAACATAATGTATACCACCAAATGTATCAGTGTGCTGAAATAATGTATGTATACTATAGTACTATATACCAAATCTAATCTGAATGCAAAGAGTGATTATTACTGAATTATTTTCATTTTGGGGTTAAGAAAATACCGCTAGGCCCCAGATCTATACAAAATACCCAACAGGACGGTCAGTGCTGATTTGTCTTTTCCCGCTAATACATAAGGCTCTGTCTTGCTCGTGTTTACTGATGCTTGCATACAAATACAGACAGAAATCAATGTGCATAATGCCTGCATTTATTTATAAACATTGAAAAAACAGAAAAGCAGGTCTTTCTGGTTGGGTCACTAGGCTGCCAGTTATGCATTGCAGGCTAATACCTTGGTAGACTGGAAGAAGAGAGAGTTTACAAGTTGCATAGAAACGACAATACAGTTTCGCAAATTGCTGATGACATGTATTTTATGACAGGAGGAATCATGTGTTGTGATAGCACAAATGGAGCTGACAATGGTGTGGAGTGTCCATGTTTTTTTGTAGGGAGGTTTTTATAAAGGCCTCTTTTAATGCAAATAAATGCAGAAAAACACTGGTTGCAAATTATCTTTTTATATGAAAAATAATAAATGTGAATACATACAGAAAAATAGCCAAAAATAAATATGGATAAATACAGACAAACATGATGGCAAAATACATGCCATAAAACCGGCCGGGATCCTTACTGATGAAGCTGTGTAGTGTGGACAACATCCACATAACCCACTGACATTAACTTAAAATTGCACTTAGTTGTGCTGTGAATAATAAAATGGAAGACACTTATTAGTAAAACAATCTCCTTCGCATTTTAATTTGCACAATGGGAGGTGACTGGGGTTATGATGCATAGTAGCATGTGGGATGGTCGAATTGGGGATATGGAAGAGGCATTTAAAAGGCAGCAGTCAGAATGTATGGGTGCCTGACTGCTCCACGCACTAGTCACCTGGTCACCCTCTGAACTATGGCTCAGGCTCCTGCATGTCCAGTTCCCCTTGCACTGCCTCTGGGCTCCCCGGCTGATGCTCCTGCAAGTCCAGTTGCCCTTGCACTGCCTCCGGGCTCCCCAGCACGCAAGGGACTGTATCTGCAACTCTAAGGTCCCTTCTCTCTGCCCTTATGAGTCACCCGCTGGCTGAACTTGTGAGTTAACTGCACTTCCCCCTTCATCTCCCCCCAGGCACTTCTCCCCTTCCCTGCACTTCACAATCTGAATGACACAAGGCATAGTAAGATTGTTATTTTGTCCTCCCTTTTTTCCCCCTCCTTGTCTTGTTGCGCATAGACACACTAAGATAATAAATATACAAAGCTAACTAAATGTTTATGCAATGTAGTGATCACTAGTTCCATCCAGCCTGTACATCTTCAGATTTACTACAACACATAGGGCCTCATTACGACCCTGGCGGAACGGGTTAAACGGCGCCGTAAAAGGCTGCAGCGCCATTCATCCTGTTCCGCCACATTACGAGGTCCCATCGCGGGACACGTTAAGCACGCCTGGGAAAACCAGGCGTGCATACCGGGTCCCGCGAGGAGAAGAGGGAGCAAACAAAGGGCCATCTCATAATGGCCCGTTGTTTACTCCCTCTCCCATTCCCATTCAGCCCTATGGGGGCTGAAATGGGAATGGGGATGAACCATGTCCGTGTCCTCGAGTGAGGAATTACCAGGCCATCCGAACTCGGAATGGTCCGGTAAATCCTCATTCCGAGGACACGGACATGGATGCGGTTTTGCCGGCAGCCATGCCGCCAATAGCGGCATGGCTACCGGCATACCTCGTAATGAGGCCCATACGCTTTATTACACCTCCAGAGACCTCTGTCCAGCCTTCACCCTCTCCTTGGTGGTGGTGACCAAGGACAAGTCTCCACTTGAATGCCACACCTCAACCCCTGTCCCACTGTCCTGTCTCCTGTGCACTCCTTCCGGTTCATTTTCAGGTCCTGGAAATATTTAATTCCAATCACAGACATGTGTGTAAGGGAAGCATGAATTGCCATGCCTGGTTCCCTCAAGAACAGGCAAACAACTATCTGCACACCAGATGTGACTCTGATTCAATTGGAGGGTAGTGAAGGTCTATTTGATGTAAACTTACCTGAAACAGCAATAAGCTAGATGGATGATGTACAATACTGCGATGGGCATTTGCTTGATTTTACTTTATTTCCAGAGGATTCTTTCCATCTGAGCGGCAAGGGGTTTTATTTTTATCTCAAGGTCAGAGTCTGCTTTACTTGATGCCGGTGTGGCATAGATTTTGTAACCCAGGTAAACCAAATCCTCAACCATTTTGATTGATTCCCACCCCGCCCCATCCTGGAAATACTATTTTTTTATTTTTTTGCCTAAACACCAACACTCTTGATTTGTTAGGATTCAGAGAGAGCCCATTGTCAGCTGCATAGTTGTGAATACCATAAAGTAGATGTTTTAACCCGATGGCTGTTTTATCTAGAACTACCACATCATTGGCGTAGGCCAGCCAGTGTATTTTCTTACCATTTAGGGAGGGACTGGCCAACGCCGCAGATGCTAGAAACTCCCCCAGATCCGAAGTATACAGATTGAAGAATAGCGGGGCCCCAAGACAACCCTGTCTAACCCCTCAGTTCACTCTCACAGGTTCTGACAGATGACCCTCTACATCTAATCTCACCCTGATATCATTCTCCTTATGGAATTCTATAAGCATTGCCAGGAGCCCCTGTGGGGTGCCTTTAGCCCTTAATTTCATCCACAACCTTCCCCTGTCCACTTGGTCAAAGGCGCTGGAGAAATCTACCCAAGCACCATAGAGTTGTTCACCTCCCTTCCCATGGGTTTTTTCACTCAGGAGATTTAATGCTATGCCATTAACTGCCATTGAGAGACCCCTCCTAAACCCAGTTTGACATTGTGAGAGCATTCTGTCTTTTTTTTTCCCAGACTTCCAGTTCCCCCAGCAAGATTTTCATAAAAATCTTGCTGTCAATATCCAACAAGGCGATGGGGCGATAATTTTTTGCGCCTCTCTGTCGCCCCTCCTTGAATAATGGGATAACTGTAGCAGTGTGCCATGATGATGGTAATTGTTTCTGAGCCAGGATTTCCCTAAAATGCCAATTAATCAGTCTTTCCCATAACGCTGGATTACTCTTCAGGACTTGATAAGTCAGCCCATTAGGCCCTGCCGCCTTCGATGACAAAGCCTTCATAATGATATCTTCGATATCCGGCGTGTTAAGATCGAGCCGCCATTCTCCCTTAATGTTATAGTCACATGCTGTTCTTGCTGGTTGACCAAAAACTGATTTTAGGTATTTGATCCACTCACCATCGGGTACCAGATTGCACAATTGGGTAGTTTTTCCCCCTCCATTTCATGCATGGTATCCCAAAACCCCTTAGCATTTCTCTTGCCTAAAACCTCCAATATGGGCTCTCCGTCCTGTTGGAACCTTTTTACATTCCTAGCCACTGACCATTGTTTATAGCTGTTTTTAAGCTGACTTATTTGCACCCCTTGTTCAGTTTTACTGATGGAAGAGTCTTTTTTATGAACCTCAATCTACCATTTAGATCTTTTTTCTTAGCCATCGTTTCTTCGTCATACACAACGCCAATGGATAGGTTTCGGCCCACCCCCTCGGGTGACAAGTTTGCCAAATGAATTTAATAAAGCCTGATGGGGAGCAGTTCTCTCTTTGTACTTCTTCTGGTATTGCAGAAAGCCTTTCATTTAAATCAGCTCCCCCAGCCTTATATTTCATTAGGCGAATTTAGCCTTTCCGAGCTGTTAGCTTCTGAGGCATCCGTGGCAAAGTTTCTGCTGAGATTTCTGGGAAGAAAAGTTCCAACTTGAGATGGCACTACCACCCCCCTCTTTTATATTCAGGTTTACTTTCTGTTCAAAAAGACCACCAGATAGAAAAAGGTAGTCCAATATTGAGGAAGACTTGCCCTGGATCCTGGTTGGATTAGCAGGGTCATCACCTGGAAGACACCCATTGGACATTTTCAAACCCAAGTCATTCAACCACTCTACCCACATGTGGCCATTTTTGGTGGTTCTTTTCCCCACAGATATTCTCTGATTCCTTGGGAGATCAATGCTTTGTGTGTTAAGGTCACCCCCTAAAAATATTTCCGCCCCTGGAAAGGCAGATTTCATATCACCCAGTGCCTTGGCTAACACGTCAAGGAATGCAAGGAGTACCATGTTAGACAGATTCCAGTATACATTGCAGAAAATCATTGTTCTATCACTCGCCCCATTTCTAAACATAGCCTTGCACATTTGTAGTCGTTGAGAAATCCCTTGAGCTGAGACAACATCCTTGAATTTTGAGTTTTTGAGGGCAATAAGGAGCCCCCCACTTGGCCTCCCTCTAGCTTTCTGTACTGTCCTTTCAGCCACAATTGAGTACCCTTCAACTACGATGGGGGTTTACAAGCCAGGTCTCCTGCAACATTATGACATCTCCCACATCAAACAGATAGTTCTTTATGGCCCTTGAGGTACAGTTATTGGGCCCCCATGTGTTCCAACAAATTACTCTCAGCCCCTTGTTTTCAAAGATGGTGAGACCCTAGATCCAGCTTCTGAAAAACCTCTGTTAGAATACTTGGCAGAAGGGCTATGGTATTGTCCTTGTTGGAAACATTTGTCTGTTCATATGTCGCTTTAGGCATCTCTGTGGTGGTTTGCGGATAGTTGACCCCTTCTTGGAAATGAACATGCTTTCCGACTCCCACATTCCGTGGCCTCAGTAGTTTTGGTTGGCTTTTTAGAAAAAATATGCCCAAGATCCTTAAGACCGATTTTGCGTCTTCAATTGCCTGGAACACATCCCTAGATGCGCAGCCCACTTCTGCCAGGAGAGGGTTGTTTGGATCATGGAATCTAACCGATTCTATGTCTTTACTGTTAATTAGAAACAAACTCTGAACTTTTTTCAAAAGAGAAAATATTGTCCCACGGTTTAAAAAATGTGCCTGCTTTTTGGCAGTTAAAGAGAGCCAAATAATTGGCATCGCATAGAGTGAGTCCGTAGTAGTTTTTTCCTCCCTCTGTGGGGACATTTGTTCCGGATTTCCAGTAATCACCTGAGATGAACTTGCACTTTCTTCCAATAGTCTTGATTTTTCCAAGACAAGGGCCGAGTCTCCCAAGCACCTAAATTTCCCTTCCCCCAGTTTTATTTCTACTGATGGAGATGTCGGTTTCTTCTGATTTTGAACTGTAGGTTTTTTCAGAAAAATTGGGGCAATCTTTACATTAGTTTTTGGTTCGACTGTGGCCCAACCCTTAACAGGGAATGATTTCGACCCTGATTTTTGTTTTACTTTAAGAAATATGGGTGCTAGCTTGATAACCTTCTTCAAATTAGATGAAGCTGGGGCCGCTTCCTGTTTGTTCAGAGTCTTATCTGTTTGTGAGCATCTTGATGTCATACTCGAAGTGGCCTTGATTTTATTAAGGTTTGCACTTTGGGGATGAGCTGCTGGGGTCTCCTCGCCTTGAGAGTCCGACTGAATGCTGGGGATGACTGGTGGCAGATTTCCAGCTGGATCTTCTTCTTGAAACCCCTCTACCACATTGGCCAGTCTGCAAAACTCTTCCAGAATCGACTCAGACAACGGGGTGTCATCCATTTGTTGACTAATCACCTCCAGTGGCTCTGACGCTGTCCGCTCCAATTGTTTTTGATTTAACAATTGGAGTTGGGACAGCAAAGCATGGTTTAGAGATCTGTCAATCTCTTCAGATTTATTTTTGGCTGCCCAAGACCTTTGAAGAGCTGGGATGTCAAGCCCTTGTTTAATTAACTCTAGCTGCATTTCATGCAGTTTCGACAGCACATTTCTATTGATGACATTACAACAGCCCACTACTGCCCTGTCTAGAGCAGCCACCTCCTTTGTCATTTCCATTAGCAAGCCCGATTGAAGTTCCACCTCAGTTTTCAAAATTTCGAACACGGACACTAACAAGTTCAAAACATAATTGAGTGCACTCAATGAGTTGTCATTTGACTGGACCCTTTTTCGGCCTTTTCCCCCTCTGGGTCACTTAAGTCTAGTACTGGTGGTACTTCAATTACTGCTTCCTGCGATGGACCTGTGAGCTCTAGGTTAGTGTCTGGACCAGACAGGTTAAGATTACTTAACGTTTCATCACTTGTGTCCAGGTCCAGAACAGGCCTGGCAGACTCATTAGACCCTTTATGATTTCTAATAAGGCTTGAGGATGTATCCATATCTTTATTCATTTCCGGTACATAAAACTGTTTCCTTACTCCAAAATGTTCATCAATCTTTTTTAGAATTTGGGTTGTAGTTATTGTAAATTCGAAACCCTTTTTCCAGTTATCCAACAGAATAGATTCTGCTTCCTGCCCTCCAACAGTTCTTACTGGTGTAGTAAGGGGGGACAGAGATGGATCTGCATGCACTTGTACGAGAAGCTGTTGAACCCCCAATGCCGGAGACAGGGCCTTCTCATTAACTTTTAAAGGCCCCCTCAAGCCATGAGTTAGCGGGCTGCTGGCCATTTTTGGCTTCTCCCGTTCTGGGGCTCTCGGGTCATCCTGAAGTTCATTGCTCCGCAGTTTCATCACCCTAATTGATACCAACTATGGACAATTCCAAACGGGTCTCACTCACAAATCCGAACCCCTCTGGCCCCTCTGGCCTCTCGCACGGGACTAAAAAGAGATATGAGCCCGTGCGTTTCAAGGCTCAAAGGCTCAAAGGCTCAAGGCTCGAAGGCCAAAAGCCCACCATCACAACACAGATATCAAACCGGCACCTCCGTGCCCAAAGGCACCCTTGTTTTCCTTCGCGCAGGGTTCCCAGCCACCAGGGACTTGAATGGTTCAAAGGCAACAAGCCCGCAGTCACCGTACAAATCATAAGCAAACAGCCCCTGTGCGCTCACACAGTAGTGGGTAGTGAGGAATTGTTCAAGTGCTGGATAACCTCTACTATCTCCACTGCCAGGTATCACTAGGCTGGGTTAGCAGGCTGGGCTTGGTTGAGTTAATAGACTAGGCTATGTTTAACTGTTTAATCTAATTTTTCAAAACAGTTTTACTTTTGGCAGCAGATAGATAGATTTGCTATACATTACTGCTGTGCATTACTGAACTGCAATTTGCCGTATATAATCCACAGCAGGTTAAGTAGGTTAGGCAGGTTAGGCAGTACAATAACTCAATAGCTCATTGACCACAATACCCACATATACCCACTCTATGGAGATCAGCTCAGTTGCTGCGCGGTTTTCCTGAGCATTTCTGAGGTTTTTCTGACCCTATATTGAGTTTATATTGAGTGTGATCACCCTCGCATCACCTCTCTTATGGGCATTGAGCACAGCACAGGGACAGGCAGCTCTGACAGTGTTTTTTTTTTTTTTGGAGTGCTGTCTTGGACCCAACCTCCAGCATCCAACTCCAGCTCGGCCCACAGCACCCGTCACCCGGCTTCAAACTTCAGCCGCGGGTCCTGCTCCCACTCTGCCTGCTCGCGTCCTCACTCCCTGTTCCTCGCTACTGCAGTCCTTCCTGCCTCCATTAGAGGAAAGGACCCGTAGAATCGTCAAGCCGCACCAGGATAGCAGAATGCCTGCTCTACTGCCCTCTCTCTCTCACGCACTGCAGTTTCTCTCTGGCCGCTTCCGACAATCTGTAACTTTGCACTGTAATGACAGGAATTTATATAATTTTTCCGGTTCCTGACATAAACACACTAGCTACAATATGAATACATTCCGGGGTTTAGTCTCAGAATATTTTACAGAGACCAGCTTAGATTTGAACTGGGAGTGAATTTTTCATTTTCACACTCTCAAAATTTAACATTTTTGTCAGCTCGGTACAATTTGTTATAAGCATGTTTATAAAACATACATTTGCTTTCAATTCAATTCACATCTCAGTCTGGTCTGCCTCCTAGAGCTGGGCTAACTCAGAGGGTCACATGTCTTGTTTCCTGCCAGCAGTTTGTGGTCAGTTACACCCCAAATTAGCATATTCCTATTCATCCCAAAGAATCCATTGTCTTGACTGAGAGCAACAGGCCAGAGTGCCTCTGCTAGTTCCTGTTCACACCAGCCTGTCAATCTCTTGGCCAAGGGCAGGGGAAGCTTCCTTTGTCCACGGAAAAGGTGTGAAATTTGTTTGAATCACAGTGTGCAAACTTTTAATTCTTAACTCAACGACCCAGGCACTAATGGGTTAATTGTGCCGTAAAAGGCTGTGGCGCCGTTAACCTATTAGCGCCTAATTACGAGGTCCCTTTGCAGAACCCGACCTTGACAGCTGGTGTAGACCAGCCGTTAAAGTAGGGACCCACAAAGGGGTGTAGACCAGCCGTTAAAGTAGGGACCCGCAAAGGGACCTTGGTGCTAATTACAGTGCCGCAATTAGCGGCACCGTACTTAGCGCCTTCCCCATTCCCATGGAGCCCTATGGGGCAAAAATGGCAATGGGGAAGGGCCATGGAGGAAGGGGGAATTACCGCCCCGCCAACCTTGTAATGGGGTGGTAACTCCCCCTTTCTCCATGGCGGAGTCGGTAACTTACCGGCATGGACCATGGTGCTAATAGCACCATGATCTTCCGCCAGGGTCGTAATGAGGCCCAATGTCTACAAATTGTCTTTTCTTATAGTATAACTCACATTTTTAACACATACATTAAACAATTTCTTCCTTCAAGCCTTTTCAGAATATAGTTTTAAATTGTATCCACCTCTTAGGCTTCTGATAGCAAGTCTTTCTTGGGCCTAGTTTGGTGTTCAATTGGTCAACTTTACAAAAAATGGTTTTAAAATGCCAACTTTCTGGTAGAGGTGAGCAACGGTATTACACCCATTTTGGACAGCTGTCTCTCCATCAAGGATCTTTAAAAGAGGATTTTGTTCTGAGACAATATGATTTTTGCTGACATTGTATTGATGTGGATTCTTGCAGTAATGATGTGGAACACCCAACAAAGAGGTTGGATCTTTTAGGTGATTTGTGAGCCATGATTTAAGCAATTTTTGACAATCAAGAAAACGGATTTTCAAACAAATCTGTGTTTCTTTTTCAATCAGCATTGCTATTTCCAAGTGGTTTCAGGCTACTTTGTGGGTAGCCCAATGGTGGTTTTTGGCAGTGATCTCCTGTGCTCACTAAGACAAAAGTGGATGGTGGCCTATTTTTCAGGTTTTCACTGCTCAATTTCTGGTGATTTCTAGCGAGCAGCATGCCTTCCGATGGCCATTATGATGTTTCTGCTGCCAGCAATGCACAGTGATGTTGCAGGGCTTGGATGAGTGGGTTGATACATCCCACAAGCCCCCCTCTTGCGATGGCCATTGAACTTCCATCAATGGAACTTCGCAAGACTGGGATGTAAGTCTCATCTCTCCGGATTTCACAAATGGCAAAGTTCAGCATCTTTTCCTCCATCAGGGGTGGATCGCTTGATTCTCCATGCCAGTCCTGATGGGAGTATTGAGCGATACTCCGGGCCCCTCAGATCTTTGCTCCCTGTCCCCGGTCGTCTTCCTTGGTCAGTCTCCATGGTTTCCAGTCAACTATAGGTTATCTATCCTAGAATGACAAAGCAAAAACATATTCGTAGACATTTCCCCATCACTATTAATGTAGTGGGGCGGACATATATATTTTATGAATCAGAAGACATTTGCATTTTAATTATTGTATTTTATAGACTATGGGCCTCATTACACGTTATCCAGTAAAATACGGCCATTACCGGCATGGCGCTATTAACGTGTCCGGGTTGGCATGATGCCGCTAATTGCGTGGCATTACGAGTACGCGGACACGAGCACAGCGCCATGCCGGTAATGACCCTACCGCCATGCCACAAAAGACCCTTACCGGCATCGACGAAAGCGCTGATAGCACTTCCGGACTCCCGCTACATGCAATTAGCGATCACCGGTGACCGTAAAATTGCGGAGCCGGAAATAGCGTCATCGCACAGGAACGGGAAAGAGCAAGGCGGCCATCTTTAAAAACACAATCCATTGCCATCCTCAGCACCCAGGACCTGTTTCCACACGACTCCAACACCAAATCACCCCTTATACCCTGACGATGCCAAAGGCCATCAAGAAAGGCGCGGATCGGCAGCGCAAAGAAAAATTCACCAGCGAGGAGCTGATCATGTTAACCGAGACCCTTGCTGCAAATGCCAATGTTGTATTCGCCAATGACATGTGGCGTGAGACCCTCGTGAAGAAAAAGGCCATCTGGACAAAGGGGGCCCACAAAGTCAGTGCGGGGGGCACCACCACCCGCACTGTCAAGGACTGCAGAAAGCAGTGGGACGATCTACGGCTCCTTGTCCTCAGCATAATGGCTGCAAATCGCAACATGGATATGGCCACAGGAGGTGGCGCTGATTCACCAATCAAACTCCGGGAGTGGGAGGAGACCTGCGCCAGCACAACTGGCGTGGAATCCATCGACATGGAGCGTGGTGCGCCCACTTCATCAGATGGAGGTGAGTATACACATTAAACAATGCACTGTGAGGGGTGAGGGGCCCCCCAAATCTGAGTCGAGAATCAGCCCATGGATCCAGCCACAAACAAAAATGCACACAACACTGCCAATGTGAGTGTCACACCCCAACACACACACATGCACGCATCACCACATACACGTGCAACACAGACCCATTCATGCATGACCCACCCAACATCCCCATTACCGGATTCCCAACTAAAGAGGTCCCAATGCATAGAGCGGCATGACGTAATTATTCTGCATAAGGCACGTAGAACCATCACCGATGATATTCCCTATTTTTGTCCCCCACAGACAGACAGTGAATGACAGGGCACTGTGACACAGGCTCTCCCAGCCAAGAAAAAGGCCAGGACACAGGAGACAGGAGACACCGCCACCACCTCAAGGGGCACAGGGAGGAGTGAGCACCAGCAGAGGGGTAAAGGCAGCAAGAACGCCAGTTCAACACGGTCTGAAGCCACGGCTGCTACCATTGCTGCAGCAATGGCAGTGTTCCCCCGTCATTGGAAACAAGCACGGAGGGCCCGCTCTCTGCTGCCACCAGTTTGACTGGTGAGGCAGAAGCCACCGTGCCGCTGTTGGACGTGGAGGAGACCATTGATCTTGAAACGCAAAGGCAGACCCCCAGCCCCCCGCAATCAATTGAGTCAAGCCCACGGCCACCATCGCAATCAAGTAGCCATGGACAATCTGGCAACAAGACCGTGGAAAGGCGCTGGAGCCCCCAGGTGTCCTCACCTTATGGCCGAGGCATGGACCAGGGCGCAGAAGCAACCCCAAGAGCTGGACGCAGTCGCCATGACCTGTCAACCATCAGCCAGAGGCAGGTGGAAATTACAGCGCTGGTTGGCCAGCATGTGGAAGAGGAAGCCTGTCTGAGGGAGGAGGTTAGGTCGAATGCAAGCCAGACAAGAGAGGGCATGGAGGCCTGCACAAACAGGCTGTGCGAGGAGATGGCCCAACTGAGGCAGGTCCTCACCTGCATAGCGGACGCTATGGAGCGACAATATCCCCCCCACCACAGGATCAACCGGGCAGCTCCTCCTCTGCAAGTTCACATCAAACAAGCCCCCGCCACCGATCCTTGAGCACCATCAGGTGCACGCCATCCCAACCTCCCAATGGCGGTGGAGGCCATGAGAAGTAGGGCCAGCAAGAACTAGCTGGCACATGTGCAGCAGGACACCTACGCACTACAAGCAACACATGGGGGTGTTGTGGGGGAGGGGGGAAAGGGTGTTTTTGGGAGTGTTGTGGGGGAAGGGAGGAAAGGGTTTTTTTTGGAGTGTTGTGGGGGGATGAAGGAAAGGGTGTTTTTGGGAGTGTTGTGGGGGGAGGGGGGAAAGGGTGTTTGCACAGTTGGGCCCATGCACTTTTTGTTCACAAATTAATCATAAAACATTGTTGACAAATTGAAACACAACCTTGGTCTTCATCATTGTGAATGTGTACTTTATTGGGGACAGGGTCCATTGTGCGCCTCACCACATACAGGCAGGGCAACAATACCCATCTCCATCCCAAAGAGTTGACCCTTGTCTCTCAGAATATTTGATATATCAGATACTGACGCACATCGTGTCCCTCCTGGCCATCGCCTCTTGCATGTCCTGCCGGCCCATTTCGCCCATCCTCATCCCCATCAACATCATCTTCATCAGGTGGTTGCATGTCAATGTCAGGGGGCATAGGCACATTCCATCTGATACACATATTGTGCTGCATGACACATGCAATGGTTATCTTCGGCATTTTGTCATGACCGTACAGGAGAGCCTCACCCGGCCAGCTTAGGCACCAGAGCCGTGTCTTCAGAAGGCCAATGCCTGCTCAATCACAATGTGGGTACGGTTCCGTGCAAGGTTCTATTCCTCTTCGTGCCTGTTCTGTGGGTTTCGTATAGGGGTAAGGAGCCAACTCTTCAGGGGATAGCCAGCATCACCTGCATGGCTGGAACAATGGGGCCGTGTTGGAGACGATCAGAGTAACTGCAATGTGAGAGGTAAGCTAGTCTCTGCAAGTGGATGTGCACCATGCATGCCTCCGGCAGTATTTCCCATGTCCTGGGTGTGCATAGGTCCTAGGTGTTCCTGGGCCCAGACAACCTTTGTACGACACTGCTAGTGTACTGCCATTATGATTCCAATGTCCCCATGCTGTGAAGTGGCACATCAGTAGTGGTGTACGGGTGTGGTTCTGTACAATGGCTACAGGTGATCCATTTGCATGCACTCAAGGGCGCATATCTGTTGTGATGTTGTTCAACACACATTTCCATTATGCATATTGGCTGCATGTAGCAGCTTTGTGTCATGTAGGGTATGGTATGATGTGCAATGCATGTGGATTGATGTGTCATGTATTGCGTTATGGATTGATGTCTTTGTTGTGCAATTTACTACTTGCATGTGGTTTTGTGTCCTCTCCATTGTGGGCTGCATTGGTGGACATTGGCGTACATCTGTATGTCCCTTTATTGTACGGACGACAGTCCATAACCAGTTGGAGTATGCATCTCTCCCCCCCAAACACACCCCACATCACACTGCCATGTGCCTGCCCTGCTACACACCAAGTAGCCACAAACTTTGTCCAGCATGGCGCTCCATGTTGCATGGTATCATTGAGTTCCGCAGGACCATTAATTCATGGGTTGATCAGGGGTATCGGTCACGACAAGGTGTTATTCTCTTTTTTGAGTCACATATCATTTGGACATTGATGGAGTGGTAATGCTTTCTGTTTTGGTAGACAGCCTCATTGTGATGTGGGGGCACCATTTCCACATGGGTACAGTCAATTGCCCAATGCTACTTGGGATGCATGCCAGTGAATAGATGCCAAATTTGTCAATGGAGATCTCCTGGGCTGTCCGTGGCAGGGATATGTGTTCACTTGTGTGCTTCAGGTGGGCATCGAGCACCTGGATCAGCGTGCGTTTGAATACCGGTTGTGAAATGCCATGCATCTGCCCTACCGTATGCTGGTAGGTGCCTGTGGCCAGGTAGTGGAGCACAGTTACCACCTTCAGTAGAGGGGGGATGGCAGTACAGATGTCTATGTGGCTCACTATGTCGTTGTGATTCATGTCCACCATGGTGGTGGTGGTATCCAGGTCCAGGCGGCACAGGGTGTGTATCTGCTCAGGGGTTAGGTTGAATGGCATGGCTAGAATCCTGGGGATTGCTGGCTGCCTCTGTGGTATGACTGGGTGCACTGGTGTGGCTTGCTGGGCCAGTATCACCATACTCCTCCCCCTGTGTCTCCTCTGTTCTGCCTGTTGTTGTTGGTGCTACAATGCAACCATGTCCTCCAGCCCATGTAATGCTGCAAGTATTGGAAACATCTTGTTGTGGCAAGGGGTGTGAGAAGGGGTGTGCTGTGCTCCTTTTGTGCTGCCCCAGTCTCCATTGCCTCCACCTGTGCTGTTGTGGCCACCTGTGGCAGGTGGGGACACTACTCAGCTCTCTTAACGTGTGGTTCCTCCATGCCGGTATGGGCTTCTTCGGCGAATACCACGCCGCTATTTGCATGTCCGCATGCCTTGTAATGGCATACTATTAGCACCATGCTGCTATTTCTGACCTGAGGGCTCACATGCCCATGGACTGGCCGCTATTAGTGGCACCGTTCTTAGCGGTGCCGCTAATAGTGCCCAGTCTGGGTCGTGATTAGCTAGGGAAATTAGCGATATCGGTAATCCCTTACCGGTACCGTTATTCCCATACTGCCTAACGTGTAATGAAGCCCAATATGTGGAATATTTTACGGTTGGAATTTTATGGATCTAGAGTGGCCTCCTCTGGGATTCGAGAGGAATACTCCAGTTGCTGCAAAGTGTGCCTAGGATGGCAACACTTTAGCTGATTAATGTGGACCCACTTGTCTTCCCCCTCTGCCAAACTGCCTTTGGGGATGCAGATTTTGTAGGCGACTGGTGAGATCTTGTCCACAATTTCAAAAGGTCCCTTCCAGGTAGGCAGAAATGTTCTCTGTTTGGCCTGGTTCCAGTGGAAATTGTATAGATAGACCCGGTCTCCTACATTGTATTCTTTTCTGGTGGTCTTTAAGTCATAGTGGGTCTTCATGCTATTGGCTCATCTTTCTAGATTACGCTGAGCATAGGCAAAAGCATGTTGAAGGTGTTTTCTTAAATTTTCAACATACTCATGAGTTGTGGAGGCATTGATCAATGTCTGCTCTTGTGTCCTGTAAAGGAGATGCTGGGGAAGCACCATCCTGCGCCCAGTCATCAGCTCAAACAGTGACATTTATGTTGCAGATGAAGGGGTAGCTCTGATGGCCATTAGGACGAGAGGTAATCGAATATCCCAACTTGGCCCAGAATCTGCCACAAACTTTTTTAAGATGCTCACAATGGTTTTGTTGTAACGTTCTACTGCACCAGAAGAGGCTGGCCGTTAAGCAATGTGTAGCTTCCTTTTAACCCCAAGTATCTCCCACATCTTGGTCATTACTTTGCTGGTGAAATGGCTACCTCTGTCTGACTCAATCCTTTGAGGTAGTCCAAAACGCGAAAAGATGTGGTTGATCATCAGGGCAGCTGCTGTTTCTGCATTGCAGTTTGGGGCCGGGAGACATTCCACCCATTTAGTAAATAAGCATGTCACAGTCAACATGTACTTATTCCCCCTAGAGAAGCGAATCACAGGCCCTATGAAGTCAACTTGCAAATCTGACCATGGCAGTGTCATCCCCCTCTTTTGGAGAGGCGCACGGTGTGTGAGGGATGTTGGCTGAAATTGTGCACACACAAGACACCCCTTCAAGTATTGGTCGAGGTCCTGCCCCATGTGTGGCCAGTATGCAACCTCTCTTAAGATTTCAAGTGTTGTCTGAAACCCCCAATGACCGGCTGTGACCGCATCATGGGTGTGACTTAACATCAGGCTTCGGAATGAGGTAGGAACCACCCACTGATCATGACCAGCTTGGGATTTCCTTAATAACAAACCGTCTTGGATTCGGAACATTTTTGGACATTTCATCAACACTCTGAGGGCCTCTTTCCCAACGTAATTGGTATCCGTCAGGGGAAAGTTCGCAGGGTCCTCAATGTGTTGGTAAAATTTACCAATTATTGTATCCCCCTTCTGAGCCGTAATCAAATCAGCATTTGGGGTCTCCTTACTCCATTGTGCAGTTGAAAGATCATTGTGAGCATTTGTCTGTGACCCAGTGATAGCAGTGACCTGGATTTCCCCCAACATGGACTCAATTTCTATGAGATACCCTTGGATGGCCCCGGTTTTGGCCAGCTGATCAGCTAAGTCATTTCCAGTTTTTTCTGGTCCCTCTACTTTGGTATGACCCTTGATCTTTTTCCAGTAGATGGTCATCCCATTCCAGGTGACCAGATCATCAATATTTTGGATTAACTTCCCATGTCTCAAGGGTTTGTTATTAACACATAGCATGCCTCTGGGTTTCCAATTAACCAGGCGCTCCACTAACCAGTTCAGTACATAATCCGAATCTGTGATTATGACCAGTTCGTGGAGTTGATGTTGGACAGCAGTGAGGAGGGCTTGATGCACCGCCATCAACTCTGCCACTTGACTACTTCAGGGACCAATCTTGTACCCGGCCTTCACCCATGCATTCCCTACGCCAGCCACAAGTTCTTTCTCCCCGTTGTTGTCAACATAGTAAGAGCATCCATCCACATAGACAGTGGGCATTCCCTCACACTTATCTTCTTCAAAGAATTTGTGTGAGGAATTAAGGTATGCCTCCATGTTGTCCTTGATTTATAGACTTTCGTCCTTGAGACAGTTTTCTCTGGCACAATCATGCAAGTCAGCCAGACCTTGCGCGGGGGACTCTTCTTGTTTTGGCCATATCTGACCTCCACAGGAAAGCCTTGCATTGACAGAATCCAAGAAGTAATTCAGGAATTACACACATTTCCGGCCTGGATTCTGTCTCTTTGGAGATATTGCAGAGGCTAGTGTGGAGTCTCCACTATGATGTGTTCCACCTGGATAAACGGGCGGTACTTCTTCAATGCCCACACCGTTGCCAGTAGTGCCTTCTCACAATCGTTGAATTTTTCTTCCACAGAGGACAAAGTTTTACTCGCATAGGAGATTACTTTATTGACCTTGTCATGCTTTTGGTATAATACTGCAGTCAAGCATGTATTAGAGAACCCTGTTTCCAAGAAGAACTCCTTGTTTCTGACAGGGTAAGCTAGGCAAGGCGCTAGTGGGAGGCTTCTTTTGAGCTGTCTTACTGCCTCGGATTGTTCTGGACCCCATTCCCACTTGACCCCCCCTTCAAAAGATGAATCAGGGGTCTGGTGATCTCTGCGTAGCCCTCAATGAACTTTCTGCTCTAATTAGTCAGTCCAAGGAGGCTCCTTAGTTCAGGCAGAGTTGTGAGGTCTTTTAGTTTCTGGAGGGCTTCCACTTTTTTTTCCTGGGGACAGAGACCCTGAGGAGTAATCTCATGCCCCAAGAAAATAACACGGGTTCTACACCACTGTGCTTTCTGAAAGGAAAGTTTTGCTCCAGCGGCCCTCAACTGTGTCAGAACATAACGGATCTCTGCTATGTGTTCCTCCACAGTTGGGCTTTTGATGAGGACATAATCTACATAAGCCAGGTTACCCCTCTCACCCAGGTCGGGCATGGCCTTAAGCAGAAAAATTTGAGGTATATGAAGGGAGTCTGGGTCCATGTGTACTGCTGACCCCCAAAGGTAAAAGACAGCTTGTATTGGTCCTCCCTACTGACAGGCACAGTCCAGTATCCATTGGTCAGGTCTATTGCCATGAATACCTGTGACCCCTGGATCTGGGCCAGCCCTTGGTCAATGTAGGGAAGCGGCCATCGAGAAGTATGGACCCGTTTGTTTAGCTCCCTAAGGTCGGCGCAGAGTCTCCACTGGCCGTTTGGCTTCAATAACCCAGAACCGGATTATTGAAGTTGCTGTGGACTGGACGGATTATCCCACGGGACTCAAGGTTCTTAATGAGTTCAGTCAGGGGTTCATTGATGTGAGAGGCAAGCAATATTGCTTCACAAACACTGAAGTCATACCAGGGTCCATGGGAATTGTTGTTGTGTGGATGAGTCCACCGCAAATGGATCTTGAAAATCCAAGAAAACTTGTTTCAACTTTTGCTTCTGCTCCAGAGTCACACAGGCATCAGCTAGGTTGACTCTCTCCTCAACCATCTGCCTGAATCCTGGAAAGACTTCTGGTTTCGCTATAGCAGCGGCCTCCTCCAGCTGGGTGGAGAAGTCCCTGGTCAAAGTGCTGATTTGGACTGGTGGTTTCAGGTGGGAAAGGCAGCCCTGATGGACCTGGAAAATCACCTCATCCCTCCTGAAGTCACAAGTCACATCTTCCTTACCATAAGGGCAGGAAGTGTACACCAGGAAGTTCCCCCCATGCCGGGTAAAGATCCTGTCTGGTGTTGTATTTTCATCACTGTCACTGTCAAAACAGTCCTTGGGGATTGGTCCTAACAGTTCATTACCTAAATCAATGGAAAAATGTCAGTCATCCACCGCCATTCCAATAATGGTGCCTGCGGCTAGAGTGATACTCTTAAAGTCGCTGTTATCCACCTCTATTGGAATGGTGTCATGTTCTACATTGACTAATGGGGTTGGGTTTACCCCAAACCCTTGCTGTAGAAGAGAAGCATTCAGATGAATATAAGCATCAGGGTTTTTCAATTGTTGTCCTCTTTAACTTTCACTTCCAGGGAGAATTGTCAGGTCCGTTCTGGGATGGTAACTTCCTCTCCAATCTGAATTTCAACTGCATAATGTAGCAATTGAGCTGACCTAAATGCTTTTTCTTGGTCATCAAAGCAGATGGGATTATTCGCTAATCGGAACCAAGCCTTGAAGTTTATTAGATCCAAGCTAATGGCAAAGCAATTGAGAATGTCAGTGCCTAAGTAAAAGGCGGCAGTGACGTCTCGCACGACCCAACAATTACGGACTATGCTCTTGTTGCCTATGGAGATTTTGAGCATACACCTGCTTGGCAGGAGATGTTTGGAATTGGGTGCTTCCAAATCCATTTCCCATTTGTCTATCAGTTTGAATGTGGGAATGGCTGGATCTTTTGGGAGTTGGCAGAACATGGCTTTGCTGATGAAGCTCTTACCGTTGTTCACACACACTCGGCGAGAACCAATTTGCTGAATATCAGCCAGGCTCGGAGCTGATTTCACATCTTTCTGGATTATTGGACTGGGATTGTCTGATTGTGGATTGGTAAAGAATTTCAGAGTGTTTCCTTCCATTGTGGAATACAACCTTAAACTGGAAGGAAGGTTGATTTTCAGAAAAAGAGAGGACCCCCCACCCCCATCACCAGTCTGTTGTCCTACTGCTATTACTGTCACGTCTGGAATTTGGTTGTTCTGGAAGTGAAATTCTACTTGATCAGATTTTTGTTCAACCATGTGGCATGTGCCGTTTAAACTAACATGGTTGACACGCTGTTTCAATTTTATGGGTCAGTTAGTCTGAGTTCAGAGGACCTTGTTTACATAGTCTATTAGGGGAGACAACCTTCTCAGGAGGTCATTTCCTAGTAAACAAGGGGTGCCCTCTGGAGTCACTACTATGACCGGGTGTTTCACCTTATGTCGCCCAATTTCAATGTCCAAATAGGCGGTCCCCTCGACGGGAATTTCCTTCCCATCGAAGTTCTGAAGTTGTTCAGGAAGAGAGGTGAGAGGAATTTGGTAATTCTCCCCCTTCCTGTATTCAGTTCATCAAAGGCGTTTTTGAACAGAATGGTAGTTTGGGATCCAGTGTCCGCCAGTGCCAAAATTGTACCCTGCCCCTGTACTTGTACCGGGGCATAGTATCTTCCCTCCTTCTCCGCAAGGGGGCACAGATAATGCACATTTTTGGACAACTGGGGGGCTAGCTTTTTAGTTTTGGGCTTTGAGAGAGAAGAACTTTGGGCAGAATTCTGTGGAGTCTTGGGAATCTGAAAGAAAAATTTGGCAACTGGAGATAGGAGAAGTTTTGAGTTCCCATGGATCCGGTCCTGCCCCCCCCTTTTTGGAGGCAATCACCACAATGGGTTTGAACCAGGGGATTTTCATGCTGTTTGTTCTGGGATGGGATGATGGGTGGCGCTAGCTTAGTACCCACATCTACCCAGTCTGGATTTGAATCTCTTGGGACCCATTTTTCTTTGGGAGGAGTTTCCCCATCTCTGAAGGAGAAGATCCTTTTCCCAGGATCCTCTGAGGATCCCTCTCCTTCAAATCGGAAAATCTGTACCTCCTCCTCAAAATGGGTCTGTTTGGGACCTTTGTTTCTCCTACCCCCCTATGCCCCTTGGGCGGCAGACTTTTAGGGGCAGGAGATTTTGTTCCCGGTCCCTAGGTTTCCAGGGGCTGTTTATAAGTGGGGAAGGAAGCTTCCTCCCTGGGAACCGGTGAATTATCAGAGTGCTGCCCCCGTCATTGTTCTGGAGCACCAGGTCCAGAGTTTGGACATTCTATGCTGGCATGCTCATCTGAGGGTTCTGCTGAGCCCTCAGCATGCAACCCAGATCGTGTGCCATATTTTGGACCTGACAATTAAGCTGTGAAACCCGCTCAGGCTGATACGGTTCTGTTTTCTCCCCTGGGCTGATCCCGGGAAGGGTAGCTATCCCTTCTCTGGTAGTACCCTGGGTTGGGAAGATTTGGGTACTCCTCCACCCTTGGCCTCCCCTCTCCCGGATTAGGTGGTCTGGGCTCAGGGAAGTAGGGAAAGAAGGATGGATGATTTTGGGGTTGGGAATTTTGTTGATACCTGGGGAAAATGTTCTGCCCAGGATTTGGTGAATTTCTGCCCTCCTGGGGGAAGTTTGGAGGGAAGTTCCCTGGGTTAGGTGCTTTGTTGGATTCCCCCCCCCCCTTGGCTGGAGGAGTCCACACATAACCCAGGATGGGTCGGTTTCCCTTGTAGCGGGGACTTACATAGTCAGGGGAGTGAGGGACCCCATTTGTGGGACTACCTCCTTGACTCTCTGTCTGTGACTGGCCCGAGGGCCTTCTGGGCTTAGAATTATTCTGTGCAGGCAGGTTTTTAGGCCCCCCATCTCCAAATCTAAAATGGGGGCAACCTTTACCTCTGCCACTTTGGCAGCGGCAGGGGTGCTGGTCGGTTTGGGACTTTTCTGAGCATTATTTTTATTTTCTATGGGTTTTTGCACCTCATAGATTCAGGTGGCTGTTCAATGACCCCGTCTAGTGACCTTTTCTCATGAAAATCTCTCACTAGCTGGGTCATGATGTATTTCGGCAGTGCATGGAAAATTAAATTCTTTACTGTCCGGGCGCACCCTTTGGTAGTCTGCGCAAAGGCACGCTTCAACTCCTGCACAAATTCTTGTGGTGCCTGATCCTCCCCACATTGCAAATTGTAGGCTGCCTTAGGCTGCCTTACGAGCCTCTTGAGGATTTCTATGAACAGAAAAGTGCTTTAAGATGGCCGCCCTATATACGGACCATCTTGAATGTTTTTGGCCCTCCAGGCCTGCAAAGAAACTTGAGTATTCTGGGGAGAATGTCTATTTGACATACTAAATGCAGCTATTGCTGTCTTTCAAATGGAAAGTCTCCATCATTTGCTCAAAGAGCTCCAAGTGTTCCCACACAGAATACTTGGCGTTCTTGTGATAAGGCGTGATGACACTCCTTATTGCCTTAATCTGTTTAAGGGGTCCTTAAGCAAGGCCCTTTTTTGCCTTATTGGCTTTCTTGGTTTGGGAAACCCTGGTCCATTCCTCCTCTGACTCAGAGGCACTGCTCCCAGAGGTGCCCGTCTAATCTTCCATGTTTTCCCAGATTCTGCGAGTCTGGGAATGGCTGGCAGAATATGGGGACCTAGTCTCTTGTGTCCTAGGACGCTCAGAGGAGTCTTCAGATTCCTCCTTGCTGCCAGGATTTGATGGGTACCCCCCCACTGACCTAACTGGGCAGAGGTTTTCAGGATGCCCTTAGTGGGCCTACTCTTCTGGTGTTCCCCACTAAATTGCACTGTACATGGGTGCCCATACCGAGTGGCCCGCCCATCCATTCCTGGGAGGTACTGGCCTATGAGCCCCATACTTCTCACTGGATAGCAATCTGCCATCCCCGTGGCCCTGGGCTCATGTGCGCCAGGGGCTAGGGGATATGGGGGTGGCAGAGTCCAGGGACTGAGAGAGATGGTGGCCTCTGGTACTAGGGCTCCTGAGGTTATGCTCAGGTGTTTCCCTTTCCCAGCGAACCTCATCTCTATCAGCCCCTGCTCCCTGTTGCCATGCAAGATCCTGAGCTTTCTGTTCCTCAATCAAGGCCTTACTAGACTCTTTTAGTCTCTCTTGCATGGCTACCTGTCTCTGGAGCCTATCATTGTGCTGAGAGAGAGCCTCATTTTCCCTCTGTGCTTCCTGGTTGGTCCTGGAGTACTGGGCCAGTCTTTGCTGCAGGAGGGTTACCTCCTGAGTCCCATCCCTACTGGCCTGTTCCTTTCTTGCCAGAGCATCTTCCACCCTCCTGGTGTGCTCTAACAAGTTTTGATGCTCTTTTTGGAGGTCACCCAGTTCTGGATGGCCAGGTGATTTTCTTCCAGCCTCCCTTTTAAGTTACAGACTTCCTGGCCTAAGGTATCCCTTTCCTGAGCAAGAGCCTGCCTCTGCGCCTCCAGGTCGTCCCTCTGTCTTTGAAGGGCACCAGCTGGCGCTCTTCCTCAAATTCTGCCTGGGTGTCCAGGTCTTTCAGAAATAATTTGTTGCACTCTGCCTTCTCTCTATCTAGGTGGCTTTGCAGGGTGACTACCTGCTCTGCGCATGCCCTATTGAAATCCAATTGTTGCTCCAGCTTTTTCTGGCTCTGCAGTAGGGAGCCCAAACCTTCTTGATACTCCTTCTGCAAGGCCAGAATTGTGGTATCCTGGTCTGCCTTTTCCTGTTGCAGGATACCCATATCCTCTTTGATTTTAACTAGATACAGCCTACTTTCGTTTTCTGACTCCTGGCTCCTCTGCAGCCTGTGCTCAGAAGAGTTCAGATCAGATTGGGCCTTCTCTAATGCCATCAGTTGTCTACTTGCCAGATCTTGGCCTTCAGCACATTTATCCTGTATGGCTCCCATAGATAAATATAAATATGCCGCTACCCTGGCAATCTTGTTGAGCTCATCCTTGGCCTTAGGGGCCATATATAGTTCACTCAGGGCCACACGTAAGGGACCCTGATCTCTTCAGAAGTCTAACCCAGTTGCAGTGACCTGTTGTGTGATCGCGTGCAACCATGCATTCTGGTCCTGCTCAGTCTACTCACCTCTCACAAATAGCTTATGTAAGAGGTGCTCTTTAGCTATCTTAATGTCTACCAATGTCGCCATTCTGGAAATTGATTTCCTTCCTGACTTACAGAAGTTATTTTATTTTGCAAAACAGACCGTTTCCTGAGAGCGTTCCTTTTTGAGGGGCGCTTTTACAGCGTAACACAGCGTGGTAGCCCAACAGGATTTATGTATCCTATTAGTTAGCACACTGTATTAAGCTGCACAAGTGGTAGATCTAATCCAGAAGTCTCGGCTACCGAGCCCCCAATCTGTAAGTGACTTCAATCCAGCACTCCAACCAAGTCAATGCTTAGTATGGGATGCCCAATGGAAGCCCTTATTTATATATTTGTATGTCAAAGTTCTTTAAATCTGGATGATGGACCCTCACATAACGCCCCTCTCTTTGGATATCCCTGACCTCACTGAGCCAAGAAGTAGGTTTGTTTTGCAAATTAAAAGGTTTAGTTGAGGAATTGAAAAACATATATATATATATATATAGCACCCTTTTATAAATAGAAACAATATCTGAATAGCACACTTATGAATATGAACAGTGACCAGTACTGGGTAATATTACAATATCAACAACTCTTTAATCACTTAGGAGTAGGACTAGAAAGGATAAGGTGGCAGAAAATACTTTGTATGATTCAAGGAAATGCAATGATGGGAAAAATGCAACACAAAAATAAACTTGATATGGTTTCAGTCAAAAGACAATATGATCACTTTTTCCCCTGTTATTACTCACTCCCCCCAATATGCAATATGAGGAGATGGAAATGAGGGCATACAGGTTTTAGGAATACAATCAATAATGCAGTTCAATCCCAGTTCCCCCAGCAAGCGTAGAGAAAACAGGTGTGATTTTAAAACAGGCAAAATACTTTTGAATGGGATAGCAATGCATGGGAACATATGCTAAAATGATTTTAATTCACTAAAGGAGATTCAGCACCAGTGAGAATTATTTTGGATTGGTACAGGTCAACACTAGCAATGATTCATGAAGGATTATCAGATTGAAAACGAATTTCAGCAGTTGGAAACAAGAAACAGCTATTTTGACATGTGGTGAAATGGAGCTAAATTGTAATTTGTGGCAATATTTCCGCGTGCGTGAAACTATAATGAGTTCAAAAGTTACAGAGGTTTTTGTGAAGGTAGATTTTCAGAAATAAAGTCAAGATTTCAAAATGACAGATTGCGCTTTACAGATTTGGAATCAACAGGATGGACACAAGATTCTATAAGGCAGGTCTGGACAGGTTGAAATGGATGGAAGAGGATTACTTTAAACTAAGAGATTGGTTAATGACAGTTCTAGAATGGGCCTCGTCAAAGATCTGGTCAAGGGTTTGGCTTCACTCTCGCCACCGGACAGGTCTCAGGCACTCTGGGTTCTGCTCTTAGCACTGCACTGCGGTCTGGACGGCCTCTTGGACTGGATCTGATGGGTTGTGGATACAGCGCTGCTTTCTGGGTCTGGATCTTGGTTCTAGCACAGGGTTCTTAGCTAGAAGAAAAACTGCTCAGCCAGGCTGTTGAATGGTTTAGTTAGGACCCGTAGAAGTTTAGGGGTTAGAATCAGGTTGCTAGGTTCTCTATGCCTGCTGCAAAGAGTTCAGTTTTAGGTTTGGCCTCTGCTTCAAGGTTCTAGAGTTTGGTTCTAGAGTTCCTGTCTAGATCTGGAGTCTGGAGTCTGGAGACTTCCTGCAAGAAATCAGTTGAGTAGTGGAAAATTGAGAGTATGTGTGTCCTCCACAGTCCCTATTTATTTATTTCCAAAGTGGGTTGCAAGGCTGATTTTCTATGCCCAACCCTCCAAGGATTTGTTAGGTTAGAGGATTCCCTGTCCCCTGATTTAAGAAGGGAGTAGTGTGTCATCCTGTGCCATCAGGTGTCATGTTTATGGCTTAGGGAAAGAACACTTCCCTTTGTGTCTGTACAGCATATCTTATTTTCCATAAAACACATATTTACAATATGCACAACTTGTTAATACTACATAAATCACATGACAGATTAACTAAGGTATATGTCTGTTCAACTCTTCTCTTCCTAAGAGCTTTGGTTCAGAAATGACCACTTTTTGCGCTTTTGGTGGGTTTGGCAATATTATTTCTGCAACAATTTTTAGACATGCCTGCACACCTTACCTGGGCACATTTCTGTAATTTTTCCACTTCCTGACATAAACACAGCATCTACAGTATGAATCAATTCCATGATTTAGTGTCAGAACATCACACAGAGTCCAGCTTGGTCATGAACTGTGAGTGAATTTTTCATTTTTACAATCTCAAAATGTTACATTTTTGTCAGCTCAGTACAATTTGTTATAAGCATTTTTATAAAACATACATTTGCTTTCAATTCAATTCACATCTCAGTCTGGTCCGCCATCTAGAGCTGGGCTGACTCAGAGGGTCACATGTCTTGTTTCCTGCCAGCAGTGTCTGGTCAGTTACACCCCAAATTAGCATATTCCTATTCATCCCAAAGAATCCACTGTCTTGACTGAGAGCAACAGGCCCGGGTGCCTCTGCTAGTTCCTGTTCACACCAGCCTGTCAATCTCTTGGCCAAGGGCAGGGGAAGCTTCCTTTGTCCAGGGAAAAGGTGTGGAATTCGTTTGAAGCACAGTGTGGGAACTTTTGATTCTTAACTCAATGTCTACAAAGTGTCATTACTTATAATATAACCCACATTTTTAACACATACATTAAACAATTTCTTCCTACAAGCCTTTTCAGAATATAGTTTTAAATTGCATTCACCTCTTAGGCTTCTGATAGCAAGTCTTTCTTGGGCCTAGTTTGGGGTTCAATTGGTCAACTTTACAAAAAATGGTTTTAAAACGGTGGCTTTCTGGTAGAGGTGAGCAACGGTATTACACCCATTTTGGACAGCTGTCTTTCCATCATGTTTCTGAGAACATATGATTTTTGCTGACATTGTATTGATTCTTGCAGTAATGATGTGGAACACCCAACAAAGAGGTTGGATCTTTTAGGTGCTTTGTGTAACGCTCACCTGGCTCCCATGGAGGCGCTGGTCTAGTCTGGGTTGCTGTGGCCTCTTCAAGCGTGATGCGCAGAACTCGGACCACCGATTGAACAGGACCCCCAAATCTTGCTTGTCTGGCCCGTAGGAATATCCTTCTTATGGTTTGGAAGGATGAACTCTCCATCCTGCTTCTGGTGCAGGGGCGCGCGTTCATCCAGTTACTTCACTGGTTTTCAGAATGGCGCTGGCAAAATCCACTTGACTTTTCTGAGCCATACGCCGTAAGTATGAAGATTCAAAAGTTCAAGTGTGAGCCTCTTTTTATGTTGTCTTCCTAACCTGTGATCTGTCCTTTATTTCAGGTGCAGAACGAAGGCGATGCGTTTAGGGGTTAAATTGCCGATGGTAAAATCAGGTGAGTTAGTGATGAGGGCGACCCCTCTAAATGTCTTTATAATTCCCCAGTAATGTCTTTTGTCCTTTCCCCATAGGGGCCGGGGTGCGGTACCTGCCAACGAAGCGGCGCCGACCCGAAATGTGGAATGGTTCACCAAGAAAAGCCGGTAAGTATTATGGCTGAAAATTCGGCTTTCCTCCTGTGTTCCCTCTGCTCACCTTTTGTCTCTTCTTCTCTCCCCTAGGTGCAGATATGTGGCAACTGGTGCTGACAGCCGCGATGGAGCCGGGAGATGTCTCGAGAACAGGTGAGTGAAGCGCGGCGCTGCAGCGAGCAACGCAATGCTTTTAAATGGAAGTCTTTCTTCAAGAATGCTGGCGTGAAGATTCCGGATGCAGGTAAGAAGTTTGAATAAGTTCTTGGTTTTCACCTTTCTCTTCTCTTCTTTCCTTACAGGTGTTCCAGGTTCGAGGCGGGCGTGGCTGGAGTCCAGGTGCAGGAGCAGACACGGTGAGCGTTCAGTTGCCGGGATGCAGAACAACTCAAAGCACGTGTGGCTGTCCGGGCGTGGCTTAAATAGCCTTGGAAGAAGTCCTAGGTAAGTATTCTTTCACAGCCCCACCCAAGTAACAAAATAGTCCCTTCAGTAAAATAGTCCTTCATAAACCTCATTTGGCTTGGGTCTTCATGCAGCATGGTCTGGATCAGGTGAGTATGCAGCATGGTCTGCATCAGGTAAGTGCACCAAACACTTTCCTTTATGAGCCTGGCGCCTATGGTGCCAGGACTGATGTCCAACATGAGCCTGGCGCCAAAGGCGCCAGGACAGAGTCCAAAGAGCCCCTATAAGGGGCCGCTGGGCTTTTACCCGGGGGCATGATGCCTGCTCCCGGGGGTGCTGGGCCTGGCCTGGTGCTCCGGGGGTCGGCATCATGACACCTTGAGAGCCATGATTTTAGCAATTTTTGACAATCAAGAAAACGGATTTTCAAACAGCTCTGTGTTTCTTTTTCAATCAGCATTGCTATTTCCAAGTGGTTTTAGGCTACTTTGTGGGTAGCCCAATGGTGGTTTTTGGCAGTGATCTCCTGTGCTCACTAAGATAGGCAAAAGTGGATGGTGGCCTATTTTTCAGGTTTTCACTGTGCAATTTCTGGCGAATTCTAGCGAGCAGCATGCTTTCCGGCGGCCAATATGATGTTTCTTCTGCCAGCAAAGCACAGAGATGTTGCAGGGCTTGGATGAGTGGGCTGATACATCCCACAAATGTGTTCAACAATATCAACTTTGGTAAAATGGCGATATGAGGTTACTGATTGTGTGGGTTGTGGCAGTAGAAACAGTGATTTTATAAGCCTTTCTCCATTAATGAAATTAGGCTCAAAGTGTATATTTCCCTAAACATGCAGACCCTGTGTTATAATATGAATACTAAACATTCTAGCCACAGGAGAATGTGTGTTACAGTACTTGTAGAAACCAAAACATGCCTCTCAATTTGAGGCAGATTCTTGGCAAATGAAGCCGTGTTTGTCAGTGTTGTTTTGTGAATGAGTCTCTTTTTCTCACTTAGATATGTAAGACATGCAACAAGATATTCTGCTTGAGAGAAGTGACCTCTCAGACATTCCTGAAAAGCTCAACCTGTGCAACATTGGTAGAAAAATCAATCTAATAGAATGTGGGTATCGAATCAGACGACATCATAACCAGTGTAAACATATACAAGAAATGAAAGTATGAGTATTAAGATCAAATCAACAAGATCAAAAAACACTTTATAATCAACTCAACATTCTGAAAAGATCAACCTAGACATAGAGATCTCGGTATAAAGGTCACATATTAAACATAGGACAGTGGCTTGGGAGAAAACAGCTCTAGTGCTGGGAAGGTAGGACAAACATTGGATATAAAGCAGGCATGTAACTATGTCTCTCTGAAAATGGCCTTACCATAAACACCGGCTGAACGAAAAGCATTAAAAGAACCATTCAACACTTGGGTTGAGGGTGGAGGAACACTGAACAGTGGACTGTTTCACCAAACCCAACTTTCAAACGTTAAATGAAGCATGTCTAGTAATCAGCACTATATCACTGCCCATATGAGGTAATTGTGATTCATTTTAAATGCCACTCTGAAAAACACCACAGCCGCGATTAAATTTCTCCCCACTTTAACAGCAGGATTTTGATATTGGAGGAGGCAGGTTTAAGAAGAGTGCAGGGGATGACCCTCTCTATAGAAAACAAGGAATTCTGTTATATGCCTTTATGGCTGGAGATATTTAAAATGCAGCATGAGGTCCTAGAAACATCACTACCATTTCTGCAGCGACAGAACATCAGCACAAGTTATCGGCTGCCATTAGTACGGTGATATTTTTCCAGCAGATCAATGGCTAATAATTAGTGGTGTTTTGGCATGTTTCTATGATGTGTGAATTTTACTAGCCGCATGGAGCAAATTCTGTGGTACTCTCTTGGGTTTGGCGATGGTTGGCCTACGATAGAGTCACATGCAGTGAATTCTAGGGAACACAATTCTATTACCCCAGTTCTGTCTGTCCTGTAGCCAGTTTTGCCTGTGACAGCATGTCAATTACTTGAATTATTCTAATTAATTCTTGGCAGTCTCACAGGATCTTCACTTGGATCAACCTGCAGGTTCTTGGTCTTTTGAATAAGTTGTTATTCCCTGATGAAGATGTTAAAATTATACAGTACATCAAAACCGGTCAGTGATGTTCATTGAAGGGGCTGGAGGATGGGAATTTGTATTGGAATTCATCTCCTTCCCTTTGGTCATTTGGAATGTCTTCTATTTTTGGTATTTTTTAATTTTGCATTTTATTTGTATGCTGGCTGTTTGAATTGATCTGGTTGAGTTTCAATTAACTCATGTGTTTTTGAGTTATTAGTCCTTGCTTTTTTGAGTTGTGTGGAGTGTGATATCAATGTTTTTTCACATTAATTTCATGAGATTTCTTTGTGATTTCTGTTTAGTTTCAAGTTTTCAAACAATTTTTGACTCTTTTTTCCCCTTAAAAATCTTGTTTTCTATGTATGAATACATCTGTTTTTATTGAATTATTCAAAGAGATTATGTTTGAATGTCCGTCCTCAGACTATTTTCTGTACACAACTTAGAAACAGCATTGCCATCTCCGACTAGTGTGAATAAATAAAGTGATTTGAATGATGCCAGTAACTCATTAAAACAAATGTCCGAAGATGGAAGTAAAGGAAAATTGTGAAATGATTGCAATCAAGAACTGTTTTCATTGCAAAGAAAACTGATAGATATTGTAATAATGCAGTCACAGTTTTGCAGCTGATTAGATGACTGAGTGGACCTCTCCTTATGATTATTCAGTAAGGTAATGTTATGTCATCACACGGCCTTATTTGACATAGTCATTAGCCACATGCACATTCAGTGCAATATACATAAAGTAATAAAACATATATGACCAGGCAGATACGATTTGTGCATACAAAACATCATAGCGAGCTGAACATTTCAAGGAGTAAAATCTAAAAACACTTATCAACAAAAGTATATTAAAAGCATTTCTTTTCTACCACAGCAGTCATTTACCTCTGTTTGATACTGACAGGGATAATATTGTAAGTGACTTCAATCCGCAATCCAACTAAGTCAATGCCTAGTCTGGGATGCCCGATGGAAGACCTTATTAATATATTTTTATGTCAAATTCTTTGAATCTGGATGATAAACCCTTATATAACGCCCGTCTCTTTGAATCCCCCTGACCTCACTGAGCCAAGAAGTAAGTTTGTTTTGCAAATTAAAAGATTTATTTGAGGAATAAAACAATATATATATATCACTTTTATGAATAAATTAATATTTGATAGCACACTTATGAATATAACAGTGATCAGCAATGGATAATATTACAATAGCACACTTCTTTAATCACTTAGGAGCTGGTATAGAAAAAATAAGCTAGCAGAGAATGCTTTGTATGGTTTCAAGGAAATGCAAGATGGGAAAGAATGCAACACAGAAATAAACTTGATATGAATTCAATCAGAAGATAATATAATCACTTTTTCCCCTGTGACTACTCACTCCCCCCTATGCAATATGGAGAGATGGAAAGGAGGGCACACAGGTTTCCAGAATACAATCAAATGCAGTTCAGTTCCAGTTCCCGCCAGCAAGCTTAGAGAAAACCGGTATGATTTTAAACAGGCAAAATACTTTTAAATGTGATTGCAATGAAGTGAAAAATATGCTAAAAAATTATTTTAATTCACTAAAGGAGATTCAGGGTAGGTGATAGTTACTTTAGCTTGGTACAGGTCAACACTAGCAATGATCCATGAATGATAGTCAGATTGAAAACAGAATTCAGCAGTTGCAAGCAAGAGACAGCTCTTTTTAACATGTGGTGAAATTGAGCCAAATGGCAATTCACTGCACTTTTTCCGAGTGTGATTACGGAAAAACTATGAGGACAGTTAAATCTCGCTCCTAGTACGTGCGGTTCAAAAGATACAGACGTTCTTGTGGAGGTAGATTTTCAAAAATAAAGTCAAGATTTCGGAATCAAAGATGATGCTTTTACAGATTTGATATCACAGAATGGACAAACAATTTCTATGCAGTTCTGGACAGGGTGAAATGGATGGGATAAGATTACTTTAGAATAAGAGATGACTATGCACAGTTCTAGAATAGATACTCACTCCTAGTTTTTTGGAAAGGAATGCGCCTCGTCAAAGATCTGGTCAAAGGGTTCGGGCTGCGGTTCTCTTGCCACTGGACAGGTCACAGGCCCTCTAGGTTCTGCGTTCAGCACTGCACGGCGGTCTGGTCTGGTCGGCCTCTTGAACTGGATCTGACGGGTTCTGGATACAGCTCTGCTTTCTCTGGATCTCGGTTCTGGCATGGGCTCTGGGCTAGAAGCGAACAGCACGGCAAGGCTGTTGAATAGTTTGGTTAGGTTGCTGGATTCTGAGGCCTACTGAGAAGAGTTCAACTTGTGGATTAGGCCTCTGCTTCTCCAAGGTTCTAGAGTTTGGGTTCTAGAGTTGTGGTTCTGGAGTCTGTCTGGAATCTGAAGCCTCAGGAGTCTGGAGTTTTTGTCTGGATATGGTCGGGCAGCGTTCTGCGCAGGAATCAATGAGTAGTGGAGTCTCCCTATCTGGGTCACAGTGGTTCTTTTTTTATGTGTTGTCAAAGGGGGAGTGGAGGTTGACTTTCTATGCCCAACCCTCTGAGGATCATGATAGGTTAAAGGATTTACTGTCCTCTGACTGGAGAAAGGAGTAGTGAGTCAAATGAGTCAGAGTAATGCTATGTTTATGCTTGGCAGAAGTCCCTCCCCTGTGCATTTACTTAGAAAACCATTTTTCATAACCAAACATGTTTCTCAGATACACAAGTTGTTGAGAATACATGTACATATCACATATTAATCAAGACAGGTCTCTGTTTAACCCTGATCTTTCTAAGAGCTTGGGTTCAGAAATGACAACTTATCTGTGATTTTGGTGGGTTTCACAATATTGGTTTTGCACCGAATTTTACACGGATGTACACACCCTCTGTGGGCATATTACAGTAAGTTTTCTTTTTTCTAGCATAAACACAGTTTCTACAATATCAATAAATCCCAGGGTTTGGCCTCAGAACATCACACAGCGTCCAGCTTAGTCTTAAACCGTGAGTGAAGGTGTCATTTTAAGAATCTCAAAATTGTACATTTCTGTCAGCTTGATACAATATTTTAGAAGTATTTTCCTTAAACATATATTTGGTGCAATATTAAATCCACAACCTAGTCCTGCCCACGCCTAGAGGCTTGGTGAGTCAGATGGTCACATGTCTTGCTTCTCCCAGAGCAGTGTTGACAGTTACACCTCAAATCATCATATTCTATTCATCCCAAAGCGCCCATTGTTCCTTCCTCCAGGCTGCAGTGAAAATCACCTCCCTCTTTATCAAAAGGACCATGTGATATCCTGCCTTCTGGTGCGGAGTCCCCAGGTGTGAAGGATCCCTGGGGACAGCAAACCTTTTGAAGTCTTAGCTAACTCAAGTTACTGTTTAGATTCTGAAATACAGGTCTCCTCTCAGAATTTAGATCGCCAGCGCCGGTCGGTGGCGAGCACCGGTACTGCACATATTTTTGACAGCTGTCTTACCAGTAAGCAATCCTCAAAATATACTTTGTTCAAATATAGATACACTTCTGTGGACCTCAGATTCATGTAGATTCTTGCGGGAGAATGATGTTGACTCCCCAACAAGGAGGATGGGACTTTTTTAGTGGTTTTGGTGAGCCATGATTTTAGCAATCTTTTTCATCAAATAAAACGGATTTTGTACAGCTCTATATTCCTTTGCACTGATTTTGCTCTGTGTGCAGCCGAAGGATGGGGTCTGGCAATGGTCCCCTGTATTAACACTGACAGAGGCAAAAGAAGATGGCAACCTATCTTTCAGATTTTTACTGCACATTTTGGGATGATTTCAGGTGAGCAGCGTGCTTTCCGGCGGCCATTATGATGTTTCCGCTGCCAGTAATGCACAGTGATGTTGTAGGGCTTGGATGCATGGGTTGAAACATCCCACTATATGATGAGAAATCTATTGGATCAACCAACCACAAATAATATTTCGATCTTAACTTCTGTGGAAATAATCATAATGCAGACATGCAAATATTTATAAAGTGCAAAAATGCCTCACATACCCATTTTCCAGGTGCACTATTATGCCCCCGGAAATTGATTTTATACATGGTGAGTACCTAGATAAATAAGACCTGCAACGTGGGCCATGGTCAAGCATTAGCCAAAGGCATTATTCAGTGCGCTTGATCTCATGTGCCATGCCTGATACAGATATGATGCCACAAAGGACACTATATTGATGTTTTGAGGGCAGTGACATAGTACAAGGGTGTCGCATCTGCGTCAAATGCCATAGCTGTTGCAAAGTGATTTTAGGTACTTATTTCTTGCGCCAACATATCTCTCACAAAAAAAACAAGAAGTGGCTTATGGTCTCCCTTGCTTGGCCGCAAATCTGGCAAGTATCATTTCTTGCGCCTCCCATCTAGAAGTGTGGGCTACCCAATTTATCTGGCCCATTCTAATCTTGTGTTAAGGTGCTGGGCTAATAGGGGTATGACCACGTCCAAGTAGGTTTCAAACCCCTGACCCATTTTACATTCCAGGTAGACCCCCTGCTCGTGGCCCGGCTTCCACATGTGTTCAGCATGTCTGCTACTGCTGTCTCTCACACTATATTCTTTATTTTGACACTAGCACCTCTCGGTATGCTTAATGGATTAGCCCTGTAGGTTTTAGGTAGTGACTAGTTAAGTACCCTTTCACAAGGGTGAACAAGGGCAGGGAGCAAGCACCCTCTTGATCCATCAGGTGTGATAGAGCATTGAGGTACACACTGAGCTCAGGTGCGGGCCAAACCCTGATATGAGTATGGGCCTAAGAGTGATGTCAACACTTATAGGATTGAACCAGAGAGGTAAATTGGAATACCTGGGTGCGTGGTTGGCAAACCAAGTAAGCACTTGATAAAGATTATTTATCCCACACCCAATTAATTATTGGGAGCATGACCCCAGATCTCAGCACCATAAAGCACCACTAACTTTTCTTTGCCAGCATATATGGTGAGGGCTGGGGAAATGGCCCCTTGATGTACATGGAAGAATCTCCAGATCGCTCCAGTGTATTTGTTTGGTGCTTCTCTTGACTTAACCAACTGTGTGTTCCAGCTACCCCATTGTACAACCTTACACCCAGATAATCATAGCTGCATACTTGTTCCAGTGGGCTAACATTGATGCTCAATTTAACATTAGGACGCTTTTTGAATTTTGGTAGGATGGACATAACCTTTGTTTTTCCTCGATGTCGACCTTCCAGGGTGGCCTTCAGCCCTTTAACAGATGTGGATAATATGACAGCCTCATCTGAAAAAAGTAGGATTGGAATAGCTTCAAACCCTAGTTTAGGTTGATCGCTGCTCCTAGACCTAACATCATTATTATTATTATTATTATTATTGTTATTATTATTATTGTTATTATTATTATCATAGCAGACAACTTCATCGATACACAAAAGGAACAAGATGGGGGTGAGGACACCCCACTGGCGCACCCCTCTTGTTACAGAAAAGAATTAGGTCAGTTCTCCACTCTGACCCCAATGCACCCTTGCTACATTGTTTGAATATAGGTGCATGATGATCTGAAGGACGATGTCAGGAGTCCCCCTTCTGGATATAATGGCCTACAGTTTATCTCTTGACATGCAGTCAAATGCGGTCCTGATGCCCACGAACACCAAATACAGGATCGTGTGCCTCAGGGTTGCATATTTCGGCGTTATCAGGTTCAGGCGGAACACCTGGTCGATAGTGTGCTCATATATAATTCTGGTGAATACTTTTCATACCCGATCTAAAAGGGATATGGGCTTGTAGTTTATCTGCTTCTCTGCCCTACTTTTTTGTATATGGGGATTATTGTCGCTTCCTGCCAGGACTGGGGAACTTTGTTAGACATAAGGATTACGTCAAAGAAATGCTACAAATCGTCTGGTTTGTCTTTAACCAGATCAGAGGGCAAAACATCTGGTCCTCGTATTATGTTATTCAAAAATGTCACATCAGGAGAAAAAGGCGGCGATTAAGAAAAAGTGATCTGCAAATTCATTTGATTCTAAGTGGAAGTAAGTATCATATTAAATTGGACGGAAATATGGTGTTAAGAGTTAAGCATCTCAAAGGTAAGATAGAGGACTGAACAAGAGTCCCACGTTGGGTTTTGTGAACTAATTTGAGATAATAATTGAAGATGCTTGAATATTGGGAGATTTCGAGGTTCTGCAATCCTTTCAAACTTTTCTGGAGATTCACAATTACATGTTCTAGGCCACCCATGGAAACAAAATCAAAGAAATGCAAGAGAGGGCAGGCGTCTTCTTTCCCCCAACATAGCCGGGTATCTTGCTCCACTGCCCTGCTGAGGCCTGGTAGTCCACAATAGTGGCAGTGGTTTTGTTACATATTTTGTTCTATGTTTGGCTGCATCTTGAGCTGGAAACAGTAACACATGAATCATTCTCTACATAATGGAGGAAGGCCTAGAGACGCAGTGCAGAAGATTGTGGCATACAAGTGGTTATGCATAGATGGGGGTATGGTGCTTGGTCCCACTCCCAAATGTGACTCGAAAATATATTTGGGCCATCGAGGGCGGCTTTCCCAGACCTTAATGTTGACTCTGTTCCAAGTACGTTTGCACTCTCAGTTTTCCACTTCTACTCTTCATCCAAACATATATACTTCTGAAGTTGCTGACTAATTTCTCAATGAGCCCTGGAGTGCGTTTCAAACAGCTGTGCCACCATTTCATCCTTTACAACGTTGCTTACTATAGCTGCCCTTGGCCCTCTGAGTGGCACTGATCCCAACCATCACTAAGCTTATCATATGTATCTACTTTGCATGCATGCATTATTATAATCTGGTGACCATTAACTGCTCTGTACCAGCACTAAATGTATAATGTGTATCTACTTTGCCTCTATGCATTATTAGAATCGAGTTCCATTAACTGCTATGCAGCTGTTATTTTGGAATACACTACGCTACTCCACTCTCACTATGTAAGGCCTAGCATATCTCCACCCTGGGCGATATCCATGCCCTCAGAACCTCTGTCACCAGTATGTATGCCATTTCAAATATTTACTGCTTGCACACCTGTTGTAGCCCCCAGTTCCACAAGGCGAGGCTTTACCAGACTGTGCTCTCCCACTGATGTTGTCCTTATGCTTGTTTGCACACAAGACATAGCTCCCTGTTAGGCGAGGCTTTACCAGACTGTGCACTCCCACTGGTTTTGTCCTTATGCTTGTTTGCGCGCCTGATGTAGCCCCCTGCTTGACGAGGCAAGACTTTACAAAACTGTGCTCTCCCAGTGATTATGCTTGTTTGCACGCCTGGTGTTGCTCCCTGTTCCACAAGGCGAGGCTTTACAAGACTGTGCTCTCTCATTGATTTTGTCCTTATGCTTGTTTGCACGCACCCTGCAACTCCTATTCATGTTATTACACTTCATTCATTGTACTATGCACTTTCTGTAACTAGCACCTAGATGCCTTTGGGTTTTGTGTGCTGAAACAAATGCTAAAATAAAATAGAAAATATAGAATATGTGGTCCTTAGAACCAGGTCTGTACATGAGCAATCATGATTCTGCTGGCATGTGTTTGCTTGTGCTTGCCTACATTTCCAGATACGTGGCACAACAATATTGCGGAGCACACACTCCGGAGACATAAAACCATACAGACTATTCAGAATCACAGCCATGAATGTAATTGTATTTAAAATACGATTTATTAAAAAGACATGACGAAGGGGCAAGCTATGATGAGACTACCTCAGCAGGTCTTCTTTCATAATTTGTTCATGAACAATATACACTTGAAATAATTTAGTAATGAAAGGATAAGACAATTGTGACTGTGTAGTGCACTAATTAGTATATACACTTTTCTTTTGAGGCTAACTCATAACAGCAACTTATCTGAGGTTGCCAGTTGACAAATCATTAACATTACGCATGCGTGCTGCCAACCTGTAATCATGTTATATTCATATGGAAATAATGTTGTTATTCTCATCTCTTGAAGGTTAGTTAACCCATTGATACTGTTCAGAATGTATTAGTATAATGTATTAGTATAATGGCGAGAGCATTATCTGAATAGCAATCATCTGCATTCGGTGACAGCCCACAGAGCATCTATGTTTTAATGCAGGATAGACAGAACTGTATTACTCAATATTCAGGACAGAGTTGTCATTTTAGCACTGACATTCTTTGTTGTATGATAACAGCGTTACATGTTTCATCAATATAATATATATATAGTTGTAGTCTTCATGAAAACATCTTTGTTGCAACATGTTCTCTCATTTAGCCAGACGAGCATACATGTTGATACTGGTACAATTTAGCTAACTGGCTCTTTTTTTTGTTTTCCTTTTTTTTAATAAATGTGGAATATTTAGGGTCTGAACATATGTGAGAACCAATGTACATGTATTGAGTGATATGTTGGTAATGATATGAATTATGCTTAACTGTAAAAGTGCCTACTTGTCTAGTATTTGTCTACAAGGGCTCCCATAAAAAAAACTAGCCATAGTAAGAGATGTGCGCTCTGACGTCCACACTCATAACCTTTCCCACTCCCTCCAGATTAAACCACCGTTAAAGGCCAATGCGTTTAATGCTTCTGTGTGGGTTGTTCATGAGAAGGAATTGGGGGCTACTTTATTGCCATCTGTAAACAGCCATGTTTGTTTCTCGATGTGTATACCCCATCTGCAGAAACGACAGAACTGCTTTCTAAGCTGCTCTTTTTGATGCTGGCTGATTGGAAATAAACGTCAACCACTAATCTCAGCTGCCACGAGTTTGAGACTATATTGACTGTTCATGACTAACAAAGGAGTTCAGCACCCACTCATTCTATTGCTTTTATGCTTGCAGAAAAAGCTGTGCATTGACAAGTTACCCCCTTGATTCATGGCTATGCCACAGTGACCGCATTGCAAAGGCAGAGACCACCTTTTACCTAATCCATTGGCATGACATATTTTGCAGAGCTACATGTAAGACTGCTCAAAATGCTGTTGTTGAGTGTGTGTACATGTGTTAAAGAACACATGTACACGCTCAAACACATCCATTGTGCAGGAAGTGCCGTAATTGTTTCCACTCTTTTGTTAGGGAACAATGAGAGAGCCACCATATTACAAGTGAGACACTTATGGAAACATCACATAAAACAAACACAGTAGCACAGTCAGGAATATACCTAAGGGTGGAAATCTCCCCGATGCCTAGGTGGCGTTATGTCTGAGGGGTAAGAATAATGTTCCTGAAAAAAGATTACACTCTTGTTAGTGTGACACCACTCAGCACCCGGTTAATGACCAGTGCAACATTGAATGCCCATTATGGCTACCAAATGGTATTACCCAAAATGACTTTTTACAATTGACCTTTTGCACAATTGACCTAATTATAATGGTCTTTATTGACCTTCTGCATAATTGACCTTTATATTATTTTAGTTATCATACATATGTATTGGGTTGGTTTTGCATTATACATAATATAAGGGGATTGGGTGGAGGGTTGCAGGGTTTTTTTTGGATGGGTGGGTGCTCGTGGGAAGTTTCCTCAGCATTTATGTCCTTCTAAATTAGGTACATTCTCCCGAGGTCAATTCTCCCGAGGTCAATTGTGAAAAGGTCAATTAGTATACAACCTACAAAATCACAGCTATGCCTGTAAAAAGAGAAAAGCAGCAGGTTCCCTAGTTGGATCATACCTATGTCACAGGAGATGGCAATCAGTAAGTAACTACTCAAGAACATTGTTAGGCACTAGTGCATGGTGGAACCCATCACAAGGCAGCACTTCTGGAGGCTATATCTATCAAGTTTCTACTAGAAATGTATGAGGACGTCTTTCTTTCAGGTTCATCACGGTATTCATTCCGGGTCTAGCATTCTCAGCATCTGAAGAAAATAATAATTACAAAATCCCCCTGAAATGTGCAGGAAGGGCATAGTCAAACAAGCCAGCTGTGCCCTCTCCAGACAAGCTAAACTCTGTGGTTCACAATGGCCATTGCTACACATGTGTAACGGGTGGCATAAGTCATAAACTAAGAAACAGAGAGAAATATTGGATGGCAGTACAACTTCCATTTGGGAATGTCTTATTAGAAGGATGACTTAGTTGCATGAGGTTTATAAGATTCGAAAAGGATTTCCACACTGTGTCGACATCAGATTAGAATAACATACATCGCACGTAGACATAACCAACTATTGTGTGGGGTTTCAAATGACTTCATAACCCTAGTTTAATCAATTCAGGATTACTTGTAATATTAATATATGCAAAGGGAGGCTGATTTTGTTTTAAAAAACCACTCATGCATGTTGGCTTCCATATTTTTAGCTGTCATGACATCATCTGTCATGATGAAGCAATATTTATGAGCGCTGTAAACAAGATGGTGTAGAGGAGCAGCTGCATGCCTCTGCAGGAAACCCCACCCCCTTACCTCCCATATTTTGGAAGCCTGAGATCATGTTGTGTTTGACACCAGCAGTTTTGCCTATACCACAGGGTATATTTGAAAGAAGATACCAATTGAGACAACCGTATCGAATGTGTCCCTGAAGGGACGACAATCTGAGGGAGGAACTCCCTGAAGGAATATGAGAACAGAGCAAAGAAAAATGCCTGCGACACCATAAGAGAATATGAACGACGTCTCAGGATACTGGCTGAAGTGAATGTATGGATCCAATAGAAACTAATGATGAAGTAAAGATTCAAGTGAACTCTTAAATGCGAAAAAGAAGATTCCACGTGCACGCGGTGCTGCAGAGATGCTGAAACACAAAGTAGATTAAGTCATCATAGAAGCTGGCTATATGTAATGAATAGAATGCAGGCAACGCCGCCACTGTATAGAAGCTGGGCATCGGTTTCATGAATTTTAGTAGCCAAGGACCCATGAAGAAGAAGGGGAAAATCGCAGTAAGAAAATGCTGAATTAGCAAAGCTGCACATTGAGGTTGTCTGGCCTGAAGTCAAGACTGAAGCAGCAAAGGGGGGCTATCTATTCTGGAAAGAAGGGAACATGCAAAGGATGAACAATCTCTTGTTAAGGTGCAAAGAAAGAACACCAGCAGGGTCATCACGAGTTTGGCGGTAACCCTTAAATGCAGCAGTAAAGCTATTACCGCTGCATTTAAGAGTCTTCCAAATCACGGGTATGCCAAGATTGATCCCCACCCCTGAGCAGAAGATTTGCTGATTTTCAGTGCAATTACTGCACAGTAATAACACCGACGGTATTCCAATAGGGAACAGGGAATTCCCAAATGGGCCCAATAGAAAATGGGGAATTCCCATTCCGCCAAACCTGCAATCCAGTGCTAATAGAGCTGGGGATTTTGTCGGTAATGCTATTAGCCCCGGCAGTATCCTGGTGATCCCACCCAACTCGTGATGAGGCCCCAAGAGTGCCAGATTTATTCATTTAAGACATTTAAAACCTGCAAAATGGAACAAATTGTGGTCTCCTGTCACGTGAGCCAAGGATGAAAATATAATTCGCACTCAGAGTCCCAGAACAACGATAGTGAGTGCCTGCACTCCCATGTATTCACAAAGACAAGTTCAAAGACAAACTTCATGGCAGAAGGCTTGGGTGATGAGAGATGCTGGGAAAATTGGGTGGGGAGTCAGGCACCATCTCCTTGCACCTGGGTCAGGGCTTATGTACTGCTAAATGAACCAAATGTTCCAGACATGGCACAAGTGTGCCAACCAATTGTAGTGGCCCATATAACGAAGGACATTGGGCCACATTACGGTTCTGGCGGTAGCCGTGCCTATAACAAAAGCACGGCTGCTGCCCGATCCGTGATTTTACTGGCACCTGTGAATGGGCAATTACCGGATCATGCCGGGTCGGCGGACCCAGTAATTGCCCATTCGTGGGTGCTGGCAAGCAGGGACTCCCCATCCCCATTCGGCCCCATAGGGCTGAATGGGAATGGGGAGCTTGGATGCACCGGCACTGTTCATAACGGTGCCAGTGCATCCACGAGTTTTGCTTGCGGGTGCCGCAATGCCCGCCGGGTCGGACCTGGCGGGCAGAGCGAGACCCACAAGCACATCTTGTAGTATGGTGGTATGGTAGCAACGGTAGCGATACCGGGGCCGCTGTTGCCTTACCGCCATACTCATAATGAGGCCCATTGTAGTTTGAAGACATTTGAGAAACTGTGTAATTAATGTTTTTGAAGATGACATGTTCTATAGGTAAGCATATGTTGTCTACCTGACAGTGGGCCGCCAGTTACAATCCTTGTTCCTATATAGTGTGTACTTAGATGTTACCCTTAAGCCTTTCCTGATCCCCAGTAGCTTTTGCATTATTTGCCATGCAGTATGACATCACTTCTGATGTATTTTGAGCATATAACTAAGATTGTTGAGAGAAATTGAGTGTAAGTCTGTTGATGTTCGTTGTAACCTGTTTTAGATCATATATAGTAAAACAGTACTTTGCCATCTTCCTGAGTTACTTCAGTTATTCTGTGAACCCATCCATTGCATGCACGATCCTAAAGGGCCCTAAGCTCACGTGATAGCGATGTGGATGGTTCAAAAAGATCCAAGCTAGTTCTGCTCCAGATTCTCAGTCAATCGGGCCTTCTCTGCCATTAGCTGGAAGATTGCAGAGTTCCCTGTGGAGAGCAGCCAAATAGAAATAAACATGCAAGAAGAACCAGGACAGTGGACAGGTCCCTCTTGAAAAAGTTCTTGCCTGAATTCCACGGGCGCTCTCCGGACGCAAGGTAAAGTGGTCGGATTGGTGGAGGAGTCGATACCGAAGGCCTCAAGTCAATTAATGAATGGTGACTAGACTAAGGGGAATGGCAAATAAGGGGACGGGATTGTAATCATTTTGAGTAGCAGCAGCAAATAATTATAGCAATAAGAGAGACTGCATAGGAAACCCTGATTCAAGGGAGTCAGAAGGAGACATTTAAAATCCCAATGGGGGTAGGGTTAAATATAAAACGCGTGATCAGGATTATGTAAGGTGATGTCTCAAACCCTGCACAGGGTAAAAAATAAATATGAGGGAGAAGGTGATCATGGTGATTATAATGTGTAATGTGTGACTAATCTGAATGTTGTTTTATGAGGAAACTATCGAAGAGCGATAGAGATTGTGAAAAATTGAAAAGGTTGAGGAGCAACAGTGATTGAGTTAAAGCAAAGCGATTGTTGCCAATCAACATGATGGATGTGCAAATCAAGAGAATAGATATGCTATTGAAATAAGAGGATTGAGTAGCGATTGATGGTGCTTGCTTGTATGTTTTGTTTTAAAATGTTGAAAAGTGGTGATTTAAACCAAGGTAAAAGGTTTTTTTAACAGTCTGGTAAGTATCAAAGTCAAATGAAACTTGTCATTATGGGGGATACTCCTCTTATGAGCCTATGCAAGACACTGCCAAAGCATATGCCCAAGCTCAAACAGTATAGTTCAGAATGGGTAAAGGGACTGCAGATAAATAAATGTTCATGCCGTGGCCACAAGGGGATTGTTGTTATGAGTGGTATTGCAACACATGATCACATATTTTTTTTTTTTTTACTGTAAGTACACGGTCACCGGAAGGTATCTTGGCACTGGAGAGGGAGTCAGGAAATCAACATGGCCATCAAAACTAATGAGTCTTCTAAAACAAATTAGTCTTCAAAGCCTTTCTAACAGCCAAATGATAAGGCAGATTTTTTAATGACAATGGAAGGTAATTCCATAATTGAGCAGCGGAAACTGAAAAGGCAGGGCCACCAATACGAGAGTGGCAAAAAGAATGGAATGCACACCAGTCCAGCCGAAGACGATAGAAGTGTCCGATTAGGCAGATAGCGAGATCATTTTGCCCATAAATATTCTGCAAGAGCATGTTGGACCAGGCAACGTGTCGTACACTTAATGTGCTGAGCAATAGGGAAGACATTCTTGCACGTTGCATACACAGGGAAGACATTACAGAAAAGATTAGTGATTTTAAAGCTCTGGAAGATGTATCAAGAGGAAAGAGAAGACCCTCTACCTGAGGAGTGGATGCTTAACCAGCATAAGGGAGAAGGTGTGGAGCCCTCAGCTCCCCTTCCCTTGCTTGAGGTAGGAAGAGATAGGAGTATATCCTTTAAAAGAATTGAAAGCACCGGCAGGGTATAATATTCTGATATATGAACCCCCCTGCTTACAGTAGTGATGATGGTCTGGAAGAGAATAAGAGGAAGGAAGAGATTTATAAGATCATGCCAGACAATGAAGAAAAAAGTGAGCGGTCGAATTTGTTGACAGAAATAGACAGGGAGATTAAGAGATGGAAGGCAGAAAAGTATAGGGCTGATGGGGTAGCACTCATGCAGAACAAATGGATTGGAGGACAGAAGTTACTCAGGATAAATGGGAAAAGTGTCGAGGAAGTCAGGCCAAGAGAAGATAAGGACGAACTAGAAAGAAAAGATAAGGAACAAGAGAAGAGATTAAAAGAAGATGAGCAGGAAGCGACGAGAGCAGATATATCAGGAAGAACAAGAGAAAATAGAAGAACAAGAGGAAGAACTAAGAAAGTACGATAATAGACGATGAGTGATAGTAGAAAGAGACAACAAGGACAGATAGAGAGAAGAGGAGGAAGCACAAAGACACAAGATTACAGAGATGAAGGGAAGAAGAGGTAAGAAGGGAAAGAGTAAGGAGAGTAGAAGAATGAAGACAAGAGGAAGAAAGAATTAGAAGGGATGGGGAAAAGCGAACGGAAGTAGATGAAGAAATAGAATAAAACAGGAGACTGTTAGCTTTTGATGCCAGTCTCATTTTGTAAAGAACAAATGAGGCCACAGAAATACGATGGCACAGAGTGGAACGATTCTTCCAATAAATGAAGTAACGCCAGCAGTATCTATAGTAGCATTAGAAGAAGAAAGATATGATGCGGAAAGCATTGGTGAAAGTATCAATAAGGTCTATCAACGGGTAGTGAGTATGGAACTCGAGGGAACAGTGATTGATCCCCCGTACCACAATCATGAAGTTCGGAGAGAACCCTGTTTAGTGATGAAAGTCGGCATTGTCTTTGAGCAGACAGAACTTAGATAAGGGTGAAGGGAATGACAGTCACACTAGTTGGGGACTAGACACGTCAGACGAGGAAAGAGAGTCCGGTCTTGGGGCAGAAGGAGGGAGCATGTATGCCCCTGAAGGAAGTCTGCAAATGGGAAGTGAGATGGTCGGATCTGGAACAGCCTAAAGATAGAATACCAGACCCCATAGCATATCTGGAGTGTCCGCGATGATGATCACATAGTGAGAAAGGAGATTCTCCACCATATGTAAGCAGGTTGAGGTCATTACCAACAAGGAGACAGACAGGGTCGATTATCCATGCCATGGTTATAAATAACCAATTAATAATATCATGGATAGACTAATAGTAGGATCCAACTATGGGATGGGGTTTACACAGTTTCTCTTATTGGAGAAAGGGGGAGAAAGACTGCAATAATTCCATGGCCACAGATGGACAAGGACAATTTAAAATGCAAGCTCCCTAGTTTGACTTCAGGTGCTGGGAAATGGATATACGAATTAGAGAAAATGACAGGAGGATATATACTGGCCATAGGGAACATAAACTGTCTCCTAGCAGCCTTTCTTGGAGAGAGGGCTGATGACATATGGAGGAGAGCGGGATATTCAAGTGTGACTGCAAAAAACAGAGCACACGATGGAGCGCTGTTTAATAATTGTAGAGCAGATGTTGGGAGGGCTCTCAGGGTACAGTATCCTGACACATCATATATGGGTGCAATTATGACACGTAAAATGAAAGAAGATGAAGACCCTATTACTAGCATTCAGGATATTCAGGGGAAATGACAAGTTTAAAGTTGTGAGCCATGGGAAAAGACAGTGGTATTAGTTTATCATATTTTATGTCAGAGTTGCCTGAACCAGTACAGAGGCAGATGAAGAAACAAGTAGGGATGGAAGCAAAGCCATGGGATGTGATACAGTTGACAATAGTACATCACATCGGTTATTACAAGAGAAAACAAAAAGAAAGATGAGAACCGAAAAATCGAGAATGCTAGGTTAGTTCAGAATAAACTGTCACAATTTGCCATATAAGAGGTGGTACTGACAATCAGAGATGGATTGGGCAATGCAGGAAGCAATGGGAACATCGCAGGAAAATAATTCATGCCCGATGGGCCAATATGGATATGGGTTTACACCGCGAGGCAGAGGTATGGAATATGGAGGAAAAGTAGGTGGATATCAGAATAACCAATGACGGTTTCAAAATATACAGAATGAGAACCAGAGTACTCAGGGAGGACATAATCACGGAGGAATTAACAAAAGAGTTCCCCCTGTATGTTGGAATTGTGGAATGACAGGACATATATCGCGCTTAAGTGGGAGCCAAAGGAGAGTAGAAAATGGCCAATTTTCGAGAGGGGGGCAGTTTATTCTCCGCCATATAGCATACATACCAGAGAGGGCTTTCCCAAAATCACATAGCTTATCCGACAGAAGTGCTGCGAGTATAACAGGTACAACAGCAGGGACAAGAACAAATGAATCCACCACAAGGGCAGTCGCAACAAGCCCCTATGCAGACACAACAGTATGCAAACACAGGACAAGTATTGACACCCAGAAAAGGATGTGTGACTGTGGTGGGAGGAAATCCTTTCACAGGGACGGGGATGAGCTTGTATCCACAATAGGAGAGCTCACAGGGTGACTTGATGTGTTCAGTACTATCTGTGACACCAGACCCCCAAGATGAACCAGGGGTGGATGTGATGACAGGAGGCAAATCCTTTTCCCGTAGACAATGGAGCAACTCGTTCGTGTATATGAGAGGGAAAATATCCAATGTCAAGTATTGCCATATATGCTCTTGGGTTCTCCGTTGCTACGTGTCGAGTTACTTTTACTGATAAATTACCAGTCCCCATAGGAGAATGTGACATGTCCGTTCCTTTGTTATATTCACGACAGACACCGGTTAATATTTTGGGATGAGATTTAATGACAAATCTTACCTTTACGATTTCATTTCCTGATCAAGGAATGGTGAGCTCCACTCCATGAATACACTATTTAAACGTGGGAGAGTTCATACTGTTTTTTTTAGGGCAAGTGGCTCTGCGAGGCGTTCCAGTAGATCCAGATATGTTTCTATATGGAGTAAGCATTTTGTTGAAATGGTTACCCGGCCTGGTAGGAACGATTGTGAGGATACCTGATGAATTTTTGTTTAGACCACACATACCTATGGATGAGGAGGGTGGACAGATTATCACTATGGAGTTGCCAGCAACCATAGTCTGAACAGAAACGGCAATGCTCGAAGGAATAGACAATGAGGGTAGGCCATGGAGAACAGTGATAGCCCTAGGGGTAAAAAATTGCGGACAACTGATGACGATGTGTTCAGGGAAGACCAAAGTGATGATGAAGTGGTGTTCTTCATGAGCATTGCATACTGGATAAGGATAGAGAAAAGGGAAGTACCACAGCGAATGGCGATAATGCGCCAACAACCAGCATTTTTTCAGGAGCATCTTGAAAAGGTGCAGAGTGCCTTATGGACCACAGGCTCTTATGACGTAGGTTTATTGAAGGGAATAGGAGAGGTTAAAATAAATCGTAAACCAGGAGGGATTTTACTTCGAGGAAAACAGTACCCAATGTCTTGAGAAGCTGATGAAGGCATATTTCAGAATATTTCAGCACTAATGGATCAGGGGATATGAGACCTCTTAACCAGATTGTAGATGCTGAGATTCCTTTAGTTTATAATCCACCGACAATATTGTGTGGAATACCAATGGAATCTCAATATTTCTCAGTGATCGATTCAAAAAATGTGTTTTTCTCTGTCCCTTTGCACAAGGATTCACAGGACTTGACCTCATTTACGTTTCGTCAAAAGAGACTAAAACATACTAGGCTGCCCCAAGGGTACTGTGAGTGCCCATCAATCTTTAACAGGGCCCTACAGATGGATGTAGGCAATATTTATCTCAAAAGCACAATGATACAGTACGTAGATGACATGTTGATTTGCAGAACCACAGAAGAAGAGTGCAGACAAGAATCTATCCGATTAATGACTATTCTAGCAGACAAGGGATACAAGGTAAACAAGGAGAAGTTACAATACTGCCAAGGAGAGGTGTTATAAATAGGTCAGTGGATCTTTCATTAAGGAAATAAAGTGACACCTGAGAGAGCTGATTCAGTCTAAACCTTCCAGCCATCACCTCTTTGTTTTTGCATTGTCTCCCCGAGTGGGACGGGTATGCCCAGACGTGGGTCCCCTGCCTGCTGGGCCTAGAGACCCAAGCTACTCCTCACTAATGAGCCCCAACAAGGGTGAAACATGTTTGGGGATGCTTGTGGTCTCGTGCAGAAGGGATGTGACCTAGCAGTTCGGGCTGGACTTCCCCTTTTGGGGTGGGGCCAAGCCTGATTTGCATATGGTCTTTCCCCTTCTGTAATGGCTTGGCAGGCGAAGAACGATGGTCTGGAGGGTTGCCCCGAGCAATGCCAGTGGTTAATATTCAGTCTAAACCTTCCAGCCATCACCTCTTTGTTTTTGACCTGAGAGAGCTGAGGCAATTATGAAAACCTCAAAACCAAAAACAGTGAGACAGATGCAACAGTTTTGGGTTTGTGCAACTGTGTAAGAGCCTCAGTGTTTGATTATAGCACATACACGAGACCACTCCTGCAAGCATTAAAGAAGGCACAGTTAGTAAAACACAACTAGAATGGACTGAAGAAATGGAGGAAGGATTTGAAGAGTTGAAAAAAGCAATTTCAACAGCCCCTGTTTTAGGAATTCCTAAATATGTTGAGGAATTGTATTTGTTTTCGCACACAAATGGGACAGTAATGACAGCAGTGCTTACACAAAGAACCACATTGGGGTACACACCTTTGGCATATTAAAGTGGGATTTTAGACCCAGTTATGAGAGCCCACTTCCCTTGCAAACAATCTTTGGCAGCTGCTGCATTTGCAACCAAGATGTCAACAATTATTGTTATGGGCTGCTAGATTAACCCTCTTCATGGAGCATGCTCTGTTTGCTATCCTAGCGAAACCCAAGGGCACATTGACATTCCAAAGAGCTTCAGCTTATGAGGTAATGATTTCTAACCCAGCGATTAAAATCATAAGATGTAAAATAGTGAACCATGCTACGTTCATAGCTGAGCCAGTAGAAGAAGGTAATCATGTGCATGATTGTGCTAATTATGTTGAATTCGATGATGATGTAGCCCATGTGAAGGAGAAAGATTTAGCGGGAGGGGAGATTCTCTTTATTGAGGTTTCTTTTAAAATTGATCAGACCAGTGTGGAAAGGCATTCAGGTGCAGCAGTAGTAAGACACAGATTAAATGGAGAGTTCAAAGTAGTAGCAAGTGCAAGGTTAACGTCTAATTTTTCAGTGCAAGCATCACAATTAATAGCACTTATTCTCGCACTTGAGAAACATGAAGGGCAGGAAGTGACAGTGTTCAGTGACTCTGCCTACCTGATTGTCATGTTGGAAAAGTAGGAGCTACCTCAGCACAGCTGGCTCTCCACTGCAGCATGCATGTTTTTGCCTGATTCTTATACCCTGCTCCCCTCCCCCTCTCCAGCCTACTTCTGCAGATGTCTGTCCTGATGCATTCTGGTTTCACCATCACTGTCTTGTGGCCAATGCTGGATTTGACTTTTATGACTTCACTGATTCATGGTGTGTCACTCTTTCTCAACTCTCATCCTGGACTTCCTTTGCATCTTGTACTCATGGTGCCCCTGAATCATGCTGTTCCCATCTTCATCTTGTATCCTGGCTTGCAACATTATGTGTTACTACTGACTTCTGCAATTGTATTCACTCTCCGCTCTTGATTCTCCACTCATTTTCACTGTTTACTCTCTGTTCTCTCCTCTGCCTTTCTCCCTTTTCCTATCTCCTCCCCATCTCCCCCTATTTTCTTCTATGCACTTACTCTATCAGAATTGTCCCTGGACCTAGTAAGATAGCAACCTCATCTGTCTCCTCCCCCCTCCCCTTACTGATCCCCCCCAGCAATGTCTGAAATGTTGTCAGGCAGAGTACGATAGACGCTTGTTTTGTTCCTCCCCTCCCTTTCTGCACCCCCCTCCCTCACGTTCTGTTTTTCTCGGCTCTACCAGAAATGTCGTCAGGCCCAGTACGGTAGCCACCTGCCTGTTTCCATTTCCTTCACACTTTTCCCCTCCCTTCCTTATCTCTGTCTTAGCTCTTGTACTATCTGAAATGTCGTCAGGCCAAGTATGATAGTTAATTTCACATCCTTACTGTTCAGGGCCTGAAAGAATGTCATTGTATTTTCCCTTGTTCCCTTCCTTGCCATGAAGCGCTTTGAAACACATTGTGTATAGGCACTATATAAATAATTTCATTTTATGCATCCTTATTGGATAGGCTCATTAAGGCACTACAACTACCAGTAGCCATAGCGTTTGTTAAATGCACAGTGCATAGTAAGCTAACAGATGTCATCTCTTGTGGGAACGAAGCCGCAGATGTACAAGCCAAAAGGGTTTCAGGTTTCATATTCTCCAGAAATTTCGAGTTTTGATAATGAAAGTGTTAAAGAAAATTCAGTTACAACAATGTTAGTACAAGGAAGGAGGACAAGGACAGTGGGAAGAGGGTCAACAATACCCCGGTCCACAATGGCAGCAAGCAGGGCTGCAGCGAGGAAGAGGGGGATTGCGAGGAGCAAGAGGAGGAGGATTTGGAACCAGGGGAGGTGAGTTCGGACAGTCCCAATGTTAGAATTGTTCAAGGTTTGGACATTTTGCAAGGGAGTGCATGAGCAGGTCTGTGGCATGGTATAATTATGGGCCACAGCAGTGGGGACAAGGGCCCCAAGGACATTATGGATTAGATTATTACAAACAGGGTCACAGATAACAGAACCAGGAGTATCCTCAGGGGCAATACCAAATGTAAAAAAAGCAACCCCAAGCACCGGACATACAAGCGTGACACCCACCACAGCAACATCAGGGTGGTGTTGCCCCGGTAATCAGGGCACCAGGTGGGGCAACCGCTCCCTTTGGGAGAGCAGCAGTAGGAGGTTGCCCTTTCTCGTTCCCTGGAACAACCACATATCCCGATTAGGACAGCCCACAGAGAGCACTTGCGTGTCCAGCTGTGTCGATGACCATCCAAGCTGAAGAGGAATCGCTGGTGGGGACAGAGATAGGAAACAAGCAATTTATATTTATGGTGTACTCTGGTGCAACAAAATCATGTATCATGGAAGGAAACGTTGGACTATCATGAACATATCTTGACGCGCATGGGTTCCCTGGGGCTATTTCCAAGGTTCCATACACTGAGGAGCTAGACGTGAAGGTGGCAGGGAAGGTAGTACAGGTGCACCTACTATATTCTGAGTGTTCCCCTGTCAATCTACTGGGTAGGGATCTGCTCAGTAAATTAAACATGACTATAACCTTCACAGATCATGGAGTCGTCTGTTCCATGCCTGTGATGTGGCCTGTGAGGGCGATATTGATAATCCACACGAAGGCAAGGGAAGTGGTGTTCCACGGTATTCCCGGAGATCCGGACATGTTTGTTTATGGCATCACAGTGCTTGTGAAGGCAGTCCCCCAGATTGATGGGTGTGAGTGTTGCACAGTGCTCTATGTAGACCTAACAGTGCAGATAAAGGCAGTGATGGATGATGATTTGTTTGAAAATAATGCCAAAGAGGGGGAAATAATACTGGTAATGTGCATCCCTTATGGCATAACGATACAGTACCGAAGAGTGCAGTATCCCTTAATGGTTAGTGGCAGTAGTAACTCAATCCACACTTTTCAAAGAAGATTTACAGCACATGCCCCTGCAGTTGTGGACTTCAAATCCACATGATGTAGGGTTGTTGATGAATGTTACACCTGTGCGTATAACCCTAAAACCAGTTGTGGTGCTGCCCTGGGTAAGACAATATCCAATGTCAACAGAGTCGGAGGAAGTCATTAGAAAGACCACACAGGCTCTACTGGACCTGGGGATTATTGTGCCATCTATGTCCCTGTGCAATACAGTGATATACCCAGTTAACCCCATGGACCGGGTTGATTGGAGAATGATCCAAGACGTGCACCCCCTAAATAATGTGGTGAAAGAGTTTCCAGTGGTTCCAAATCCTGCAACGATTTTGCGCAGCACCCCCAAGGAGGCTACATATTTCACTGTGGTGAATTTGAAAAATGCATTTTTCTTGATTCCACTCCATCCACAGTCGAGGTACCTTCCAGCATTTATGCAGTTTCAGGTGAGGTTTGAGCATACTACATTACCTCAAGGGTACCATGAGAGCCCAAGCATATTTAACAGAATACCGCCTGCTGATTTAGGGAATATTCAGTTGCCCAGAAGGTGTCCAGCACGATTATCCAGTACGTGGACGATCTGCAAGTGTGTAGTGATAATGAACAGCTTTGTCAAAGAGACACAGTTTTACTACCTCAATTACTGGGTTATAAGGGATACAAGCTTGATAAGGCCAAATTGCAAAAAGTAATTTATTTGGGAAGTTCATATCATTGAATGGGAAGAGGATACTACTAAATAGGGCAGCATCGGTACATGCCACCCCTGATCCACCTCAGTTAAGGAGATGCAGAGGTTTCTGGGCCTGTGCAATTAGCCCAGGCCACTTTTGAAATCCATAATGGAAGCACAGAAAACAAAGGACCACAAGTTATGGTAGATGGCAGAATGATTAGACAATGTGACGATTTAAAAGAAGTCATGAGTTGGGCACCAGTACTGGCCACCCCGGACTATACACAGAAATTCTCAATTCTATTTGATTTCACATTCTGATGGTCAGCTTATGACAGCAGTGTTGACACAGAAGAGCACAATTGGCCATAAGTCACTGGCCTATTGTAGTGGTGCTCTGGATGAAGTCAGTCAAGGGCAGTTCACATGTGAACAAGCATTAGCAGCTGCTGCCTTTGCTGTAGACAAAAGCTCTACGATCATAATGGGGTGTTCAGTAATGTTGTGCGTAGAACATTCCCTATTCGCTATCCTATAATTGTTGAAGTCCAACCTGACTACACACAGGTCATCAGCTTATGATATCATTATCTCGAAACCCCACATTCATGTGGTTAGGTGCAAGACAGTGAATCCTGCCACCTTTTTAACTAACATGCCTACGGCAGTGGACTTGATGGCACAACTGTGCCACATACGAGGGTGAGGAGATTGACACTCCAAAAACCAGGGATTGTGCATTAACAAGTGCATTAACAAAGCATGTGGTACGTTTCATTGATGGATCATTCAAAATTATCCAGGAAGATGGACAGAGGCTGCAGTGGCATGACTTGATGGAGGGGAGAACAAGACGGTGGTCATGAAAATGTTGCCTACAAACTATTCCAAGCAGTACAAAAAAGGTAGCAGGCACCCCTCTCTCGAAAGAACACGGCATGGTAATCTGTTCAGTGGTTTTTAACCACTTTAAGAGTTTGCAGCCATCTGCTTTTTGCTCACTGTACCTTTCACAGATGGGAAATATCCATTTGCATAGCAGTTTGTGTCCCACCCACATGGGCAGTCCAGCACCGAAATGCTATGGCAAGTCCCTTCTGAACAAGAGTACCAACAGCAACCCCATACATGTGTTTCAGCCTTGTTGGGCCTCATCAGTGAGGTGAAACTGTGCTTCTCTAAGCACAGTGAGCAGGGAGTCCACGTCTGGTTGTCCCCAGGTAACTTAGGGTGACCAGCCTCAAGTTCCTTCCAAAAGTTCAAAAAAGGTAGCAAGCGCCCCTCGCTCGAAATAACACTGCATGATAACCTGTTCAGTGGTTTTTAACCACTTTGTGAGTTCACAGCCATCTGCTTTTTGCTCACTGTACCTTTCACAGATGGGAAATAACCATTTGCATATCAGTCTGTGTCCCTCCCACATGGGCAGTCCAGGACCAAAATTCTATGGCAATTCCCTTCTAAACAAGAATACCAACAGCAAACCCATACATGTGTTTCAGCCTTGTTGGGCCTCATCAGAGAGGTGAAGCTGTGCCTCTGTAAGCACAGTGAGCAGGGAGTCCATGTCTGGTTGCCCCCAGTTAACCTAGGGCACCAACCCCAAGTTCCTTCCAAAAGTACAAAAAAGGTAGCAGGCGCCCCTCTCTCGAAAGAACACTATTCCGAGCAAGCAGCAGAACTTGTCATGCTCATCGAAGTGCTGAGAGCATCACAAGGGTGTCAGGATACGATATATTCCAATTCAGCCAACGTGACGACCATGGTGTACATGCTGGTCTCTCCTGTTGGAAGAGGTGGGGGTTCAGCAGGGTGGATGGATCACCAGTGCGAAATGCTGTGCTGTTAGAGAAGCTGATAGAACCACTATTAGAGCCATCTGTTGTGGTGGTCATTAAGTGTACTGCCCATAATTACAGGACAGACACAATCTTAAGAGGGAACACAGGCGCTGACGTGGCAGCCAAAATGGTAGGATTCCAGCCAGATGAAACATCCATTGAGTATGTTTTAGCTGCCCCTACGACAGACGAGCCTCCAGTCCCTTATACTGCAATGCCCATCTCACAGATTATTGAGTTACAAGGAAGAGCACCTAGTGGGAAAAGTTGTGGTCATGGAGAGGATTTAAGCAGTCTCTGACAGATCTGTTATGTAGAGCTCAGGAAAGACAGTGATGTCCCAAGAATTTCTAGCAGTAGCATTTCAACAATTGCACTACCCAGCCCATAGTTATGATATGATATGATATGATATGATATGGGATTTATAACGCACCTATACACAACGGTTTCAAGGTGCGAAGGTTGTTCAAAACAACACATAGCTGCAAACATACGAGAGGACTGCTTCACACCTAATATTCAGGCGAGTATCACTGGTGTGGTCGTCCGCTGAACAAATTTTTAGCACAGGGACGATACTACAGACATTACCGGGAACGCGGCCCTGCCCTATTGGACTCTTCCAGGAGTTAAATTTGGACTATGCTGATATGGGGGAGCATTGCAATGGATCTAAGTGAGTGATAGCTGGTTGGTATTAGTTCAGGCTCACTTTAGCAATGCTCTATGAGTAATTAGCAGGTTAAAAACGAATTTCAAGGATGAAAGCAAAGGCAAATATTTTCACACGTGGCTGGAATGATTGCAAATGTCAAATCGCGGACAAACGGTTCCAGAGATAAGGACGATTTTGAGAAGGTAGTTTTTCGGATTTGAAATTTAAAAGTTCAAAATGGCAGATGACAGTTTTCAGCTTTAAAGATGACAGAATGACACAATTCTAGGAGGCAGTTCTAATAGGCTAACATAGTTTGGATTAGATTATTTTCAACTAAGAGATTGGTTTTGGCACAGGGAGTACTCACACTATATTTTTGAAATAAGCTGTCAAGGTCTGGTCAGCTTGGACGGGACTTCCGGCGGGTGGTTCTGAAGTCCCGGCTATCTGGGTCAGCTCTGCTCTCTGGGTCTGTCAAGCACCGGTTTTGCTCACAACGGTCTGGTTTGTGGTTCTCTCTGGTTCCGGATACAGCACTGCTTTCTGGATACTGCTACAGGTTCTTGCAAAAGTTCTTGTCAAAAAATTAAAACAGCTCGCCCGGCTGTTGAATAGTTTGGTTGGTTTTGAGACCTGCTGAAGAGGATTCAGCTTGTGGATTCAGGCCTCTCTGCTACAAATTCTGGAGTTAATTTCTGCTACAGGTTCTGGAGATTGATGGATTTGAAGTCTGGATCTCTGGATGTGAAGTCTGAAGTCTCCCGGCAAAGCGTCCAGCAAGAAAGTGGAAAGTGAATGTCCCTACCTGTCCTGCACTGTCTGCTTTTATGTGTTTAGAAAGTGGGTGTGTGCGTGGCATAACTGAGCCTGCCCCTCTCTACTTGTCATTGGCCCAATTCTCCCCTCTCCCATGATTGGGGGAAGGAAATGGATTGTCATCATGATGAGGTCTGTTTATGGGTCAGAGGATCCTCCCCTGGTCAATTTGCCCACAAATCTATATTTGATTCAAATACATATTTCCCAGATACACAAGTGGTTGACATTAAATGTACATATTACAGATGAGTTAAGACAGGTCTTTGTTCAAGCCCCATGTTCCTGCGAGCTGGGATTCAGAAATGACAACATTTTGTGCTTTTTGGTCGGTTTACCAATATCGGACATTTACCAAAAATTACACAAATGTGCGCAAGGAGTATGGACATTAATTGATGAAGTGTCCGATTTTAAACATGCAGACATTTGGAGTAAGACCCTATTTTCCGCTACCAACCCCCCCAGAATACACCACAGGGTCCTAACACCTCTAAAAACGTGCACAGAAACATCACAAGAATAATGATATTACTTATATAATTCTGACAAATCTGTACTATGAATTATCCATCTTTTTTTTAAATTATGTTCTGGCCCAAAGGGGTGTGGTTTCCCCCAGGCACATGATGGAGTTTCTGGTTTATCCACTTCCCCCAAGCTCAGCTTGCTAGCAGAGGCACTGCCCCTCCCAGTTTCTCCCAAGAGGAAGCCACTTTACGCCCCCCCAATATAACATTTGCCTGAGTCCAGGACAGGGCTTTGTTCATAACTGTAGTCCCCAGGTGCCACTCCCCTAATTCAATCAGAGAGGTGTCATCTCCTTTTGGCAGGGGCAGCAGGATGCAGCCAGGACTGGGAAGAGTTTTTGAGCCAGTTCAACCCCTGTCGGGGGTAGTTGTCAGGCAGAATTCAGCTAAATGTCACTTTAGTTCCCATTTTTCTACATTCAACCCAAACTTACAATTTTCGCACATGCAGCTAGAATGCTGATTCTAAGTTCAAAACTATGACATTTCAACAGTTGCAAACTATGTTACACTCAAAAGTAGGTCACTCATTTAATTTAAACATTTCGATTTTAGTGGTTTTAAATCCAATTTCCCTTAAGCTGCTGACATCTCCAGCTATTTTATTTTATATATAAATTAAATAATTACTTCCTTCAAGTCATTTCATAATATAGTTTTACGTTGTATCCACCTCTTAGCAAGTTTTTCCTTGGCCTGGTTTGGGTTAATTGGTTCAGTTTTACACAAAAGTCTGGTGGTTTTAAAACGCCGGCTTTCTGATAGTGGTGAGCACCAGTATTGCATCCATTTTGACATTAAGAAAATGAATTCCCCACAGTTCTGGATTGCTTTTGACAATCAGCATTGCCATTCTCAATGGTTTCAGGCTACTGTGTGTGTAGCCCAATGGTGGTTTTAGGCAGTGCCCTCCTGTGCTCACAACATAGGCAAAAATGGGTGGCAGCCTATTCTTCATGTTTTCCCTGTGCACTCTCTTGGGAGTTCTGGCCATCATGATGTTTTCAATGCCAGTAATGCACAGTTTTATGGTTGCATGGGTAAAAACATCCCACAAGCCCCCCTCTTGCGATGTCTATTTTGACCTTTCACTGATGGAACTCGCAAGATCTGGGATGTTCGCCTCATCTTCTTCCAATTCCGTAGATGGCACAGTTCAGCATCTTTTCCTCCCTCCAGTCGATCAATCAATTCTCCTTGCTGTTCCTGATGGGAGGATTGGGCGGTACCCCGGGCCCCTCAGATCTTCGCTCCCGGTCCCCAGGTCGCCTTCCGTGGTCAGTCTCCAGGTTTTCTTTCTCCTAGGACGACAAAGCAAAGCGGCAATACACATTCCTAGACCTTTTTCCACCACTATTCATGGTGTGGTGACCATATACATTTTATACATCCGAATACATTTTGCAGTCTGATTTTAAAACAAGATATAACATGAAACATTTTTTTTTCCAATCATAATATTTTAGAGACTATATGTGGGATATTTTAGGATGGGAACTGAATTAATCTGGAGCGGTCCCCTCTGGTATTGCAGAGGACTCCTCCAGTTGCTGCAGAGTGTACATGTGATGGCAACACTTTAGCTGATTTATATGTACCCACTTGTCTTCCCCTTCCACCTTTGGGGATGCAGATCTTATAGGCTACAGGGGAGATTTTTTCTATAATTTCAAACAGTCCCTTCCACATAGGCAAACATTTTCACTGTTTGGCCTGGTTACTTTGGAAATTGTATAGATAGACCCGGTCCTCCACCTCGTATACTTTCCTGGTGGTTTTCAGGTCGTAGTGGGTTTTCATGCAATCAGCTGATCTTTCTAGATTCCGCTGAGCATAGGCAAAAGCATGTTGAAGGTGTGATTTGAGCATGGATGGAGTTTTGGAAAGCGGAACTCCCTCTCTCCTGCGCACTTCTTGTTTGTTGGATTATTTTGTAAGACCTGCAGCCTGAGTCCTTGTTTGTCAAGGAACCAACTCCAGGGTTCCTAATTGTAAAGACGATTTGGGGGGTTTGACAGACTGTGGACCTGTAGGCGCTGGTCAGATTAGATGGTCCAGGGTTTGTTAGTTTAGCAACTTTCACAGGTAATGGATGAGTCAAGTTTCTTTTGTGTTAAACACGTGATTTGTTTTATTTCCTTAGTTAATCAGCACGAATGAAATACATTTGTAACATAATGGCACTTCACATAGCCGGCGCGTGTTTCAACCTTAGTCTTTTTCAAGGCTGTGATTTTAAAAATTGGTGTGGTAGTGATAAGGTGTACCCAGTGTGGTGATTTTCAAGGTCAATCCGTATTTGATAATGGTCATTTCATACACAAAAAGCATATATTCAAAAACGATTTTTGAAAACAAAACCAGTTGGGACAAAATAAATGCAAAATCACAGCATATAGTGACACCCAGGTGAGGTGATTTACCATGTTGGGTGATGGTAAGTGATAGTGACAGAGTGTGGTAATTTAGACACAATCATACAGCAATCAAGAAGCCAAGTTGTAATATGATTTGTAGTAGAAAAGGAGACAAAGTACCAAGGGAAAGAGAAGAAGAACTAGAGTTGATAGTTAGTTGGGGAGGGCTGCATAGGTTTCAATTTGCCCAACAAAAAGAGGGTTACAAGGTCTTACCCAATTGAGTTATTTCGTGAGCTTCAAAGAGGTGGGCTAGTCCTACCCAGGTGAGGATGCCAGGGGGCTGGATAGCCGTTTCTGAAAGGAAGATGGTTTTTAGAGTTTGAGGGAGGGGATACATCAGAAAGGAGCTAGCGGGTTGGCATAGGAAGGGTGAGTCGCGTGTTTGCGCGGCATTTGATTGGGGCTACCAAGATGCTTGTAGCCTTACTAATAATGAGTCCCTTGTTGGCCTCGCGTTGAGAGGGCAATGGGATGCTTGTAGCCTTAATAATGAGTCCCTTGTTGCCCTCGAGTTGAGAGGGTCAGTGTTAGTTGGTGAGAAAGATGTTAAGTTGGCCAATGTTGCCTTAGGACTTGCGTGGTGTAATTGTGCCTGGAGTTTAGAATTGTGAGGTTAGCAGGTGGGCAAGCTCATGTTAATTAACATGAGTGCCCGCTTGCTAGTCACGTTATTACTCCTGGTGTTAAAGTGGCTGGTGCCTAATTACAAAAATGGGGCTGGCGTGTGTGTGCACAGTGCCACCCATGTGGGTTCAGCGGAGTGAGGGGGGATAGGTAGGCCTATCCTTCATGACAGCGTGTTCCGGGGGTTTATAGCATGGAGGCTAGCTATATGCATGGACGCACGCTCAATTGTCTACTCTTGGGTCCTGTAGAGAAAATGCTGGGGAAGCACCATCTTGCGTCCGGTCATCAACTCAAATGGTGAAATTTTAGTTGCAGATGAAGGGGTAGATCTGGTGGCCATTAGGACCAGAGGTAGTCTGATATCCCAACTTGGCCCAGAATCTGCCACAAACTTTTTTAAGATGCTCACAATGGTTCGGTTGTAGCGTTCTACTGCCCCAGAAGAAGCTGGCCGGTAAGCAATATGTAGCTTCCTTTTGACCCCCAATATCTCCCACATCTTTGTCATTATTTCACTGGTGAAGTGGCTACCCCTGTCTGACTCAATCCTTTGAGGTTGACCAAAATGGGAAAAGATGTGATTGATCATCAGGGCAGCTGCAGTTTCTGCCTTGCAATTTGGGGCCGGGAGACATTGCACCCACTTGGTAAACAAGCATGTGACGGTCAACATGTACTTGTTTCCTCTAGATGAGCGAATTACAGGGCCTACGAAGTCGATTTTCAAATCTGACCATGGCAGTGTCATCCCCCTCTTTTGGAGAGGCGCACGGTGTGTGAGGCATGTTGGCTGAAATTTTGCACACACAAGACACCCCTTCAAGTACTGGTCGAGGTCCTGCCCCATGTGTGGCGAGTATGCAACCTCTCTTAAGATTTTCAGTGTTGTGTGAAACCCCCTATGACCGGCTGTGGCCGCATCATGGGCGTGACTTAACATCAGGCTTCGGAATGAGGTAGGAACCACCCACTGATCATGGCCAGCTTTGGATTTCCTTACCAACAACCGTCTTGGATTCGGAACATTTTTTGGACATTTCATCAACACTCTTAGGTCCTCTTTCCCAATCAGGGGAAAGTTCTCAGGGTCCTCAAGGTGTTGGTAAAATTTACCAATGATTGGATCCCCCTTCTGAGCTGTAATTAAATCAGCATCAGGGGTCTCCTTACTCCACTGGGCAGTTGAAAGATCATTGTGAGCATTTGTCTGGGACCTAGTGATAGCAGTGACCTGGATTTCCCCCAACAGGGACTCCATTTCTATTAGATCCCCTTGGATGGCCCCGGTTTTGGCCAGCTGATCAGCTAAGTCATTTCCAGTTTTGTCTGGTCCCTCTACTTTGGAATGACCCTTGATCTTTTTTCAGTAGATGGTCATCCCATTCGATGTGACAAGATCATCAATATTTTGGATTAGCTTCCCATGTTTCAGGGGTTTGTTATTAGCACATAACATGCCTCTGGTTTTCCGATTGACCAGGTGCTCCATGAACCCGTTCCATACATAATCTGAATCTGTGATTATGACCAGTTCGTGGAGTTGATGCTGGACAGCAGTGAGGATGGCCTGATGCACAGCCATCAATTCTGCCACCTGACTACTTCGGGGACCAATTTTGTATCCAGCGGAGGGTTCTGGAAACTCCTTCACCCATGCATTCCCTACGCCGGCCACCAGTTCTTTCTCCCTGTTGTTGTCCACATGGTAAGAGCATCCATCCACATAGACAGTGGGCATTCCCTCACACTTGTCTTCTTCAAAGACTTTGTGTGGGGAATTAAGGTATGCCTCCATGTTGTCCTTGATTTTTAGACTTTCGTCCTCGAGACAGTTTTCTCTGGCACAATCATGCAAGTCAGCCAGACCTTGCGCGAGTGGACTCTTCTTGTTTTGGCCATATCAGACCTCCACAGGAAAGCCTTGCATTGACAGAATCCAGGAAGTAATTCGGGAATTACTCACATTTCCGGCCTGGATTCTGTCACTTTGGAGATATTGCAGAGGCTGATGTGGAGTCTCCACTATGATGTGTTCCCTCAGGATAAACGGGCGGTAATTCTTCAATGCCCACACCGTTGCCAGGAGTGCCTTCTCACAATCGTTGAATTTTTCCTCCACAGAGGATAAAGTTTTGCTCGCATAGGAGATTACTTTATTGACCTTGTCATGCTTTTGGTATAATACTGCCGTCAAGCACGTATTAGAAAACCCTGTCTCCAGGAAGAACTCCTTGTTTCTGACAGGGTAAGCTAGGCAAGGCACTTGTGAGAGGCTTCTTTTCAGTTGTCTTACTGCCTCGGATTGTTGTGGACCCCGTTCCCACTTGACCCCCCCCTTCAAGAGATGAATCAGGGGTCTGGTGATCTCTGCGTAGCCCTCAATGAACTTTCTGCTGTAATTAGTCAGTCCAAGGAGGCTCCTTAGTTCCCGCAGAGTTGTGGGGTCTTTCAGTTTCTGAAGTGCTTCCACTTTCTTTTCCTGGGGACAGAGACCCTGAGGAGTAATCTCATGCCCCAAGAAATTAACACGGGTTCTACACCACTGTGCTTTCTGAAAGGAAAGTTTTGCTCCGGCGGCCCTCAACTGTGTCAGAACATAACGGATATCCGCTATGTGTTCCTCCACAGATGAACTTTTGATGAGGACATCATCTACATAAGCCAGGTTACCCCTCGCACCCAGATCGGGCATGGCCTTATGAAGGAAAATGTTCAATTCATTGCCGGAGGTGAGGTATCCGAATGGAGTCCGGGTCCATGTGTACTGCTGGCCCCCAAAGGTAAAAGCCAGTTTGTATTGGTCCTCCCTACTGACAGGCACGGTCCAGTATCCATTGGTCAGGTCTATTGCAGTGAATACCTGTGACCCCTGAATCTGGGCCAGCCCTTGGTCAATGTAGGGCAGATGCCATCGTGAAGTATGGACCCGTTTGTTGAGCTCCCTAAGGTCGGCGCAGAGTCTCCACTGGCCATTTGGCTTCAATATTCCCAGCACCGGATTATTGAAAGTGCTGTGGACTGGACAGATTATTCCCCGGGACTCAAGGTTCTTAATTATTTCAGTAAGGGACTCCATGGATGCGAGAGGCAAACGATATTGCTTCACAAACACTGGAGTCATGTCAGGGTCCGTGGGAATTGTTGTTGTGTGGATGTCAGTGCGACCACAGTCATATGAGTCTACCGCAAAGAGATCTTGGAAATCCAAGAAAACTTGTTTCAACTTTTGCTTCTGTTCCACAGTCACGCAGGCATCAGCTAGGTTGACTCTCTCTTCCACCATGTGCCTGAAGCCTGGGTGGAGAAGTCCCTGGTCAGAGTGCTGATTTGGACCGGAGGCTTCAGGTGGGAAAGGCAGCCCTCATGGACCTGGAAAATCACCTCATCCCTCCTGAAGTCACAAGTCACATCTTCCTTACCATAGGGCAAGAAGTGTACACCAGGAAGTTCCCCCCATGCCGGGTGAAAATCCTGTCTGGTGTTGTATTGTCCTCACTGTCACTGTCAAAACAGTCCTTGGGGATTGGTCCTAACAGTTCATTTCCTAAATCAATAGAGAAATCGGGACCAAGCTTCGAAGTTTATTAGGTCCAAACTAATGGCAAAGCGATTGAGAATGTCACTGCCTAAGTAAAAGGCGGCAGTGACGTCTCGCACGACCCAACAATTATGGACTATGCTCTTGTTGCCAATGGAGATTTTGAGCATACACCTGCTTGGCAGGAGATGTTTGGAATTTGGTGTTTCCAGATCCATTTCCCATGTGTTTATCAGTTTGAATGTGGGAATGGCTGGATCTTTTGGGAGTTGGCGGAACATGGCTTCGCCGATGAAGCTCTTACTGTTGTTCACACACACTCGAGCGAGAACAGAGTCCTTCCCATCATTTAACTGAACAGGGATGAACAACTGCTCTCCAATTTGCTGAATATCAGCCAGGCTCTGAGCTGATTTCACATCTTTCTGGACTATAGGAGTGGGAGTGTCTGAATGTGGATTGGTAAAGAATTTCAGAGTATTTCCTTCCAGTGTGGAATACCACCTTAAACTGAAGGAAGGTTGATTTTCAGAAATAGAGAGGACCCCCCCATCACCCGTCTGTTGTCCTACTGCTATTACTGTCACGTCTGGAATTTGGTTGTTCTGGAAGTGAAATTCTACTTGGTCAGATTTTTGTTCAACCATGTGGCAGGTTCCGTCTAAACTAACATGGTTGACACTCTGTTTTAATTTTATTGGTCGGCTAGTCTGGGTCCAGAGGACCTTGTTTACGCAATCTTTCAGGGGTGACAACCTTCTCAGGAGGTCATTCCCTAGTAAACAAGGGGTGCCCTCTTTAGTTACTACTATGACCGGGTGTTTCACCTTGTATCGCCCAATTTTAATGTCCAAGTCTGCAGTCCCCTCGACGGGAATTTCCTTCCCATCAAAGTTCTGCAGTTGTCCAGGAAGAGAGGTGAGAGGAATACGATAATTCTCTCCCCTTCCTACATTTAGTGCATCAAAGGCCCTTCTGGACAGAAGGGTAGCCTGGGATCCAGTGTCCCCCAGCGCCAAAATTGTACCCTGCCCCTGTACTTGTACCGGAGCATAATATCAACCCTCCTTCTTCTCAAGGGGGCACAGATAATGCACATTTTTGGACAACTGGTGGGCTACTTTTCTGGTTTTGGACATTGCTAGCGAAGAGATTTGGGCAGAATTCTGTGGAGAGCCTGGGGATTCTGAAAGATAAAGTTGGCAACTGGAAATGGTTCTGGTTCTGGGCTGCCCCCCCCTTTTTGGAGGCAGTCACCAGGATGGGTTTGAACCAGGGGATTTCAGTATTGTGGGTTCTGGGATGAGATGATGGGGGGCGGTAGCTCAGTCTCCATATCTCCCCAGTCTGGAATGGAATCCCTTGGGACCCATTTTTCTTTGGGAAGAGTTCCCCAATCTCTAAAGGAAAAGATCCTTTCCCCAGGATCCTCTGAGGATCCCTCTCTCTCAAATTGGAAGATCTGTACCTCCTCCCCAAACTGGGCCTTTTTGGGTACTTTGTTTCTCCTACCCCCTCTCTGCTCCTTGGGTGGCAGACTTTCAGGGGTAGGAGATTTTGTTTCCGGTTCCTGGTTTTCCAGGGGCTGTTTACAAGTTGGGAAGGAAGCTTCCTCCAAGGCTTTACACCCCCCTTCCCCTTGTGCCTCCTCCCTGGGAACCGGTGGGTTGTCGGGGTGCTGCCCCCGTCATTGTTCTGGAGCACCAGGTCCAGAGTTTGGGGCATTCTGCGGTGGCATGCTCATCTGAGGGTTCTGTTGAGCCCTCAGTATGTGACCCAGATCCCGTGCCATATTTTGAACCTGGCGCTCAAGTTGTGAAACCCGCTCAGGCTGATACGGGGTTCTATTTTCTCCCCTGGGCTGATCCCGGGAAGGGTAGCTATCCCTTCTCTGGTAGTACCCCTGGTTGGGAAGATTTGGGTACCCCTCCACCCTTGGCCTCCCCTCTACCGGATTAGGTTGTCTGGGCTCAGGGAATTGGGGAAAGAAGGATGGATGATTTTGGGGTTGGAAGTTGGGCGGATACCTGGGGAAAAAGTTCTGCCCAGGATTTGGAGAATTTCTGCCCTCCTGTGGGAAGTTAGGAGGGAAGTTCCCTGGGTCAGGTGCTTGGCTGGATCCCCCCCCTTGGGCTGGAGGAGTCCACACATAACCCAGGATTGGTCGGGTTCCCTTGTAGCAGGGATTTACATAGTCAGGGGAGCGGGGGACCCCATTTGTGGGACTACCTCCTCGACTCCCTGGCCCTCATTACGACCCTTGCGGAAATCGACCGACCGGACCGCCATAGCGTAAATAGCGTTTCCGCCATTGCACGACGGAGCAAAGTGCGGCTCATTCCGACCCATCGGGCACGAGCACCACGCCATGGCGGAAGTGCAAAGTCCGCGATGGCGGAAATGACCCCAAAACGGCACACACCGCCGCCGTACGGCGCCCTAGGTGCAATTCCGCCACCCATTTTAGCGGTCACCGCAATGAGCGGCAACCGGAAAGTACGGTGACCGGAAATATACGGAAACGGAAGTAAAAACATGGTCCCGGAAACGGGAAACATCACGCCGTACACCTATAAAAACACTATTTCCACACAACCATTAAAAACACTACCCTGAGACACATCCCAACCCGTTAGCCACCCTAGTGAAACCAAGAATAATGGGAAAAGTAGCGAAGAAAGCGTGCGACCGCAAGCGGCAGGTCCACTTCTCCCGTGAGGAACTCACCGTGCTCACAGAGACCCTCCAGGAGAATGCTGCCGCCGTCTTCTCCACGCAAATGACCAGGACGGCACTTGCGAACAAGAAGGCCATATGGGCCCTGGTGGCACAGCGGGTAAGTGCGGTGGGGACCGCACCCCGCAACCCACAGCAATGCAGAAAGCGATGGGACGACCTGCGGATCCACGTCCGTAGCATACTATCTGCCAACCGCAACATTGCCACAGCTACCGGTGGGGGATCGGAATCACCCATCAAGTTGACCCCCTGGGAAGAAATCTGTGCCTCCACCATTGGAATTGAGAGTATAGAGGGAGTCGGAGGGATGGAGAAAGGAGTGCAGACAACCGAAGAATCAGGTAGGTGCCCCAAATAAAACAATGGCAAAACCACAATGTCCAATCATGTGAAGTACCACGTGTCCACATAGTGCAACAGTAACACATGTCCAGGAGAACGGCCACATGCATAGGCCTGATAGCACACTTTAAAAGTCACATTAAATACATAAATAATTAAAAATCCTAAAAACACCCTCTACACGTGCAGCAGGCACACCCTAACTGCAGGCTGCAAAACAACTGCACCCTCACTCCACACACAAATGAAACCACCTCCAAGGCCCCAACCCAAATCACCCTCAGGTACCACCCCAATGCATGTGATACATTGCCATTCCAATTTCCACAGACCCATTTATAACGCTCGCCCTCCTTTACTCCACCACAGGGTCCGATTCAAACGACGAGCTCTAGGACACCCCTACCAGCACACCTGCAAAGAGGGCCAAGACCAACGGCCAAAGACCCTCCACCTCAGCTGCACGCATCAAGACACGGCAGCAGCACAAATCGAGTGGCAGCACACAGGAGGGAACTCCAACAGGCACCCCAGCAGCCAGCATGCCCACAACAGCACCACCACAGGTCCCCCCAATGGATGCCACAGTAGGCACTGCTTCTGGTGGCAGCAGCACCATAGGTGACACTGCATTAATGGCAGCATGCTCCGACACAGAAAACGGGGATGTCGAAGTTAGATCCATCCATGACCTGTCTCAATCCCCCTGTCTGTTTCATCCCGTACACCATGAGGATACCACGCAGGGGCACCCACAAGACGACGACTGGCCATCCCCCACAAGCCCTGTGGCAAGGCAACATGAGGTGACCAGCCCCTCTGTGACACCACCGCAAATGGCCATTGCACAGCAGAGGCAACAGTCCCTCGACCAGGTGATCGTGCAACAGCAGCAACTGGCCACGCTCCTCAAGGACCATGCTGATGAATGTGGGGGGACTAAGGCAGCCATAGAAACATCAACTGAGACACTTAGGGCAGAAATGGAGAGAAGTACAGAGACACTAAGGGCACAAATGGAGAGAAGCACCGAGAGCCTGAGAGGGGAACTGCATGCGACGTCCAAAGACGTATGCGCTGAACTTGCCGCTGTGCGCCGTGTGCTCACTGAGCTCTCACAAACCCTTAGGGACATGCATGGACGTGAGCAGGCAGAGACATCATCCGTTGCAAGTTCCGTCCAGAGCAGCCCCCAACGTAGATCTGGGAGGAACCTGCGCTCCACAGGCAGGGGTGCCCCTGATACCCGGAGAGGGGGCTTGCAATAGCGACTGCCCACTGACAATGAGCATCTTTGGACACTGGTGTTCGGGGGGGAGGTAGGAGGGTGGAGGGGGTGTGTTGGGCTTACTTGGGTGGCGGGTCGATAGGGTGTTTAACATGATATCACATATGCCATGAACAATGCACGATCATACAATGAGATGCGTGGACATTGATCTTTGTGTACGAGGCCATTATAGGCGTACAGTCCATATTGTGCATGTTCCAGACACACACAGTGCCACAAGTCCCGTGTCCATGTATCAGCCACCAGGCGTGAGTGCTAGAAGCATGTATCTATGATATGCTGACGAATGTCACAGCCCTCCTGTGCCTCGCAGACTCCTTGAGGTGCTGCCACATCCCCACCCTCATCATGACCATCTTCAGGTGCTTGCAGTTCTGCGTCAGGGGGCATGGGCACATTTCTACGTACGCACATGTTGTGTAGCATGACACATGCCATGACCATCTTTGCAACCTTCTCATGTCGGTACAGGAGTGCCCCGCCAGACCTGCTGAGGCAGCGGAAACGAGTCTTCAGTAGGCCGAATGCCTGTTCAATGACTACATGGGTACGTGAGTGGGCATGGTTGTAGTCCTCCTCATGCTGGTCCCGTGGGTTGCGGACTGGTGTAAGGAGCCATCTCTTCAGTGGATACCCGGCATCACCTGTATGTGGACAATGAAGGTATTTTGAGGAATGCCATTGCTACGTACGCACCCCCCCTTCCTGCCAGGTCATTGGCGCATCACATACCCCACACTATCATGCTTGAAATGAGACTCACCGAGTAGCCAGGATCTGTTCCCTGCGTGTCGCTCCATGTAGCGTGGTATAGTAGAGTTCCTCAAGACCATAGAATCATGGGTTGATCCTGGGAATCGGGCACAACAATGTGTAATGATCCTGTTGGAGTCACACACCATTTGTACATTCAGGGAATGAAATTGTTTTCGGTTGCGGTACTGGGCCTCCATGGCATGTGGGACAACCAATTCCACATGGGTGCAGTCGATGGCACCAATGCAACCCGGTATGCCGCCAAGTGCATGGAATCCCACTTTTGCGTTCGTAATTTCCTGCTCCGAGCGTGGTAGAGAGATGTAGTCGTCTGCGTGCTGCAGGAGGGCATCAAGCACTTGCAATAGTGTCCGTGAGAACAGTGGCTGTGAAATGCCATGCAACTGTCCGACTGTGTGCTGGTAGGTGTCTGTGGCCAGGAAGTGGAGTACAGACACCACCTTCAGTAGGGGTGGGATGGCGGTTGGGCTATCTATCATGCTGACAAGGTCAGCCTGTGTCATGTCCACAATGGCGGTTATGGTGTCCCGGTCCAAACGGTAGAGGGTGTGGATCTGCTCATCAGTGAGGTTGAACGGATGTGCTCGGAGGCGTGGGATTGCGGGCTGCCTGCGTGGTGGTAGTGGCTGTGCTGGCGGCCCTTGCTGGCCCTGCCTTGCCCTCCTCCTCCTCCTCCTCCTGCGTCTCCTCCGTGCGGCCGGTTGTAGTCGGTGTTCGTCTTCTTCTTGAAGTTGGAGTACTTGCAGTGCTATCAGGTCCCCCAGGGCCAACATGGCTAGTCCTGCCGGTAGCATTTCGGAGTGGGTGTGGTTGTGGGTGGGGGTTGGGTGTGCAATTTATGTGTTTCCAGGCTGTATGGCCTCCACCTGTGGTGATTCATTCCACCTGTGCAAGCTGCTCTCCCCTTTGGGCGAGCACGTCCCGCACACAACGCTGTAATTCGACGAATGGCATCTTGCCATTACAATCATGTATTTGTACCCGATGGCAGTGTAACATTGGTTGATATGTTCATTCTGCTTTGGTCCCATTGTTTCACATACTATCTTTGCAGTCGCGAACAGACTTGTGAAGGGTCAGTGGAACGTAGTACTCGAGTAACGGTGGACCCTCATGCAACACTGCACCGAGGTTCACCGACGGGCGGGGCGTCCCATTTGTGAGTGAAGGCAGTTGCCATTTTCACACACAGCCGCACTAGATGGATTAATTTGTGATTTCAAGCGGCCACAGATGCCTTTTCGACGTGATGTTGCAAATGAGGAATTCGAAGGACGGCGCTTTCGGTTTTCAGCTAGCGGCGAGGAGATGCCCACAGGTCTGACTGCAAATATAACGTTCTATTGTTCAATGTCCTTGGGACAGGGGCCATGGCGAGGATGCAATGATTGATATGAATAGTATGGGATGCGCAATAGCGAAGTGGGCGATAAGGCCGGACGTTCCCAATTACATGTTGCTTCACAACACTGGAATTACGGGCTGGGGCACAGTGGATTTTGCAGGCTGCATTACGCACAGACTCAATGGAAGTTTCACATGTCATGTGAGTATGGAAGCAGGCGTTTGTGATAGTGTTTTCACCTCGATATAGATAGTTATGATTCGCTAGTGGTTTTTGGTTGGTGATGATCCTTTGGAGTGGGCTAGCATGCATATGGCTGTGGATTTGGTGTGATCATTGAAGTGAGTAATTCAAATGTAGTTCTGATGGCCATACTATTCTTTTTCATTTTGTTTGGGTGACAGGTATCTCCTCCCCTTTTGCCACTGCCATCTGTATGCCACTCCTGCAGATGGATTTTACTCCCGACACCTGCTGCTTCGTGTTAATCAGTGGAGCAGCATTACGATCTTATGGGACGATCGCCAATGGGCCACATGCCCTTACTCAGTACTAGTGGCTAGGAGCAACATTTCGGCCTTTCAGCTGGACTAGTGCCTCCCTATTGGGACGGCCCTGCGGGTCGAGGCGCTTCCATGTTGCCTTTTCGTACGAGAATGTAGCCCCTGTGTGCCATGAGGGTACAGGGCGTCACACAAGAAGTAGCTGGTCATTTATTGCGGATGCAGCCCACAATGGTGTAATGTATTTTGGAGTTCATGGCCTGATGGCTGTATGGGCTTGGTGAATTTGTTGTGCATTAAATTCCTATTCTGATATGAACCGTGTAGCGTTCTTCTTTGCAGGTGATGTGTCATATTCCTATTTGGGGAGCGATGTATTGTGAGGAGATCTGCATTGGGTTCCAGCTTCGGAGTATAGTTGCGTGGTACTGTGCTGGGCGCGTTTGCCTACGAAGCCCAGTGAGGTCAGGGATGAGGGCTGCCAATGTGACTGTTTTGATGATGTGATGCTCAGGGGCGGGGGAATGGCTTTTGTGTAACAGATGCCGGTCAGCCAGTTGGATTGGTGGTATGATGTGATTATCAGAATATGGCTGGTCACAGGTGCCTGTGTTTGCGTGCGTTTCTTGGAGGGAGACTGAGGTCATGTCCATTTGTGTGTCTTCTGTATTCGTGCCATCTGTGCCCTGCAGCTTCCATTGGCCCCTCTTGAGATTCATTTGTTCGTTGGCAGGCATGGATGACTTGTACATTTCACTGGTTGCATTGTGTGGCTTCATTGCACCTACGGGGAGTTGTACAATGTGGCCAGGGAGCGGTGTACAGGCACTCAGTAGGGCCGTTTACGGTTGATTCGCGATGCCGTACTTCTCACCATGGCGGAATGGTACTTTCCGCCGTGCTTGATGGCGTTAGGTGCATGTCCGCTGGGGTCAGAATTCGCGTACCGTTGCGCCATGGTGGTAATTGCAGTTTGGCATAGCGCGCGCGCGCGTACTTGGTGCAGTTAGCGTTGGCGTTCACTGCGGTGTCGCTAATGGCATCGTACTTTGCGGTGACGGGTCATAATCGCACCGAGCGCTATTTGATGGCGGTATTGCATTTCCGCCATCGTTTTTCGATTTCCGCCAGGGTCGTAATGAGGGCCCCTGTCTGTGACTGGCCCGAGGGCCTTCTGGTGTGAGAGTTATTTGGTGCAGGCAGGTTTTTAGGCCCCCCATCTCCAAATCTAAAACGGGGGCAACCTTTACCTCTGCCACCTTGGCAGCATCAGGGGTGCCGTTGGTTTTGGGGTTTTTCTGCGCATTATTTTTATTTTCTATGGGCTTCTGCACCTCATAGATCTGGGTAGCCTGTTCAATGACCCAGTCTAGTGACCTCTTCTTGTGAAAATCTCTCACTAGCTGGGTCATGATGTATTTGGGCAAGGCATGGAAAAATGTATTGACAAACTCTTTGCTGTCTGTGCGCACGCTTCAATTCTTGCACGAATTCTTGTGGGGCCTGATCCTCCCCACATTGCAAATTGTAGGCTGCCTTGCGAGCCTTTTGGGGATTTCTATGAACAGAAAAATGTTTCAAGATGGCCGCCCTATATGCGGACCATCTTGAATGGTTTTGGTCCTCCAGCCCTGCAAAGAAACTGGAGTATTCTAGGGAGAATGTCCATTTGACGTACTGGATGCAGCTACTGCTGTCCTTCAAATGGAAAGTCTCCATCATTTGCGCATAGAGCTCCAAGTGTTCCCAAACAGAATACTGGTGTTCTTAGTATAAGGTGTGATGACACTCCTTATTGCCTTTATTTGTTTCAATGGGTCCTTAAGCAAGGCCCTTTTTGCCTTATTGGCCTTTTTGGTTGGGGTAGCCCTGGTCCATTCATCCTCTGACTCAGAAGCACTGCTCCCAGAGGTGCCCTCCTGATCTTCCAGGTTTTCCCGGATTCTGCGAGCCTGGGAATAGCTGGCAGAATGTGGGAACCTGGTCTCCTGTGTCCTGTGACGCTCAGAGGAGTCTTCAGATCCCTCCTTATGATATGATATGATATGATATGGTATTTGTAACGCGCCTATACACAAGTGTTTCAAGGCGCGACGAGGCAGGGAGGGAGGGAAACAAGGGGAAGACGGACAAGCGATCCTACTAGGCCAGGTGTCATTCAGATCGTGCAAGTGCAGAGGTAAGGGGAAAAGGAGAAAGTGCAGGGGGAGGAGGTGGGGGGAAAAGTGCAGTTCAAGGTAAGTGGCGTAATAAAAAAATAAATGATAAATAATAAATAAAAAGGGCCAGCTGGTGGCAAGTGCGAGGTAAGTGCAGAGCAAGTGCTGGGTAGGGGGCTGTAGGGATACAGTGACAGTCCCACAGTGCAGGGGGAGCCAGGGGGGCAGTGCAAGTGGAGAGTGGCTGGGCCCTGGACCGAGGTCGCTGAGAGTGGCCCAGATGCAGGTTAAGTGTAGAATTCAGTGGGGAGTTAAGCAGGTTTAGCAGGGGAGAGGGAGAGAGAAGGCAGAAGCGAAGAGGAAGGTTTTGAGGTGCTTCCGGAACCGGAGATGGTTCTCCTCAAGTTTCAGGGAGGCAGGCAGGCTGTTCCAGAGGGAGGCCCCTGCTGCGGAGAGAGATCTACCCCCAGCACGTTGCTTCGAGAAGCGGCTGACCATGAGGGAGTTAGAGATGGATGAGCGAAGGGCTCGTGAAGGAAGATATTTAGGAAGAGAATCCTTGCTGCCAGGATTTGATGGGTACCCCCCTCACTGACCTAACTGGGCAGAGGTTTTCAGGATGCCCTTAGTGGGCCTACTCTCCTGGGGTTCCCCACTAAATTGCACTGTGCTTGGGTGCCCATACCCGGATGCCCGCCCCTCCATTCCTGGGTGGTACTGGCCTATGAGCCCCATGCTTCTAACTGGATAGTAATCTGCCATCCCTGTGGCCCCGTGCTCATGTGCACCAGGGAACATGGGGGTGGCAGAGTCCAGGGACTGGTAGAGATGAAGGCCTCTAGTACTAGGGCTCCTGAGGTTATGCTCAGGCGTTTCCCTTTCCCAGCGAACTTTATCTCTATCAGCCCCTGCTCCCTTTTGCAATGCAAGAGCCTCGGCTTTCAGCTCCTCAACCAAGGCCTTACTCAACAAGATTCTGACTTTGTATGGACCACTCATCATGCTACAACTACCCGTAAGTGAAATACATTTATTGTCTGAACATTACATTATCCCAATATGCTTTTTCTCATCACAGTAAAACGGATACCATGTTTTCTTGAAGCTATTTTATCCATTGACATGATCGCTGTGGGGTTTTCAATGCAGTTGTTTTCGTCGCATAAGCAAAATAAACGTGTTATGGCCGGCTGGCCTCCCTTCAATAGAGCTCCACTTGCCTGGGCTTCACAGAACGTTCACAGAAACGCACGGAGAAAGGGAACTTTTCAACCAACTGTATTGCCCTCTCCAGGTTTCTGTGTGTCCCGGGCTCTACTCGCTCCTCCTCTCCTCACCCCCCCTCCCCCTTGTCCTTGACTTCCCTCTTCTTCCCTTAAGGTTATTCTCTCCTTAAGGGTGGGTTGGCCATGTTTCATGTCACAACAGTTGTGTGTTTGGGGTAGTGGATTAGTGGGGTTAAAGGTTGAGGTGGTGTGGGGTTAAATGGCCTGATTGTGTACTCCACATTTAAAAAATAAATGTGGCGAAAACGTCAGCGGTTAAAACACCACAGGGAAAATGTCAACAGCTAAACTAGCCGCGATACAAACAGGGTAAATAAACCCAGTGATCAGAAAGAAATGAAACCATGTCTTTTTCATTTTAGGGACATGGGAAATGGAGTAGTGATGATTATCATCTGGAATAGAGCCAATATACACAGACATATTTGTCTGTAGAATATGTGTCCCTTGCCATTTTGTTACAACAAGCCTTGGCTGACCTGCCTGCAAGCAACATTCAATGATCACACATCAGCCACGATCAAGCTTAATATCTCCCAAATCACTTTAGGTCACCCGGCGGTGTACAACATTGATAGCAGTAGTCTTCCCCGAAAGAAGTGCACAGTAAGTTCCCATCCCTACCCCATCCCTTTTGATATTCTACAGAATGTTGAGGCCATTTCCAGCCCACCACAGGCTGATCACATGCCATTAGTGCACCAGTGAAATTATCCCTGCATTTTTACCAACTGGGCTCTTTCAGAGTCGATTAGGCATGACACCTACCAATGCACAGGATAGTCTCTAATTCTGTGTAGGCCAGGTTATCCAATGCATCACCTCATGGATTCAATACTAAATTGCATGGCACAAACTGTGGGTGCCAAACAGTGATTCCCCTGAAATGCTGGGTGCCCGGACTATTCTCACGCATTTCCATACAGCCACCACAGGACTTGGGGAATGTATACCACAGCGGCATCAGTGGCATTTGCAGATGCTGTCTGCTGTCAGAAAACGATTCACGGATTTGTATGGCAATTTGCCAGGATTTGCACATGACTGCTGAAGGCACGCCCCTGTACTCATACCAGAAACAAAACCAAAAACAATGCTAGGGAAAAAATATCAAGAGATTTCTTGCAAGGACAACAAGTTTTAATCTGTTATGTAATGTTATGTTATTTGGCATTTAAATAGTGCACTATGTATCATTGGTATAACCTCAAAGCGCTGGTAGGTTGAACGCCCTCGGGGATGTCACAAAAATAAAGGTGCAAGCATAGAACTCTGCTGTTCGTGATCGCTCTGGCGAGAATGAATACAAGCAGAGGCTTATAAGGCAGCACACTGTCATCACTATAGGTAGAATCCCATGTGGCTGGTTGGCGAGACCCTACACATGGGCCTGCTCCATAGTGAAGGTCAGGCTGCGATTGGTTCCAGCCCCGCTGGTCCGTCTTCCATCACGTGGGGTCAGCTGGGATCATCTCACCAGGGCCTGAAGGTCGTGCTCTTCACAAGTTGCTATTACAGAGTCACTATTGCAAGATAGTTCTATTCTATCATTATGGCATGCACCTGGGAACTTCAGGGAATGGCACCGGGGGAGGAACACGGCACAATCATGCTAATCCACCTATTCTTTGCTCAGTTCTTATCACATTCTCCGCACCCAAGGCTTCCACACTCGTTTTGAGCTATAATTTTTTCCCTCCCTGTACATCGTATTACAAAGGGTGTATTTATGGGATAAGGTGAAATGTTTGTGTTTGTTTAGATATTTTAGAACTGGGTCAGTGGTGGGTGCCATTACTCCTGGTGGGCTGCATGGGGGGTAAAGGTCTGCTGGTGGCTTGCTGGTGGCTTGTCTGTGATGAATGTGCACTGCGAGGAGCCTGGTGCTTTCTCATGGCCTTGCAGGGTGCATCCTTTCTGGGATAATAAGTAATTGCATAGGTTAAGGAACAAAGGGCTGTTTCAAACGGATTTAGCAGCGCAGGTTTGTCTGTCCCCAGCGTTTGAACCTGTTCAGGTTTCTCGCCGGGACTAGATTTACAGCGCGCCAATGCATGACTGAATGTGTCTACCACAACTACGAAATGGCGTCTCTTTATATGCGCACACTAAGTCTATAGATCTATAATCCGTGCTCATGACAGGTTTCTTAGCACTGCCATGTCCCCCTGGTACATCGCAAGTCTGTCTATTCGACCCGCCTCACTCTAAAGCACCTAGGGGGGTGGGAAAGGCTCATTTTCTTCCAAACACTACCATCTATTTAGGTATTTACATGTGTGTGTCCATTTGTAGACTAGTGCCTTTGGGGATATGTGGCTGCTAGATGAGTGCAAACACATAATGTTACACTTACACTATATACTACTATATCAACACACATTCACACACAAAGCCAAAGAAACACACCGACAATGGAGGGGAGTTGTGCGGGGAAGGGGAGGAGGAGAGGGTGGTGGAGAGTTAGTGCACTTTCATCTTCATTGTACATTTCAATAAACCCGTTGTGTAAAAAAAAAACAACTTGAGTGGACATTCATCATTGTGCATGTGTCATTTATTCATATACAGTGCATAGTGTACATGTAACCCCACACACAGTGCCTTATGTCCAACTATCATGTCACCCTCTGCAGCCATGTGTGTCAGAAATATTGTGCAATCACTGACTGACGCACAGCACGTTCCTCCTGTGCATCGTCACCGCGATGATGTGCAACCACATCTTCTTCATCCCCTTCATCATCACCAGGTGGTAGCAGTTCAATATCAGGGGGGCAGGTGCACGTTATGTCGGATACAAATGTTGTGCAGCATGACATATGCCATGATGCTCTTGCCCACCTTTTCATGCCTGTAGAGGAGAGCCCCACCCGACCAGCTAAGGCAGCCTTCAACAGGCCAAAGGTCTGCTCAATGACCACACGGGTACGGGTGTGGGATCGATTGTAGTCCTCCTTGTGCCTGTTATGTGGGTTTCGGACAGGGGTGAGGAGCCACGGCTTCAAGGGATAGCCACTGTCCCCTGCAAGGGAGACAAGGAAAGGTATATGTCAGTCGATTCATGATGGACAGCTGTACTAGTCACACATGCCTGCAGATTAACATTGGTCACATGCACATGACCATGGTTGTATGAACACTGTTCTCAAAATGGCTGAAAGCCACAGTTGGGGATTCACAAACTTCTTACTCCATGGAGCAGTGTCTGTTATCTACAAAAAGAAGTTTGATTCCTAAAAGGTGCCAAACACACATGGGTATCCTGTCTAACAGTTAAGTAATACTCAAATACTCAAAAAATACAAATTTGATTAGTCATACAGAGTTCATTACTAAAAAAGGCATCATAAAAATGATTATATCACATAAAACAATCAATCAACCTTAAAACAACACAAGTGAATCATCCTAAATAGGTTCTCATCTTAATTTCGATATTTGGTCAAACACGTGTGGGCTAATCACACTGAGTTCCCTTAGCCTAAGATGTTTTTTTGGCCATTTCATATTTTGACTTTCCAGATTCCCAACTGATACAAGTTTCTGTCCCATTAGCACAACAATGTAGGACATTCTTCAGGGGTGTGAAGTATCTTATGTCGATTCTATTCAAGATGAAACTGTATTACCAAACCTTCGTCTTCTTGTAAAGACAATGTACCCTCTCTGACTCGAGGGATCAATATCCTGGAGTCTTCTCCAACCTTGATTGGTTAATTTGATGGCACAATTCCAATGATGCTTGTCCTGTATGGTGATTTGCTGGATACAGCAACATAGTGCATATACACTGCATGTTGCTGGATGGTGTTATGAAGGGTGAGGTCCGCTGATGAGTGGTGCATGTGTTATGGGATGTGGGGTGGTTTACTGTTAGTCATGTTGTGATAGGTGTCGACCTTACTTCATTCCTATAGGATTTGGGTGTCATGTTCCGTTTGGGATGCTTTGGGGCACAGTGTTTGGTGATGTGCACATCGTGCAGTCACATCAAAATTGACACCGTGGTGGTGTGTGCATCTCTCCCCCCATTTCAATGCCATGTGCCGGTCATGCAACTTACCAAGCAGCCAGGCACGTCGTCCAGCATGTCGCTCCATGGAGCGTGGTAGCGCAGAGTTCCGCGGGACCATAGAGTCATGAGTTAATCCAGGATATCGGACACAACAATGTGTGATGATCTTGCTGGCGTTGCATACCATCTGCACATTGATGGAGTGGTATTGCTTGCGGTTGCGATAAACCACCTCCATGGCATGCGGGACCACCAACGCCACGTGCAGTCAAGGGCACCTATACAATTTGGCATGCCTGCCAGTGCATGGAGCCAAATTTTCTATCAAACATCTCCTGGGGAGTCCGTGGTAGGGATATGTAGTCCCTTGTGTGCTTGAGGAGGGGATCCAGCACTTGGTTCAGAATGAGAGAAAATAAGCATTGTGTTATGCCATGCATGTGCCCCACTGTGTGCTGGTAGGTGCCTGTGGCAAGGAAGTGGAGCACAGACACTACCTTCAGTAGAAGGGGGATGGAAGTGCGTATTTCAATGAGTCTGACAATATAGTGTATCATGTCTACGATGGTGGTGATGGTATCTTGGTCCAGACGGTACAGGCTATGGATCTGCTCAGGGGTTAGGTTGAAAGGACTGGCTCTGATGCGAGGGATAGGGGGCTGCCTGCATGGTAACGCTGGCTGCACTGGTGGGACATGCTGGGCCTATCTCACCCTCCTTCTCCTCCTGGGTCTCCTTTGTGGTGCCTGCTGTTGCTGTTGTTGTTGTTGTCGCTGGTGTGGCAATCCAAGCATGTCCTCCAGCTCCAGTATTGCTACTACTATTGGAATCATTGTGGTGTGGGAAGGGGTGTGGTGTGTGGGTGTGTTCATTTCGTACTGACCCAGACTCCATTTCCTCCACCTGTGTTGATTGTGTGCACCTGTGGCAGTTGGGAACACTACACATAGCATTTTATGGTTGGTTCGCGATGCCGGTATTACCAGCATGCCGGTATCCCCCATTTGCGCCTTCATGATGCCGTTATTTTCTTGTCCGCCTAACTTGTGATTTCCTCTGATTAACGGCATGCCAGTATTGCCGGTATGATTGGCCGTGTGCCCGCACCCATGCCGCTATTAGAGGCACCGTTATTATTTGTACCGCTAAAAGCTCAGGTCGGAATAGGCAGGAGCCGTACGGCATCGTTTTTCCATTACCTCCAACCTCATAATGATCCCCATAGTTTAACATGGGCCAAGTTTGTTCCTAAACTGCAACCAAACCCCTTTCCTATCTGTTTTAAGGCATCATAATAAGTCCAAATCCATAGATTTTGTTTTGGCTGCTGTGCTTATAATAAATGTTCATTTACACAAAGTGTTTCTTTATTTATTTTTAATACGCCATCCGTATTTAGTCCTCGGCTAATTGAACTCGTACACAGAAAATATTTCACAGGTGTCCGTGTTCACAAGGGAAGATCTTTAATTTCTCTGGAAAATGCATTGTGGGACTCAGTCTTGGGACACATCAATTCAGTATCATCCCCAAACATACACCAAAACCACACTAGCAAACCATCACTGCAAAAATAAAAACACATGGTTAAGTGTGTTTGTCAAATGAGAAGTTCGACTGGCCCAAGGACTGTAAATCAACAGTAACTCAACGACTCTTTTGAGTTTATTTCTGTCTTTACTACTTCCACCTGGCCACCAGTGACAGGGCTGCCCATTAATCCATGCATTTAAGGTGAGATTCCCCCACAGCCTGCAACCCACTACTACAACTGCTTCATTCTTTAATCACTACTTAATTATGCTGGGATTTCCTTTATTCTTAATTCATGGTAATCTTAACAGGGAGCCCACGTATGTGGGAAAGGGGCAAATGATGAACATCAGTGGTGACTCTGAACAACCTTGATTGAAAACAAAGAGTACAAAGACCAATCATGTTCCAGAGCGCCCGGATTGGGACTCATTGAACCAAAATAAGCAGCTAGTTTCCTGAATTCTAGAGAATTGAACCCAGACTGAGGACAATTTCGAACCGCTGCCTCTTTGAACATCAAATCAGACCATCAAGGTTACCACTTTCAACCACCTCACCTTGACTCCAACATCTGGAAGCATTGTGTCCCTTGATGGGCATTTGCTACAAATGTTGTGAACCCACTCAACATTCAAGCCGGCTCTAGTGAGCCATGCAAACTGTATTGCTTGCATAATGCCTTCAGAATACGTGGAACAACAACTTCAAACTGACTTGACACCTGCTTTCCGCTAGGGCCATCACATCCAAACCTACATTGACCCTTACAGACAGTGGGGGTCATTACAAGTCGGGCAGTAAGGGATACCGGGCACCGGTAAGGAGACCAGTGCTGGTAATCCCTTACCGCCCGATTCCATGGTCCCTTGGAGGGAACCGTAAAGGACGTGTGGTCGGACCACACGATCTTTACGGGACCCGTTAAGAGACCTTGGAGCTAATAACGGGCCCGCAATTAGCAGTCCCGTTATTAGTGCCTTCCCCCTTCCCATTGAGCCCTATGGGGCTCAAATGTTAATGGGGAATGGCTTTTGGAATGGGGACTTAAAGGGTCAGCCTAGGGTGGAATGTCCCGGTAAGTCCCCCCTCCACCAGACCGGACCCGGACCGATTTTGGAGGCAGCCATGGTGCTAATAGCGCCATGGCTACCTCCAAACTCAGAATGAGGCCCAGTGTCTTGAAGACTGGTTTTATCGCCTTTTAACCACCAAGAACTGAGAAAGGTAAGTTTGAGATGCCTGGGACACTAGTGACTGCTTAGCCATCAATGTGCACGTTTTTCTTACTAACCACAATTACAGAGTGCTCATTTTTATCACGTACATAACACAGAAAAACACTGAATTTATTTTTGTTTTTTTTTTAATTTGGGGAGTATCCCCTAAATCACCCTTTCCCCACCCTTTTAAATCCACCCCAACCCAATCACGATCGATTTTAACTTCTTACCCTACTACCCTTTATATATTTATTGAATCTTTTCTGTGTTTTTCTTTGTTTTATCAGCTCTCTTATGTACTACTCTGTTTTGTTTTTTGCTTACACTGTTTATGTTTTACCCCTGCTACACTACCCAGAGTGGTTGCTTCACGTACTTACCGCATATTATGTGCTCTTTCCACAGAGATGAGATTCAGTTCATGTTTTTACTGCTTGTGTATCATATTGGTCTTATTTATTTAATATATAAATGTCTTATATGGAGGTGAGTGCCACACTGTAGTTAATGTGAAGCCTGTGCACATAGATGGTTCCAACATGTTTTCGATTCACTAGTTGGAATTTTAAACAAATTTTGGTCACAGGAACCACACATCTTGGGAAATGTTAAATAATGAAAAAGTTATTAAGAAAAGATGCTGTTTACGGCCAGGCCCATTACTTTTCCCATAAAGGAAAAGTACATTGATTGGACACCCATAGCATGAAAAAAACTGTATGAATTGCTACCAAAAAAGAAACAACTTGGCCACACAACTTCACAAGTATTTCCTTTGCTGGTTTGGGGTAAATCCGTCCAGAAGTTTTTCAAATATTCGCTATTGAAAGGGGTGCCCCCAGTTCCCAAAGAAATGTGTATATATCTCCCATGGTGCTTTGCAAGAGAGAGGCTGAAAGGTTTATCGAAATGAAAAGCCACCTTTCTTTCTTTTTTCCTGATGAGTGCAATTTCTGCTATAATACATGGAGATGCCTAAACATGAAAGATGCTCAATATGCTATTTGGGGAAGAAAACATTATGCTCATCATTTGATCAGGCCAACTCTTTTAATATGTTTTTTCTCAACAAAATTCAACACATATTCTAACAGGTCCCTCTGAATAGGCTATCAGAGTTAGAGCCAGACCAGACTTATTTGGACCAAAGAAGTCTGGTCTGCCCTCTCCCATTTCCCACACAACACACACTGTTTCTTTAATACAGCATTCAAATGTCAGCTACTTGCAGCTATTTTGTCAATAGCAATGCTACAGAAAAGCTTTATGTTAAAAACATAGACACCCTCCAACTCCCAAAATTAACTTGGTTTCCTCTTACCACCCCCACCTTTAGACTGATGTCATTTGCATTCTTTTGACCTGCAAATGGCTTTGACCTCTGTTTCATTTCCGATAACCACGGCTATATCCGCCACTAACTCACTCAACAAGAAAAAACAAAAATGGTGGCTGTTGTATTTCCAAAAGAACCCAGTTTGGCAATTTACCCGAGCAATAGATTTCTATTTTTGAGAAGGGGTCCACCCTTCTCTGTCAAATATTTTGAAAACTGCTGCATAGTATAACCCCAAACGAAAAAAAGGCGTCAAGTCAACGGTTCGTGCCCAAGTTGTTTCAGACCACGTCCAAATCTGTCCAGCGGTTTGAGCTCTGTGGTCCAGCAAACACAGACTATTTTTGTCTATAGGAAAATTAATGCAAAGTAAAGTAGGCCGTAACATTGTTTAAAAAAAAAAATCTTCATAACTGTTTTTATTTTTCAGCAAATGTTTACCAAACCTTGCAGTCTGGGAGAGGGGTGGGGCAGGCAGGGAGAGGGCAGCCCTTGCTGACTTCACAATTTTAGCAAAATCAGTGGCACAAGTCAAAGGTTATTAGCAATTAATCTTTTCAACTGCAGCCCAATAATGTACATATCATACTATAATAAATGGCCAGATGTATTTTTGTCAGATGCCATCCTTCCCTCTTCACCTGTTATCACTGCTAGAGGGAGCTGTTGCCTTATGTATACAACAATAAGACTTCAACTTCATCTTCCAGGCAAATAAAATGTGTATTTCATGTGATCACTGCTGGAGGGAGTTGTTGCCTTATGCATACAACAATACTACTTCAAGTTCATTTTACAGGCAAACAAAATATGGATGTCAACAATGATAACATACAAATCGCTGCAGCAAATGTCCAGGACAGGGATAACACTTTAACAGAGTACTTCAAGAAAATATATGCATTAAAAAAAAACATAATCATTGATTAAGCACTGTTTCTCTAACAAATTAAATTACTTTTTTTAATGTCCTGATGTAGTATGCAATTATTCATTGTAATATTTCTTAGTATGTATTTTTATACTGATAATATTATGTATGTACGTTTTAAACTTTATTTGACTTCAATATGCTTTGTTTTATGATATCATGTCTACTTCGAATCATGCTGCCCAGGAATTAGATTACTCTGACATCCATCAACATTATATATTTGAGTCCAAGACCCATTAGTGGAATCTAAGACGATGAGGAACAGATACAATTGGCTGTATGTACTATGTTGAACTTTCAATAAATTATGTGCGATTTTGTTTGATACTACTACTCCTCCACGTAAAAGGAGCGCGATCCTTTAGAAAAACATGTTTTTTCTATTAACATAAATTATGTTAAAATGCAACAGATTTATTTACACTCTGAAAATGTCTTCCTTTTCACACATTAGCCCCTGTTTACTGGCATTTCCATTAGTATGCATATTCTTTATATAGTTTATAATTTTTTTACAGTATCTTGATTACATTTTCTGAGCTTATCAAGTCTATGCAAACGTATGAGCATACTCATCCTTAGCACTTAAGGGGTTAATGTGGACTGTTGCACATTTGCTGTTTGGGTTGCTACTGTCATCACATTCACACCCATCTTACCAGTGAAGCGTATCCTCGGCCACATTACCACAAAAGGCAAAGGGGGCATTTCTGTTACATAGCTGTGACAGGACATAGCTGTGCCTGTTTTACCTTAATGAATTTGATCACTGTCATTTTGAAATAGTGGCTGAGCAGGTGGTTTAGCCACTACTCATTCTTATACACTTGAAGAGTATTACATTTTGTCACACATACACTGACCCAAGCCACTCATTCCCTGTCCTTTGTTGTCCCTCCATGTATCAATTCCGTGGCATGATGAAAAAAATGGGCATCACTACCTGAGTAAAATAGTGAATATTGCTGTTCTGTTCTCTCTTTCATCAGTTGTGTGTGGAATGCTGGCATGTGTCATTGTTGCCTATGCGAACTATGATTTTACAACGAAAGTAGCAAATGGAAAATAATATACCCATTTCAACAAGTGCTACCTCACCATCCATAATTTTTTCTTAATGACCTTTTCCATCTGCATAGAACATGTTGCTTCCAAACTCCAAATGAATGTGTCAATTTTGCTTTATAATTCGATTTTAAAACACCACTTCAAAGCAAATGTTCAGAATGCACTCATATGTGGAATATAATAAGATGGTCACATACAATGTGAAAAGCCACATTTGCCCTCATCTGACACACAAATGTATAATGTATAGTGTGATTATAATCGTCATATCAACAGTTGTTGTTGCCTTGGGTGTTATACGTAACTATTTTTGAATCTGAGTTGGGCCCAATGACCATTGTGTTTCATCTGCCTTGCTATTTTTGAATCTGAGATGCGCTCGGTGTTCACTGTGTTTCATCTTCCTTGCTATTTTTGAATCTGAGCTGTTCCCAGTGACCACTGTGTTTTCATCTGTCTTGCTGTTCCAGTCAAGTTCTGTCTCTTCTTCTTGCACCCCTCCTGTGCTCTCCCTGTGTCTCCACCCGCACTCCGGTCATTCTCTCATGCTACCCCTCCACTTCACCTATGGTGCTCGCTGTTTATCCTATCTTCTCCAACTGTTTCTCTATCTACTACTCTACCCTTCTCACTAAGTCTCGTAGGAAGAAGTTCAAAAAGGACATCCTGGTCTCCAACCCAGGCCTCTCTATCACTGATACCTACACCAGCGCTACCTCAAGACAGACCCTCACTGACATCCTATTTGTTGTTCCTTTGCCAGATCTATGGACTGTTCATATTGTCTCTGTGCTCTCTCCTTACTCCTACTCTCCCATTAATGGAGGGACTTGGTGGGAGGCCATCCTTGCTTCCTTCCACTCCTGTAAGGTAATTATTAATGTTTACCTTAATGGCACTGTCTTGGTCCAAGGCCCTCAGGCCAACCTCCTCCTCTTTGATAAATGTTTCCTGCGCCTTATCAATTTTGTTTCCTCTCCCGCTATCTCTACTATCCCTTCTCACCTTTGTTAGGCTTCCTTGCCTCCACCCTCTGCCACTACTCTGGAACCCTCTTCCTCCCCCTCGGCTACTCTGCCCTCTCATCCTACCTCCTCTGCCCTCCCTTGGGCTCCATCTACACCTGCACAGAGAGTACCTCTGTTTTGTACCACTCCCCAGAAGTCTTTCAAGTATGGCAACCTTCTTCACCTTGCCACTGATAACTCTCGCTCAGCCGTCAAAAACACTCCTCTGACATCTGCAGTCTCCTGGAAGAACTAGATCTTGATGTCCTCGGTCTCACCAAGACATGGGTCACGGCCAGCTCTGTCACACTCCTTCCAGATGGCTACAAATCCTCGCTGTGGCCAGACTCAACCGTTGTTCCAGTCGGGGCGTAGACTTGATCTTCCCGGAGTGGATTCCTGCCTCTATCATTCCTCTGCAGACCTACTCCTCTTTTGAATGCCTGGTCTATAGGCTTTCTCTCTCCCTTGGATACTCTCTCACTGTGGCTACTATCGACTGGCCACCTGGTCAGATCTCCCCCTTCCTCTCCTAGTGGGCGGACCTCTCTTCCTCCCTCCTGGCCTCTACTACCCAACTCCTCCTCCTTAGAGACTTCAGTATCCACCTGGATGCTCCCTGTCCCACCACAGGATTCTTTTCTGACCTCCGCGATTCTCTGTCTCTCTCCATTCTTCCCTCTGGCCTGACTCACTCCGCAGTGCATACTCTTGATGTTTTGATCTCCTCAGATCTCCCCCTCTTTAACCCTATCACCACTCCTCTCTCTTGGAGTGACCACTTTCTCCTCTAATTGCATCTTTCTCTCTATACCCCTCAGGCCAAACCTACCTCCACTCTGCCACCAACCTTCTCAGTCATTTGACTGATGAAGCGTGTTTCATTTGAGGCTTTCCCCCACATCATTCTCTCCTCCTCCTGCACCACTCACTGACTCACACCCTGACACAGCCCTTTCCATGCTCCACACTTCTATCTCTGAAACTCTCTATGTACTTTCCCCTGTCATGAGGATCTGCATGAAGCCCAAAATCAAGTGTAACTTCTGGTATCACTCAGACCTCGTCACCCTTAAATGCATGAGAATGAATGGTTGGCATCTTGTTCATCCACTGACAAACTGGCCTGCCACCTGCTCCAAAGGCAATACCGACTCTCTGTCCTCACTAAGAAGAGAGCACACATCCAATCCCCCATCTCTGCGGCAGCTAACAATTCAACCAAACTCCTTAAAATCTGCAAGGAGCTGGCCAATCATGCCGCAGTGTCTACCACTCTTGTCTCTTCCAAGGCCCTCTGATCCGCCTGGCTTCTCACTTCATTTCCAAAAACCTGCCCATCCTTTCCACACTCTCAGCTTCCCCTGCTTCTCCCTCCAGAATCTCCTCTTCCTCCAGCCCCCTGCAGTGACCCCCCTCCTTTCTCTGCCTTCCCCCTCTTCTCCCCTGATGAGGTCACTAGACAAGTACAATCTATGATAACCTCAAAAAAACAGGATCTTCACAGTTCTTCCAAAACCGTCAAGGGCCACATTGACACCCTCGCACCAGCCCTGGCTGACTTCTGCAACCACTCCTTCACCTCCAGGACCTTTACCTTCTCCTGAAGCACTCTCTTGTGCACCTTTTCCTGAAGAAACCCTCAGCTGACACCTTCCTTCCGGCTAACTATCGCCCGATCTCTATCACTTCTTTCCTTGGCAAACTCCTGGAAAAGCTGGCCATCTACCAGCTTAATCCTCACACTGAATCTGTTGGTTGACTTCTATAACATCAGTCTGGCTTCAGAGCAGCCACAAACATTGAAACTGCTCTCCTGAACATCTGTGAAGACCTGCTCTCTAACCTCAATTCTAATCTCCCCTTTGTCCTCATCCTACTGGATCTCTCTTCGTTCAAGCATGCCAATCCCGCTCAACTAGCTCCGTGAAAATCTGGGTATCACTGATTAGGCTCTAGCCTGGCTGACTTCTTTTCTCTCTGTCTGACCGTCCTAGGTCCATCCGGGGTCCTTCCACTTCACGATCTCTCTCTCCACCTGTGGTGTTCCCATGGGTCTAACCATTCTCCCTGGTTGTTCAACCAATACCTGGCCCCTCTCACCCACTGCATAGTCGCTGTCTGCTCCAACTTCCAGTGCTATGCAGATGACAGCTAGCTTTCAGGCTCCCCTCTGCTGGCTCTTCTGGAGCCAAGAAGGAGATCCTTCTCATTGGCACACCTGCACCCCTCTTTCCTGCCCCTCTCTGGCTGGCCTCCCTTGGTCCTCCTCCGCTCCCCCTCTGAGGCTAAGAACTTCAGGGTTATCTTCGACTCCTCACTCTCCTTCTCCTCATATTTCTGAGATCTCTAAGGATTCAAACTACCAACTGCACCTCCTCTGAGGTATTCTTCCTTTCCTCTCCTTCCCTCACTGTATCTACAGCTCTGGTTCTCTCTAGGCTTGACTACTGTAACATCCTCTTTTTAAATCTGCCTGCTTCTACTCTCCGTCCTCTGCAACTCATACAGAACAGGACTGTGAGACTTGTCCATGGCCTCAAGCCAAGAGATCATATCTCTCCAGCACTGAAATCTCTTCATTGGTTCCCAGTGGCTGCACAGATCAAGTTCAAGACCCTTTGCATTGTCCACAAGTCCTTATGGGGCCAGGGACCCAAAATATCTCCAGCTTTCTCTTCTGAGCAATCTTCCTACTCCACCTCCAACTCCTTGAGGTTCAGTCGCATTTCCAAGCAACAAGTTGGTGGCAGATCTCTCTCTTCAGCTGGCACTTCTCTCTGGAACAGCTTCCTTGCCTCGCTGAAACTTGAGCAGATCCATCTCCGGTTCAGGAAGCAGCTCAAGACTTTCCTCTTGGCTTCTGTCTTCTCTCCTCCGTTACCTTGCTGAGCTCCTGTCTGATACGGCTCTGGTTTACCTGGCTACCCTCTGAACCACGGGCATAGGTTCCTGCCCTCCCAGTTGCACACCTGCACTGCCCCTGGCATCCCTGCACTTGTGGCTGTATCTGCAACCCTACATCCCCCAACTTGAACATATCTATCACTTGTTTTTCTGCACCTAACCCTGCACTGTCACCTGCTGGCCGTACTCCCTGTTTTCAATGTTTGATCCTATATCGTGCACTTGCTCTTCCTCCCCTTCCCTGGCAATTCTCCCTTTCCCTCTCCCCTGCACTTGCACGATCTCAATGTGACACGGCCTAGTAAGATCGCTGCCTTGTTCCCCCTTGTCCTCCCTTGCCTCGTCGCACCTTGAAACACTTGTGTATAGCCGCGATATAAATAAAATTTCATATCATATCAAAATTAGGCTAATTTTGAAATGTTTGATGAGTAAAAACTGCAATGCCATGCCTTTAACTGCTGTGTGCACCTTGTATCTATTACTTTACATGGACACGAGATAGCCATGTACAAGTTATACCTTCCAGTGTGTGTGTGTGTGTGCACACAGACATCATTATAATTGCTTGTTTTATAACTGCACTTAAGGTTTCTAATTGCGAGCTCGGGATTCGAACCTGTGTTTCTATGCTGTTGTCTTGCTTCCCTCGTCTGTTTATCATGATTTTCCTGATTGCACTGTGAATGTTGTAGTCATTACACAATGTACACAATGTTGGACAGCGAACACTGTGATCTGGCCTACCATGTAACTAGCCACATCCGTTATCTCTCACCAACCTGCTGCGTGGCGCGTCCTTCATGGGCATCGAATATGTTGGTGTGAATGCTTTAGCTGTGATAGATTGCATACTGGTTCTGTGTGACCCACGTGCTCTCTGTCACTGATAATGGGAAAGTAAACGGTTGTATTTACGAGTTAACAGATCACTCACCTGGGAAGCATGATTGCGTTTTATTTTGTGTGGTGCACTCACCTTCACGGGCTCTCCCTGTTTCCCCGCAGCCTGCCTTCCCATGGTTGATTTCTCTTGTGTCTTTCTTCAGAACACATGTCAGTGCTTGTTTACGTCTCCTTCACCGCACTCCCTGACAACCTCTGCAATAATGGGATCTGCGACCTGCTGCACCAAGGCATGCCTACAAGTGTTACTGTGGCGCCTGGCGCCTCGCATTCATGTTGAAATGGTGTGTGTCTTGTTTTAATGAAACTATGCTTCTTATCTCGATATTGTTCTGCGATGTTTCCCTTCTACGTAATATCCCCTTTATCTATCACCCCTTCTTTCATCAAGCACACGTTACACTTTACAATGAATCATTTGTGCGTGTACAATGCAGATAAGCATATGTGTGCAAGACCATTGGGTGCATTTCGTGGAACAGTCATTGTGTTATTTTCATTGTGTGTGCTCCTTCCTTGTTGAGATGTAGGAGATGTCAGGAACTTCTCAGTTTTGCAGCAGTCTTTTCATATCTTAGTGGCATAGAGCAGTCAAGTCCTGTGTAGTCTGAGATATTTTTAAGATTCACTTATCACGTTTGCACATGTGCATACCTAAAGTTCACTTGCATTTGCTATGTGGACTCAAGCTAGACTGCCTGTCTCTATTCAGAAAGCATCCAATAGGAGGAAGGACGTCTCTTCTAATACTCTTTGGGAGGTTGTATACCGCCTCCCAAATCCAGGAAACTCCAAGCACGTGGAGTCCTGGGAACAATGGTTCCAAGAGACACACCCACACCAAACGGACAGCTTCACACCAGGGCATTGCATAAAAAGCTTCTTTGAAGCTGCAGCCTTGGGAGGAGGCCACGCTAAGAAAGTAACAAGAGCAAATGCGCCAGAGGAAGGGCTCCTAGTCTCGGTTTTCAGTGGACTTATCTTTCCTTCCTGTCTCCTACACTTCCTGCAGTGCAAAGCACTTTGGAAATATTGTCAGAAAGCACAAATCAAATCTTACCATGACAGGCATTGGACCCTTAGACCAGGCTAGCTTCAATCCAATGCAAGTGGCCTTTGGCCTTTTGTCTTTATAAGGAAGGGGTCTGCCACTTTTTTGGGGTTTTCTGTTAGACTCTTAGGACAGCATCATTAATGTGGGCCCTGTTGGCAGAGCAGGTCTTCTCTGAGCCCTCTGCCAGAGGAGAAGACTGGTCTAACCACCGCCAGGAAACAAGGAGTGAAAGGGTAACTTGCTGTTGAATTAAGGCTTGCACCCTGTTAGCTGCATCAATACCCATGCTCCTCCCTAGAATTGGTGGACTCCTGGTGGTGCCAGCCAGCTCCTTGACTGTGAGTGTAGGGAAACATACACACCTTTTCCTCGAGCCCCTGAATTGATACTTACAGCATCAGAACAAGCCAAGCAGTTGTATTAATGAATTCTAAAGCTTTTAACTATCATAACTCATGAATTGCTGTGTTTGAATGTGTTTAATGTACTCTAATCTCTTCATTGTCATGCCCGCTACAGGATGTGGCACTTTCCTACGCAGTGGTAAAACAATGTTATAACAACAAAAGAACAGTCTCTAAACCATATGTGAATCCACATTGCTAAGGTGTAAATGAATTTGTTTATCATCAGACATGCAATACTGATGTAAAAGTTTATTAATTATTATAGTGATTGTAAATGTTGAATACAATGGTTGATATGTGTTTATTTTATGTTTAGGGAATAATACTCAGCTAACCGTTGCATATACTGCCTTAGTAATGTCAATACACAGTCCGGATATTGTTTAGACTTGTGCTTTTGTTGTTATAAAATTGAATTCTTTTAATACCATCAGGACCCCTTGTTCTGCTTTTGACACTCTCTTCCAATTTCTTTGAACCAGCTCAAGGCTACATCATACCAGCAGAGCAGCTTGAATATCACCTTGCTACTGCGGAAGACATCAAACGGATGCTTCTTTCAACAATGCCTTGTGCCCCCAAGGTCACAGCATTGAACTGCTTTGGACCTTGACTAGAATCAATGGAAGCATTGTGCCACTCGCTGACTCATCACAGTGGTAACCATTGTATCAAACCTGTTCAACCTTCAGACAGATGCTGGTAGGTACAATGAGATGCATTGCTTGAATGATGCCTTCAAACTGCACAGACCACCATTTTGAACTGATGCAATGCAGACTCACTGCCTGGACAAGCACAAATCAATGCATCCAAACCTGTGCAGACCAGCAACGACATCATCTCAAAGTCTGGTCTGATGCTGTTGGACCACCTAACAATAGATTCATGTACATTTGTGAGGACTGGCACCCATCCTACACTTGTGGGACCCTAGAGGGTGCCTAGCCACCCATTTGCAACATTTTATTCCGATACATATCCTTTAAGTGACTTTGTTGCAATGTCTTGCCTTTCACCATTGCTACAATACCCAGAGTGTTGTTTCCATAGAGGTGGGTGTTTGTTACTGTTTTCTAGTACAGTTATTTTGCATAATTGTGTTTTTAAATAATGTGCATATATTTGTTATAGAACCATTATTGTAAACTCCTTTCTTTTGGACGGTTGTACTATTGCTGTTTATGGTTTCTTCTTTTATCACATTCACACCCCTCTTAAAAGAATAGCCTGCCATCAGCCCAGAATACCATAAAAGGTGTAATAGGTACATCACATAACTGTGCATGTTTCACATTTAGAATTAAGAGGACTGCTGGTTTGTATTACTGTCAGTTCTGAGTAGGCAGTTTATCCACTACTCATCGTTGTAGTCCTTTCGTCACACACCCACATTTAAACTTAATTTGCACTTTGCTAAGCTCGAACTACAAGATGGTAATATATAGTTTGTGTATACTTTTTCAAAACTATACAAGCACTGGCAAAGCCTACGTTTTTGTTTAAGAAGCGCAACATTTTTCGCCAGTCATTAACTGTTTGTTGCTGCGTCCGAAGCAAGTCCCGTAGAAGTCCCGCTTGGCCGCAGGTCCTGCTTCACTGAAGTCTTGCAGCGTTTTTGAACATTTGATTGTTACGTATTACAGTACCCAGAAGGCTTTCTGCATGTAATACGTGCTCCGTCTATAAAGGCAGACGCCCGTGCGCATCGCGTGCGCGCATCCGAAGCAAGTCCCGTAGAAGTCCCGCTTGGCCGCAGGTTCTGCTTCACTGAAGTCTTGCAGCGTTTTTGAACATTTAATTGTTACGTACTACAGTACACAGAAGGTGAACTAGGAACAATCTGTGTCAAAGTCTTAAGGACTTAAGGAATTTCAGCCTGGTATATAGCTTTTATATATTTGTTTTTGTCTTGTTTTAGGCTTTCTGCACGCAATAGGTGCCCCGCCTATAAAGGTAAAAGCAGACACCCACACACATCGCGCGTGCGCATCCATAGCAAGTCCTGTAGAAGTTCCGCTTGGCAGCTTAGACGCAGAGACGCGGTGCCTCGGTGGGGCTTGCTTTCTGTCTAGCGAAGAGAAGGATCCAGTCAGGCATTAACTGCCGCTTTTTTTGGCACTATTAGGTAGTGCTCATTTGATTAATTCCTTCCTTTGCCACATCCTTCATCAAGCTTTTGCCCGTTACAATGGTGTGGTGCTATCTGTGATGTGAATTCTTTTGTTGATTTTGGCAGACATCTTCATGTGAGTCTAATATTGATGTGCTTACGACTTAATATTTAAGACAAAGAATTCTGTTTCGTGTTTGTGTAAAGGTTGAAAAATGAAGTGTACCAGATTAAAATGTCTCGAGTTGTTTACACTCTCAAATCCAGTATGCCTATCACGCGGGATCAGGTGCCTGCTGAAAACAACATGTGTGGGACTCCAGCTAATGGTCCCCTGAACAAAACCTAGTGAGCAAATAAAACGAGCGCTACTCGAACCTCAAAAAAGAGCATCACTCTTACCCACGTGGCCAAAACCCGACTTCACAACCGTGATATTCGCATATTGTACGAAAAAAAAAATCAAATGCCAATCATTGATCAAGCTGCTCTGCAAACTGAGCTTGCTGTTCTGCCTTTGTCCCATATAGTGCCAGCTGGGAGTTCAAGTACAAATAACTCTGATCCAAAAGTGGGGAAACCTAGTGCCATAATTTCTGATCAAACTAATTTGACCATTCCACAGACTCTTATGAAAATCATACAGCGTAAAAGAACTTTTTCTATAGTTCAAGAGGAAACTTCGATTAGTGGGGAGGCCTTGGCTAGCTCAGAGTGTGTTGTGGAAGTCTCTGATGAAAGCGTGAGGGGCTCTCCTATGGGTGCCATATCACTGCATGCAAGTATTGGAGATCTTGAAAGTTCTAGTCTGTCTAATGCCACTGATTACCATCTTCCATGCTCAATGGATTCGTGCAGACAGGCTATGGATGAATCTTAAATACAGCCTTCTCCTTGGCGTTGCTTGTCAACTGGTTAAATTGGTGATCCAGTTGGCAACCTAGCACTGATAGAAATTACCTTAGGGGCGGTTAATACAACCATAGTGAGTCTTTATAAACTATTTGAAGCATTGGACAGTAAGATTTCCCTTCAATCTGCAAATATAGATCAAATTAGTGAATGGATGAAATGTGTTTCGCATGACCCTTCAATGGCACTCGCAATCATGCATTTGGCTCAGAGACTCACAGTTCTAGAGACTATTTATACATCTCCTAATTCACCACCTCTTGAGGCCTTGGCGTCGGTTCTCCCATTGTTCCCCATGATCATTCGACCTGAACAGTGTGCGGAAGATACGGATGCCAAGAAGAATGACTCTTGGGTTAGTGTTGATTCACCGGTGAAAATTGTGCCTAATGATGTAGTCCACCCTATCCTAGATAATCCTTGTAAAGTGGCTTCCCAGCAGATTCCAAAAAAATGCAGAAAAACATTGGTATTGAAAAAAACAAAAGTGTCAACTCATAAACTGCTGCCTGTGGTGCAGGGTAATAAAATCAGTAAAAAAGATTTGCAAGAGCAAGCAATTCACCCGGCTGAAGTTATCCAAGTAGGCATAGCTAAACATGTGTCTGCACAGTCACAAGAAGGGAGTACTTTAAATGTGGCAAAAGAGTCAATGTCGTTGCCTCCTCCAAGTTGTCCTGATAACACACTTAAGCCTCTGGTTCTTGCTACTCTTTCAGGATATGAACCCCTGAATCAGCTTGTAGCCTTACTTGATAATCAAACATCTGAGTCTCATCCCCCCAAAAAATCTGTCACTGCTGATGTTATTTCAATCATCCCAGCACGAGCGGATACATTTGACATGGATCTGTACCTGTTTGTGACTCAGGCTTTGAGGATCGCATGGCAACACTTAAATCGGCGATGGATGCTTATCTTCTCCGAAGAATAACGGAAGTGTTGCCAGGGACAATCCCGATGAATAATAGTTCTTGGCTCTTGCAGAACGATGCCTCACAATTGCCCATGCAGGTTATGTAAGCAGGGAAGCCGTGATTACATGCTCAAAAAGATGCCCTGACCCTGAGAACAACAACAGGACCTGTGATTCATCCCTCAAAGATGTTCCAGTGGTGAGAGGTGAAGGCAATTCAAACCCCAAAGTTAATTCAAATGATTCGAAAAATTCCAATAAAAACAGGTTTGACTCCTTTCACACATTGATTTTGAAGTGCCGTGTTGGCCCATTCGAGAAATATAATCTGTGTCGCTCGAGTGTCCTAAATATTTTTGGAGACATTCAAGCGTTAGAAGATCTGTCCTCGAGTGATTTTGATCAAGTTGAATTTGTATGCGACAGAAATCTCTCAATAGTACGATTGTGGGTAAAATCAGGGTTCGTTCATAACGCGCTGTGGAAGGCAAAAATGGAACTCTTTAATATGGGCTTTTTGCTGGCCTTAGATCCAGCTCATCAAAACCACGTTTTGGCGGATAAACGTTTTGCTAAACATACACCACTACAAGAGCCAGACTGTTTATGCCCGTTTTGTATGCGAGAGAACACCCTGGACCAGGTCTTGCCTTCTAAAATTCAATCGTAACCACCAACCAGCAAGAACAGAGAGGAAATCTCGCTGGAATGCTGGATTACGAGAGGTTTTCTGCATCTAAAGTGGGCATTAAATGATCAATTGAACTGGTTTGATATTGTAGCGTTACAGGAAACGTGGATATTACAAAACCCTGTATGGGATGATCATGATCTCAAATTGCTACCGGCTGTCACTTCAGGCAAAGGTAGACCTACTTCTGGCTTGCTGGTGGCAGTGAAATCTAGTAGGGGATTCCAAATTTCGGCCTGGATGTCACCAAATATTTTCATGCAACTAGTTAGAATCACTTATGCTACCCAAATTTGTGCCTTAATTAATTTATACCGTAACCCAGCTGGGGTTACAGATGATGCTTTCTATCGTGCTGTGTCTACTCTTTTTGAAGAAATTGCAAAAAATGCTAACATTCCTGGTGGTGGGTGACTTACACCTTACGTGTATTCACTCGGAACAGAAGGAGGCTAGTAGTGAAAGCCTGATATGGACTAGGTTTGCGAATACATTAACTCTTAGCATGGCCAATGGAGCCATTCAGGGTGATATCCCACCAAATCACACGTGGGAGAGAGGAGAGTCTACATCCACGATTGACTATATTTTTCTGAGTAAGAACATTTTTATGAGTGCTAGCAAGTTTGTAATTGTTAAACAAACCAAAAGTGATCATCATTTGTTATCATTGTACTGGACTATCTCAGACCAGAAAATTGTGAAATTACAGAAGTGGTCCAAACAAATGATTATGGTTAACAATGTAAAAAATTGCTTTGATGGTCAAAAGACAAGTTAACATCATCAAATGAATCCATCTTTAATGGTCAGAAGTTGAATGGGTTTGAGTCATATGTAGATGTACTAGATACTTTTAGGAACATCTTACCGTGTACTAGCAGACTCTCCAACGCTCACACTCATGGCTTTGACTTTGTTAAGGCAATTAAAGCAGCCAAATGTTCATATCGTAATTGGGCTCGCTCAACAAAAGCTCATCTCTTTCAAATTGATGGTGAACTTTTCATGTCAACTTGCCACAATAAAAATTCAGCCCAGGTTTGGGAACTGTTAAACAAATGTAACTCCACCTCTCAAGTTTATCTTCAAATAAATGGGGTTATGGAAGCACAATGGCTTACGCATTTTACAGATCTCTATGCTGATAAGAACATGGGTGATTATACCTACGTTAACAGATCTTCCCCTTGTTGGTATTTAGCTTGCTTCAAGGCTACTGTAGAAGAATTCATTAAAAAATCATCCTCATCCCGGATGGGTTAACGAATTGTATGTTTAAGCAAGGTCTGCAACTCTGGACGGCCATTCTCAATAATACCTTTCAACACATTTTGTCATCTAGAAAACTCCCTAAATTCTGGCGTTCTTCGTTGATTGTTCCTATATATAAAAAAGGAGATCACAAAGACTCTAAATGTTATCGTCCCATTGCCCTACTTGATGCGCCTGGAACAATATGTTCACGCCTGGTTCTAAGGGATTTCAATACATGAACCGCCAAGGCGCATCAGCGTGATCTGTTTTGTAGCTGGGTTGGGGACCGCTGTTAACTTGATCACTTTGAATGCCATCAAACTGCAAGCTCAAGCAACCAAGCGACCAATTTATTTCACCTTCGTAGACGTACATTCCGCTTTTGATTCTGTTTCTAGAATTAAACTCATGAATAAACTTATCAAAGCGGCATGTCGAGCTACGTTGTGCGACATTATTTATGCCCCGCATTCAGACACTGCTGTGCATATAAGACTGAACTCTGAGGGCCTACTATCAGCCGCAGTTACCACGGAAAGAGGGCTAAAACAGAGATGTATTCTTGCATCAGCCCTTTTTAATTTTTTCATTTATGATGTCAAGTGGATATTTGATGAGATAACGGATGATGCTTCAAAATTGAATGGTGTTGATGTAAAAGCGCTTTGGTACGCAGACAATCTTGTACTAATTTCTAAAACACCTGTTGGGTTACAAAACTTGCTGACTGCTCTCTGTAATTACTTCGGCATTAACGAGTTGGTTGTTAACAGCAAAAAAAAAAACAAATTGTCATGTATGCACCTAGAGGTTCTCGTCGAAACAAGTTGGTGTTGAAAATCAAGCATACAACTATTGAGGTTGTTCCAAACTATTTATACTTGGGCCTTATTTTTGATGGCCTACCCTCTGCACACTCTCAATTATGCCAAATTGACCTAAAGTTAACCTCTGCCATACGCCAGACCAGATTTTCGATCAAGTCAGCCATAATGTTTGGATTCAAAATGTGGTAGCTACTGTATTGTATGGTCTGGAAACTCAGAAAGTAATTCAATCAATTTTTTTAAACCAACTGGAAGAAACATTTTGGCGGGCCACTCTTTATCTCCCACAGTGCATTCCAGGTCCATGGATGCGCTATGAGCTAGGGTTAACCTCATTAACTGCTATGTATAACTGGCATTTGTGTAGTCTATTTCGGAAATGTCTGCTTTCTGTTCTGAATGATTCTACATTAGCAATTGTATCAAGCTATTTGTTGTCATCTTCTCACGAGTTGCCGAAACAGAGGACTAAAAAGATCTTGTCAGTAATGGCTAATACTGACATTACTATCGATACTATTGTGTTTAATCCAGACCGTACAAAGAAAAAACTGTATTTGATGGACTGGATAGACACTAGTGCTGCATGTCTTAAATATAAAGATTTTGATACTCACGTGTTTGGCCCTAAGGGATATAGGGAGGTTTAACCTTATCTCTGCAAAGCACCTACTCCATCAATAAGAAACGCAATATTATGCTACCGTTTTCATTTATGGCCCACATGTGAGGTGCAAGCTAAAAGAAAACGGATTAATTCAGATGACAATTGATGCCGCTTCTGTAAAAATCATTCCATTAAGGAAACCTTCCAACATGTGATTGTCGACTGCCCAGAGCTTATGGGCATGAGACAAATACTTTGCACAAATGAAGCCAGTAAATAGATGGGTCGCGGTAGTAGCTACCAATATTATATACAGTATCAGAATAGCCACAGTTAATTTTTTGTATGCTTTAAATTTGGAACAAAATGTAGTAAACGTGAGTTAGATAAACTATGAATGTTAACAGCAATAATATATACAGTTGTCTCAGCAAAATTGTACACCAAAGAGAAATATCAAGAAAAATTGTATGTGAAATATTGTAGTTTCTGAGCCAAAGAAAATCAATTTAGGCTTGTTTTATTGTACTTATTTTTTTTTCTGATATTCTCTGAGTGTTCTTTTAAGATTGCTCTCCTTAATTTTAATGTTAGCTGTAACAACTTGTTATTTGTTGCTTGTGCTTGCTTCTGTTTTTTTCATATATTTTTTTTTTGGTTTTTGGTTTTTGATTTTTGTTTGTTTTTGTTCCTGTTTTTATTCACCTTTTTAATTGACTGTTTCCACTAGATGAAACGTTATTCAGACTATTTCCAGATATTGCCATCAACTGCCCAGCTCTAAAACAATACAGATACTTATTAGAAACCTTTTCTTGCAAATCGGAATTATGCGCAGCCTTATTGCAGAGGACAATGGGCCTCATTACAACTTTGCCGGTCCGGAAACAATGGTGCCATTGTTTCTGGGCCAGCAACGTACAAGTCTGCAGGAAACCCACCCGCCAGGTCTGCACTGGCGAGCAGAACGGCACCCGCCCGCAGACTTTCATGGAAGCACTGGCATCGTTATTAACAGTGCCGGGGAGTGCATGGTCCCCATTCCCACTGAGTCCTATGGGACTCAAATGGTAATGGGGACTAACAATTACTGCTGCCTGATTTACCGGACCACGGGGGCTGTAATGCCCCAGTGTTTCCAGGAAGCAAGGTGGCAGTAAATCATCATGAGTCTGGCAACAGCCTGCCAGTTTTACCAGTACGGCTACCGCCAAATTCGTAATGAAGCCCAAAGAAACTAGAATATTGTTGCTTTCTACATGACAGAAGCAAATGGCCTGTATAGGCTTCACAACTCAGTAGATAATTCTGTGGTGAAATTACTACTGGGAAATGCCAAACCACCTACTTAGCCAACACACTACCATTTCTGTCATTGGATTTGATATTGTGTGGAATTTAAGCTTATTTTGTGATTTTT